>NC_047107.1:22208886-22566386 GCF_902500255.1 Thalassophryne amazonica
TTCCTCCCAAACAGACAATCCCTGATTTGAGGCCAGCCATGTTCCATTCTCAATGTACAGCTGGAGTTGAGTTAGAAAAGCAAATCAACATATGGATCGCAAACCAAAACTCCTGTGGTGACACCAAGCAAAATGGAAAGGTGTAGACATACAATGACAGATTGAGTAAACTGATTAGTAACGAAGTGAAATAATTTCTCCAGTGGCAAATACCCCTTAATGTATTGGTCTCTGGTAGATTTGGAGGCCAAATTCATCACATTTCCACTGGGAACACAAAGAGCTGCATTCAGCTGAATAATTTTCCGAGTTTCAAGACATATATGAGCACTTGGGGAGCTGGATTTGAGCGGGACTCGGCACGATCTGAACACAAATGTGGATAGAAACTGGCTTGCTCGGGGATCATGATGTTACATTTCCTCACTGTGTTCATATGCCATCAGCGCCTTCTCCACTGTGCCGATATTTAGTGCAGCTGCAATGGCAAGCACAGCAAACAACCTTCTTTCTCTGTGTCGCCTTCTCGCCCAGAAAATCTGCCGAATGCGATCTGACATGCGGATAAAACACACACTGCCTTTTTCTTCAGTCTGGCTTTGGATAAATAAGCAGCCGCACTGCATGCTGCTGCGCTGGGACCTCTCCTCTCTCCCCTCATGCTGAATTCACACCCTGCACTGGAGCTTTGGCCAATCAGAAGCTCAGGCTGAAGCATCAGACAACCACAGGATATGAAAGCATGAGTATCATAGAAATAACAAACAAGTACAAGGACAAAATGGAAAACAAATGTGCAACCACTGGGAAAGCTCTCCACCTCAAAAAGCCCTCAAAGTTTTTAGCGAGCACAAAACTTTCAGATGGACTCGACATATATCAGCTGACAAGGAACACATTTAACGAATGAGAAAAGGAGTTCTGCAGAACAAAAATGGACACGAATGGATATAAAAATTTCATAAATATTACCCATATGTTTCCTCAATCCATCAGTGTGTGATAGGCACAGAAGAAGCCCAATGAAATCTCACTGAATTTTTTTCCTGTTTGTAATCTTTTATTTTTTTAAACAATTAGTCTGGTAACCACAACAGTGGGGGCAGTACTGTAATGTTTTTACAGTAATAAAAGGCCCCCTGACACGAGCATGACTTCTGATTCATGCACTTGCACGCCCGTCGTTGTGACGATCCCACCCGCTGTGTTCCCAGCTGGACGCTGTGCTTTGTTCCACTGCCTGCCATGTGCGCTGTGCTGGACGCTGTGTATATAAAATAATTATTTTGTGTCGGATTAATCATTTTCTCTGCAAATTGGCCACTGAAAATGGCTCTGATCAACGAGCTGCAGAAAGCATTTTGAGCCATCTAAAAAGGTAATTATTTGTCATGTTTACATTGTCATGGCTTGGTAAAACAGTTGTGTGTTGTTTCCTTTTTGTGTGCAGCTGTTAAAGTGTGTTTTTGATATTATTATAATCCTTTAGCTGATATGCGCTTTAAAGTGATTCGCTGATGTCACCACTCGCTCTGTTCACTTTTTCTTTACTCGGCTTGATGAGCTGCACATTGTGTTGGTGATTATATTGCACCACATAGCACGACATTTATGTGTGAAGGATTTTTTGAACATTTCAAAATTCTCTGTGTGCAATTGCATGCACCGGCGTCCCTCTTGCGTCCTGTCTGCACCCGTTAAAGACAAGTTTACTCTCCAGCATGACACAGGTCGTGCTAGTGCGTGAATCAAACCCATGCTCGTGTCAGGGGGCCTTTACAGTAGGCACACTGTAGAATAACTAACAGTACTCAGTACAGCAATCTTGCTGCCAGTAGTTTATTGTAAATTTTAATGGAACTATGTTGCAGTGCATCTACAATTAGAAATAAGTAATGTTTAACAGGTAAGCATGAAAAAGTATTGAAAAAAATATTATTAAACTATGCTAGCTCGTTGCGCGCAGCTGTAGATGTTGGAACGTGACAGGGGGGAGGGGCAGGAAAAGCCACTGATGTAATCGCAAAATGCTTTGTGAGCTAGACTGTCACAAAGGGCCAGATCTTCACAGTACCTAACCTGAGAAGGATGCAGCCCCACAATTAAGAGACAACCAGTGTTATTTCTGTATGTCTCACATCTACTCTCTTCACCATTTCTGCAATCTACTAGTCACATGGTGGCCACAATGCTTGAGATGCATTTGGGTCAGTTCTCTCATGGAGCCTGTGTGTAAGTCCACAGAAGTGAAAATCAACGTCCTACACAGCCACCACACACCTGCGGTGCATCTTTGTGAAACAGGTCTCAATCACTCCGGGTCCAAACTGAACATGAAGTGCTGCTGGTGGTGGTCTATGTTGCAAAACCAGTTAATGTTTACTACCACTGCATATTTCAGATGTTCTGATAAGATCAAAATATGTATTTACATGAAAAATGTTCTATAATAATAGTTATTATTGCAGTAAGCACGTTCTCATTGCCAAACAGTAAAGTGTTCTCTGTCACATGTATCATGGTACACCTGAAGTGAAGAAATTTTCAGGAGATTGGCTTTGGAGGTGAGGCTGAACTCCTGAAGGGCTCAGTGAGCGTGGTGATTAAATGTGGAGTAAAAAGAGACATGGAACGGGCCTTAAACTGGGGAATCCCTGTTGAGAATGATGATGTATTTCCTCCCAGTGCGGTGAGTGATAAGCTAATCAGCCGTGCTGACAGTGAAGCGTTACAGCCCCCCAGTGCTGGCACAAGACTTCTCCCATCATACACCACCAGCACACACTAAACAGACAGCGCGCCGAGCGCTGTGTTGGGGAGGCGGTGACAAAAAAGTGACTCTGGTCAGAAAAGAAGATCTCTGTCAGTTCAGGTAGCCTTTGTCCCTCAGTGATGATGTGCTCCTCCCTCAAAGAGAAGACACTGACAGCAGGGGTGAGGGGTAAGGGAGGGGAGGGCTTGCCACTCTTGACCCAAGACACGCAAAGGGAGTGGGGAGGTGGGCATGGGGGTGGGAAAAGACAACCCAAACAAACATCTTGAAGACATTTTTGCCAAGCACACCAAAATTAATCACTGTCCCACGGTGGCACTGACATTTGGGGGAAGTGACACACAACATGACAGACTGGAAGGAGAAGGAGGGAGGGCGGGAGAGCTAGGTAAACAAGAGCCACTGTCACTCGCTGTGATTGTGTGTGTGTGTGTGTGTGTGTGTATCTGGACATATGAGCGTCCACTTTGTTTCCTGCCCTCTAAGACTCCATGTGGGCAAATGGCCAAGTGGCAAAGTGATTGCTGAGCAGGCCTGGTGGTGGCGGACGCACGCAGCGGTTGGGGAGACTGGCCAAATGAGTGGACAGGACCTCCGCCACAGATCAACACACTGACTGACCCTACAGGACACATGCAGCATGGGGCTCCATGAGAGGCCTCGCACGGGTCACACGGTCTCACAGACAGAATTACTAACCTTCAGTCAGACACACCCATGACGATGAGCAAAAATATACTTTACATGAGTGAATAAGTTCAGGTGATTTGCTAAGGGAATTTGTGTGTGTGTGTGTGTGGGGGGGAGTGATAGTGGTAATAGATCATATTTGATCTGTGACCCTTACGGATAAGCATGCACATGATCCATTGATAATAACTGCAAACTTTACATAATATTTTGGCGTACAGATTTATTACCATGGTGACTTGTTCTATAATAATAACTGAGCCAGTCTCAGTCCAGATATCAGTGAAATCAGACTGTGACCGGAGTTAAAATTGAACATCCATGTGAACAGAGACAGTTCAAAACAAACAGTTTCTGCTGCCTGTGAGGTTCGATGCATTTCATTTCCAAAGCATGGCAAGAATTATTTAGAAATATCAGGAGGATATCAACAAAGTGTTATTTTCTTGTGTCTACAAAGTATCCATTGAAACCACATTTAAATATGCTTCACAGTTGAATAATGTCAACAGGAAACATGGTAAAACCATAGTTTTATTCACTGTTTACAGTACAGATTTGACTTTAACAAGGTAACTAACTGAACGTGGTAAAGAACATCACATGAACTGTCCATATTAAAATTAAGATTCTGTGCTCAGCAGATGCAGACAATGAAGCACTCGCTAGCCCAGCTTTCCATCAGCCACTCATCGAGCACTGCTGAGAAGACCTTTTGTACCTTAAAGGCCTGACCATCTGGGTGAAGCCAGACATTTGATATTCTTGTCTGACCATATTCTTGGTCAGAAGCCGTTTTAGCCTCTGAACAAGGTTACTTCATAGGGACAGGGACAGTCATGTCATTCTTTTGACCAAGTTTCATGTCTCCACCTCCAATGCTGTAGTGCCACCAATGAGTCAAATTTGGAGGTGTGTTGACTCATGCAAAGTTGAAGCCATTTGCCCAAATTTCAAAAATGAGGTACAGTGTGATGTGATGTTACTTCACCCATATCACATTTTTCTACTACAGTACACTGGATTTTATAGAAAAGCTTATAAAAAAAGAAGTTACAGGTCCACATATTTTGTCCAGTCTTTATGAAAATTGCCACAGCTGATCTTCAGACCAAGATTCACAGTTGTCACTCTGATTTTTTTGCAGAGGTCATTACGACAGCAAACTTAAAAAATGTGGCAAAGTCATCAAATATGAAATGAAGCATTTTTGTCAGCAATGCTTTGATGTACCAAATTAAATTTAGCACTTCACCTCAGGACACCATTGCAAGAATGCACAAAGACATTTAGTGTGCCATAACCCTCTGGAGTCTAGGGTATAATTAGCCATTTTTGACTACTTTTGGTTTTACCTTCATAATTTACCTTAAAATACTGTTTACTTTGCCTTGCGTGGTGTCATTTTTGTTCAGCACAACTTCATCTGTGTGACTTTACAGTTTTTCACACAAAAAACACAACATCCAAATAGAAAAAAGTTTGGTTTTTGACTGTGAAACCCACAAACATGTTTAACAAACCATTTTTATAACTTATAACGCAAATATAAATTGGAAATTTCAAAGATATATGTACAAATGTAGCAAACAACAAAGTTATGTACAACTATTTACATTAAAATGCAGGAAATGCTTCACATGTTTTTTATACAGCTATTCACAAAACAATAAGATGCATGAGTTTGTGCCACTCAACAAACAATTCCTGTCTAAAACAAAACAGAATGAACACAGTCATCACCCACAGGAGTGTCACTTCTCCTCCTGTCCACCTGGAGGCAGTGTTTGTATTTTGATCCTCAACCCATGCGGGGATTGGTGTTTTTGATTGGTTCAGGATTAGGTTGTGCATGTTTCCACCAATGATAAAGGGGACACCTTTTTTCACCCGTCTCTCTACTGCAGCCTGATGGAACTCATGTTGTCTCGTGTTTAGTATGCGTTTCAGTAAATATGCACACCAAAAATTACCATATTCTTCATGAAAAAGCTGCGCATTTACTATTAGTTGTTAGTTATTGAAGTTATACTAACCCTATCAACAGAATTTAAAAACTGGCATGCAGTTTGAAGTCGATACTTTCAATACACATTCAAACGGAGAATCAGAGTCTGGTGGTTTTAATGGGAGGACCGCTTAATTTGGTCATGTGACTTCTATGAGGATAAATGTCAGATGACTCCATAGGTTTAAGGGACAGTCCAGCTCTCCACAATTTCACTGATACTTACTGGACTGGTAAGCATTGAAAGCCGAGATAGACATGTCCAAACTTGTCTTCTGACACGCCGAAACGGAGGTGTTCCTTTGTCTCGCTTCCAAAGCGAATCGGTCGTGACGTGCGAAGCCTCCACGCGGCTTTCCATGACAAAATCTCTTGTTAAAAGTGAAATCTGCCAGAAAATGGCTGATGTCCAGCTCTTGTGATAACCAGAGAAAGAGCACACGACGGTCTCGTATCCACAGAGCCATCAGCTCAGAAATGGTCCGGTGGCTTGTGCCGTGTCGTCGCAGCTCACTGAGCGTCCTTAAAGGGGTCCTTAAAGCTGTACTACCAGACCTTATTCTCTGGGAAGCCCATAAAATTTTCACCGAAAGCCAGATAAATTTTTCGAATAGTTTCCAGGTGCCAGTCTCTAACAGCTTCTGAAAAAATTCTGATGGAAAAAAACCCCAAATCATTCCGCCATTTCCAGACAATGAAAATCCGATGACGGGGCGGGACCACTCCTTCCACAAGGCGTGCTCACAGGCGAATGACGTCACCGACAGGCGTGGAAAAACTCACGCATTGCCACGAGGGTTCAAGCTTGTCTGACGTGAAAACATATGAATCAAATCCATATAGTTAAAAAAAAAATAAAAAGGTACGATACTTTATGGACAGACCTCGTATATATATATATATATATATATATATATATATATATATATATATATATATATATATATATATATATATATATATATAAATATATATATTTTTTTTTTTTTTTTTTTTTTTCTGAGTCATTATATTCAGCTGAAATGTAATGTAACTGTCACCAGTATAGTTGTCTTCAAATTCACTTCTTTTGATCATATTTGGTTAGTGGTTAGCACTGTTGCCTCACAGCAAGAAGGTTGTGGGATCGCTTCCTGCTCGGTCCTACCTTTATGGAGTTTGCATTTTCTCCCCATGTTCACGTGAGTTCTCTCAGGCTGCTCTGCCCTCCTCCCTTGTCTATATATGGCCCTGCGATAGACTGGCATTCTGTCCAGAGTGTACCCCGCTTATCTCCCTATGTCTGCTGGGATAGGCTCCAGCTCCCCTTTGAACCGTGACTGGAGTAAGTGACTATAGAAAGTGAATGATGATCATATTTGAATATACACTGTGGGCTCAATAATAATTGTTCTTATGGGTCTGTTTGGACCCCAGTTTGGTATAATGGACTCAAAAGCAAAATTTTGAGCATTGTGTCAATTCTTCGTAACTACTGCACTGATCGAACAGTTTTCATTCTGTATGTTTGCATCAGAGCAACCGAATTGAGATGAAGGTACTGAATTTTGTATTGAAAAGGTATGTGCAAAAAAAAAAAAAAATCAAGTCTTTCAAAATAAAAAGTATTTTATTAGCCAGATATTCAACAGTCATTTTTCAAAATAACTGCACACTGATCCTAATCCTATCTGTTTCTAATGCATCTGTCTTAACGGCCCAAGAAAAAAAAGTTAACAGAATGAAAAAAACAAGACGTTCTGGTGCCGTCCACTTGGACCTCACATGTACAAATTAATTAGTTTCAAGATGTGTGTTAAATGTTATTTCCATCAACAACAGCATGGCAGCAATGAAAATCGAACATGCACTAAATTTGGCTTTTCTATACCTTTTTTGGGGGGTCTGTAAACTGAAGGTGACACTGTCTTCTAGGTGACTCGCTGCTGTCTGGAGGGTTTTATGATTTCTGACTCATGGTTTAAACAAAAGATTCATATCGGAGTTTATCGAGCAGATGCCATGCCCACTGTATAATACCCTTACATTCATACTCAGAAGCTAAAATTTTTGCTCAGAATATACAGCACTTTGCTCTTCTTGTACTTTTGGTTGGGGAGGTGATGCCGATGAGCCCCTCACTCCCCCACAGGCTACACACCTGCAGCCTGAGACAGATATTACATGTAGCATTTAAATAATTAATTTTATTTTCAATATATCATGTTCCCATGTTTTGCTTCTTTCTTTTCTTCAATTTCATTTTATACTTCATATATTGATGGTCTTTAGCTGCTAGCCTCAATTTGTGCAAAGGTAGGCTGATTTGTTATTCAGTCCTCAAGCAAATAATGCAAATGTGGCACTGAAAGCCACTTATGAAATACCCAAAGGCAACTAATCACTCGTCCTCTCGTTCCAGCCTTTCTGCAGCCTCCTAATTAGAAGATGGAGATTGCATGAAACCAGGTCACACAGCAGGTCTTGTACACACCGATAACCAGGCAAATATGAAGGCAAACCTTCATCCAGACACCAAGCCAAGCATGCATTATTTTAAAGGCTAGAGGTGAAAAAAATAATGATATTCAGGTTATTAATCCCATATATTTCACTGGATGCTTCAAAAGAAAGGATTTAAGCTTGAAGGCTTTTGTGTGCGTATGCGCGCATGAATACACTCATGGCTGCATGCGTGCGTGTGAAAGCTACTTGCTCACACAAACAAAGAAACAGCATTGGTAGCATACAGCCAACCATGATCCACTGCCAGAGAGATTACTCTTTGCAGTGGCATTTCTGCAAGAGAGTTGACAGTCCATCATTTAGATTTTGCAGTGTATCCACGAAAAGGCTGCATCGCCTGAAGCAGAAGGAGCTGCATTTTCCTTCAGTGTCTTTCAGAGAAGAGAATTCAGCCCCAAATTGTGAAGGCACATCCCTTCGCCGGGTGCGCTGTAAGGACTCAGCTACGAGGCGACCGAGGTTACAACGCCAGAATAAGACGTGCTGATTCGCGGCGCAAAAAAAAAACAAAAAAAAAACACATCCGCCTTGCACACACACCTGAGCGCTTTCTGAAGGCATCCGGCGCCTGATGTTGCAGGTTTCTGCTGGAGGTCTGAGGAGCGCAGTACTCCGAGAGGCTGGGAGGATCAAGTCTGGGCCAAAAAACAGCTTGTGACAGAAGCAGGCCAAAGAGGATGCTGAGACACGCACAGACTTAACAGGCAGCCGGCCTGACATCCCCTCTTTTTCAGCTCCCCTTATACTCAACACATCACTTCAGATCCATCGCCGGGGTCTCTCAGAGTGGCAGGAAGACAGTTTCACATTATCATAAGAAAAGAAAATAACTTCTCAGTTGTCAAAGCAAAAAAAAATAAGTAAATGATTGCTCGGAGAATAGCATCTCCCTCCTTTCATTGGTTTTATTGTACACCTACAGGTGAATCTCCACCTTTTCCTCTTGCCATATGTCATATATAAGAGAGCAAAAAAAAAAAAAAAAAGTTATTTGCTGCTAATTATTCCCAGCTTGTTCTTTACACACCATTTAATGAGTCAGGCTGGAGGCGTGGCTATTACTTGCGACTTTCTCGCCCAGTTATCCCAAGATAAACCGTGCAGTTTCCCTCACGTCACCCCTGTCATGCAGTTTCCCCACCCCACCCTGCCCCCACCACCACTGCGACCATCACCGCCACCGCATTCAATTCCCTGCCAGGGCTTCACTGGAGCAGAGACGCGATGCCGCTGAACCAACACAAAAGCTCCCGTAGCGCCTCCGCATTCCGGCAAGGGTGGGCACGGCTGAAGGGAGGGGGGAGGGGCTGTGTAGTGGTGGAAGCACACTCTCATAATTACAATAATTAACAGTTGCAGATTTAATTGGAAGGGAAGGCATTAACCGGAGGAACATTGTGGCAGCGTGTGCAGAGGGAACCTTTGGCGCGCGGAGCTTTTGTCTTTCTCTGATACGAGTGGCACATTGGCTGTGGTTGGCGAGTGCTGACACAACACAGCGGAGCTGAAGGTTCAGACGGTGGGGCTTGTCAGGGCTCAGACTAGAGGCAGATAATTAGGTGCCAGGTTAATGAGAGCACGGGCTCTTGATGGCATTTGGTTACTGTATGTGGGCAATTAATGACTTTGTTTTTGTGTTTTTATTGCCCACTTGAGTGGAAAACATAATGCATTTATTCTACTCAGGCTTGTTTGATGGAACAACTGTGACTGCAGCCAAAGAACTGTTCAGTACAACGAAGGGTTAATTCAAAACAGTCAACTATATATAGCAAAAATACAATCTCAGTTTGCTCATGGCTACCGCGCTGCCTGACCTTTTCAGAGTGCATTGCCTCATTCAGCCAATCATGACATTAAAATCTCCAAAGATGTCCAGAAAACACTGATGCTGCAGGTCAGGTACTCAACACGGCCTCCATTTGAAACCACCACAACACAAAAAACACAAACCCTTTGACCACGAGTGCTTTGTATCACATTCTATAATGTATTTGTGAAATTCCATCCTGCATAGAAAAGCCGTTCTTTCATTCCGGAGGATTTATTGGCAATGAATCCACCGAGAGGTCTTTACGCATCCTCTTCTTTGGCCCAAGCGCTCGACACCTCCTGTTTTGTAGTTAGTTGTTCTCTTGCCTGTGGTGGCCAATTAGAGCACTATAAGATAAATGGACCCCAAAAACTTTGATGTCCATCTTTTTAATAAGCTTTGGTTAAGATGACATCTGTGTGAAAGAGTTCAATATCTTCACAGTGGGAGAGAAAAGAGGTTTATTCTAAAATGAAATATCATGTAAATAACTGCTGGAGGTTTAGACTGGGTGGGGGATCATGGTGTTGGCTCTGACTCTAGTACTGGCATTCATTATCTTCCACTGCAGTTGTGAAGATTAGTCAGCAAAAGATTGATTTTTAGAGCCTCGTAAAATCTTTGACTGCCTGTGATTCAATCAGCTTCGACATAAACAGAAAAAGCTTGTTTTATATATGTTTGAAATGAGCATAATTTTAACAAACCCTGAAAAACAATATGCTGGGATATCATGCATCTTTGAAACACTGCAAAACCAAAGAAAGGCATAAAAGGATTGATGTATACCCTGTGCATTCTACACACCACATACTGTAAATGTAATAATAAATATGCATGTGTCTGGAATATGTGTTTGACTATGCATATGACTTCATCATATGACTTCAAGATGAAGTCATTCATACCAATCAATCACAAATATATGATCAATATATGCTTTAGATCATCCATCTAGGCTTTATAGCTGTTAAGATATACAAAAAAAGGTGTTTTTCAGCACCTTTTCCTTGACCTTTTGTAGAACTACTCCAAAGTCCGTTGACCTCTAGATACCCATCCAAGTAATTTTACCACTAAAT
This sequence comes from Thalassophryne amazonica, assembly GCF_902500255.1. Lineage (NCBI taxonomy): Eukaryota > Metazoa > Chordata > Actinopteri > Batrachoidiformes > Batrachoididae > Thalassophryne > Thalassophryne amazonica. Next base: position 22,219,758 of record NC_047107.1, read on the forward strand.
TTGATCCATCTAGGCTTCTTGGTTGTTGAGATATACCACAAAAAAAGGTACTTTTGGTCCATGTTTTCCGTCACTTTGATCTTTTACCTTTGACCAAAATACTCCAAAATCTAGTCATCTATCAAAGTAATATGTGCAGTGCCTTTGAAGGAAATCTGTCGAGCAGTTTTTTGAGTTATCTTATCCACAAACACACACACACACGCACATACACACACCAATGAAAACAATACCCTGCCATTACGGCTTTGCCAACATGCAGGGAAGTTAATTATATTACATATAACTTATTCTAATAATACCAAAAGTAATTTTTGCAATATTTAATGACACTACAGAGAAAATGTCGATGTGTGAGAGGTGGATAATGACAGCGTTGTGAAAATGATACCTTAGTGGGCCAGATCTGAGAGTCAGCCACCACATTATTTAACTGCCCTGGGTCCTGAGTGGCAACTACTTGGACAGACAACTGGTCCAACTCTACTTCTCGAAAGTAGCCATCTTAGTAGGGCAGATATGTGAAAAAGATGTTCATTTCTGGCAGAAATTGTGAAATTTTGCATACAGGGGTATTTTCAAATGCTGAATTAAAAAAAAAAATTGCTGGATGCAAGAGGTTTAACCATTGGGTTGGCTGCCATCTTAAATTCCATTATGGCTGCTATGTTGAAACAATGATAGTCACTATCTTGGGACACAGGTTACTGAATTTTGGTACACAAGGTTATTTTGATATCCTGAATTAATAATACAGTTATTAATAGATAATAATTAATACATTAATTATTAATACATTACTTATTAATTCATAATAGTTAAGTTAATTTAATTCTACTCTACATTTCACCCACCACCAGATACCACAAGTCCTGAAAAATAAAGAACATAATTTAATAAATTATTGGAAACAAGAGTGTCAGGCCTATTGTTATCCAAAGCTTCTACTGCCTTCAAAAATATTATTGTATTATCAACAACCTGAAACAGACTCTTTAACAAGCCTTTCACACAGGAACAGCCACCTGAAAATTTAGAAAAATGACAGGTTAAGGTATGTCAGCCAATCTTAAGTGTAAAATATCTGCCTAATTTAACTGTAAATGCATTCAATGATCAAGGTTGGGTAGGATTACTTTGAAAGAATACATGTGGATTACATGTATGTATGTACATACATTTGGATTACTTGTAATCTGATTACTTTTGAATTACATTTCAAAGTAATCCTACCCAACCTTGTCAATGATATTCTACACCATCAAAATACTGCTGCAGATAATTTGGATTTCATCAAAACCAACAGATTAAAATCTGTTTCACATTGTTAGCATGTTTACCCAGGACCTGCTTCAGTTCATTTGAATGGTCTCCCAGGAGAGCCTGCATTTTACCTGAGTAGTGGACCAATACTCTAACCACTGAGTTATCCTGACTCCTACTAAGGAACTGTCCGACTGACATTCATAGGTGATGAGGTGTCAAAGATTGGAGTACGCAATCTAATGAACAAATAACGTCGGCGGCCATCTTTAATTCTCATGTTACTTCTGGATCCCTTGGGGAAAAGTGCTTGGATCTGGCAAAATCTGAAATCAGCATACTTCAAAGACTCTGCATGCAAATTTACATATTTTCTGTGGGATGTGAACATCTCAAGCAATTTTTGTAGATATACGAGGTCTGTCAATAAAGTATAGGTCCTTTTTATTTTTTTCTAAAACTATATGGATTTCATTCATATGTTTTTACATCAGACATGCTGGAACCCTCGTGCGCATGCGTGAGTTTTTCCACGCCTGTTGGTGACGTCATTCGCCTGTGAGCACTCCTTGTGGGAGGAGTCGTCCAGCCCCTCGTCGGAATTCCTTTGTCTGAGAAGTTGCTGAGAGACTGGCGCTTTGTTTGATCAAAATTTTTTCTAAACCTGTGAGACACATCGAAGTGGACACGGTTCGAAAAATTAAGCTGGTTTTCGGTGAAAATTGTAACGGCTGATGAGAGATTTTGAGGTGATACTGTCGCTTTAAGGACTTCCCACGGAGCGAGACGTCATGCAGCGCTCTCAGCCGCCATCGTCAGCCTGTTTCAAGCTGAAAACCTCCACATTTCAGGCTCTATTGATCCAGGACGTCGTGAGAGAACAGAGAAGTTTCAGAAGAAGTTGGTTTCAGCATTTTATCCGGATATTCCACTGTTAAAGGAGATTTTTTTAATGAAAGACGTGCGGACGGGTCCACGCGTCGGGACGCAGCCGGCGCGGTGCGGCGGCACAGGAAAACACCTCCGTGTTGATAACCATTTGTAAAATCCGGGCGGCTTTTGATGGCTTTCAGTGGAGTGAGTATATGAGAAATTGTTTAACAGCTGGACATGTTCCAACTTGTCCTTAAGGCTTCCAACGGAGGTGTTTTTCCTGTGGCGGAGCGTCGCAGTGGCTGCGAGCCGACGCTGCAATCCGCCCGCACGTCTTTCATTAAAAAATCTCCTTTAACAGTGGAATATCCAGATAAAATGCTGAAACCGACTTCTTCTGAAACTTCTCTGTTCTCTCACGACGTCCTGGATCAATAGAGCCTGAAATGTGGAGGTTTTCAGCTTGAAACAGGCTGACGACGGTGCCTGAGAGCGCTGCGCGACGTCTCGCTCCGTGGGAAGTCCTTAAAGCGACAGTATCACCTCAAAATCTCTCATCAGCTGTTAAAATTTTCACCGAAAACCAGCTTAACTTTTCGAACCGTGTCCACTTCGATGTGTCTCACAGGTTTAGAAAACATTTTGATCAAACAAAGCGCCAGTCTCTCAGCAACTTCTCAGACAAAGGAATTCCGACTAGGGGCTGGACGACTCCTCCCACAAGGAGTGCTCACAGGCGAATGACATCACCGACAGGCGTGGAAAAACTCACGCATGCGCACAAGGTTTCAAGCATGTCTGACGTAAAAACATATGAATGAAATCCATATAGTTTTTGAAAAAAATAAAAAGGACCTATACTTTAATGACAGACCTCGTATCTGCCCCACTATCTATCTGCCTCAGCCAAGCAATGTGTAGGTGTTCCCTTAGCCTTTTCCAGTTGCTGGTGTGGTCAATATTGAAACATCTGTGTGTTCCATCATGCTCAGAGAACCACAACCCATAGTTGGAGAGTCCCTCACAATGGAAAAAGTTTCTCCAAGCATGTTGTATTGTTTGGTGCATGAGCTCCAGAAGACACTTGCATGGGACAAATTGTTGTGTAAAGCATTCAAAGTGAACTTTCAAAGGTCTGCATTGTTATGTTTGTCAAGATTACTGTATTGTTGATATTTTTGCTGTGTAAATACAACAAATTACTCAGATCCATGTGTTTTAGTGAAACTTCACAACAATTTGATTCAGAATTTCACTATAAAATAATGTGGCAATACCAAAATATTTAGCGATCATAATAAATTATGGAACTGAGCAAAGTTTTAATTAAAAAATTTGTTTGACTATAAAGAATTCCTTCAGAATTATAGCAATGATGTTGAACAAAAGTTTTGGAAAAAAAAATCTTGGTGGATCATATGCTTTGCCCCCTAAGCTAATAGCAGAAGTTGAACTTTGGGCCCTAGTGACATAGGGCCCCGTTCAGATTGGGGTTGACAATCCGACTCAAGATGGATTAAATCTGAATTGCTTTCTATCTGGAAACCATTCAGACCTGTTTTTCAAATCTGGATCTTCCTACACACGCGTCCAAACTCAATCTGGCTCAAGCCGAAAGAGATGTATCTGGAAGTGACAGTGCGGGAGTGTATGTAGGACATGTGTATATTTGGATATGTGAGTGCAGGAGTGTGTGTGGGTGTGGATCTGGATATCACAGTACAGGTGTGTGTGACATATGGAAGGAAACGCACCCGGCATTTTCTCGGTGAGAAGGCATCATAGAGAAAGAAGGCTGTTCGTCCTCACCGTTGCAGATGCACTGAATGCCGCCACAATGGAGATGACGCTGTGGGCTCACAAATGTAGCGAGGAAGTTTGAAGTTGTGATCCCTGAGCTAGCCAGATTCCAGCCACATTTGCATTTAGACCTTGGATAATCCTCTTCATATCCAGCTCAACACACCTCTGACAGAACAATCTGATTTAAGTTCTGATTTGCCATGTTCACATTCAAAAAACACCTGTGTGACTCAAGCTGGAACCAGTCTGAGTCTTGATCAAGCAAGCTTGCTAACACCCGTGTGAACACAACCTAAGACACAAGATTTAGTCAGGCAAGATTTACGCACTGTTGAGCATGCACATCCAAGGTCTACTGACACAGAATTATTCCAAGGGTAGTCAAGTATTCTCCCGAGACACTTGGCATTAAAGACGTCACCACATCAGGTCAAATTCTCAGTACCAGGGCCATAAAGACTTCAGCCTCCTGCAAAGATATCAGTATCATCGTGCACCTCTGTTCAGCAACATCATGACTCCATAAGCACTTTCAAGATGTTTCAAGACCTCATGTCACTGCTGAAGCAAGTGAATCTCTTAACAACCTCAACACTTTAACCACAAACAGGCACAGTTCAGATGGCTGAATCAAGGAAGTCATTTAAAGCCAGGCTCTTTGTCTAGATCAGTGGTGTCCAAAGACACTCCAAAAAGAGCTGAGAGGGTGCAGGTTTTCTTTGCAACCACTGACACCAGCTGGTGATTTCACTGAAGAACTCATCCCATCTGCACAAATGGATGTTAATCAGTTCAATCCCCTGCTGGAGTCAGTTGCTGCAAAGAAAACCTGCACCTTCTCGGCCCTTTCTGGAATGTCTTTGGACACTAAGTCAAGGCATTAATTGATGCCTGATTGCCCAAAGATCAGCGCATCGTCCACAAAGTCATGGTCAGTGATCCTTTACTCACTTACAAAGCTGCCCATGATGTTGGAGTCCCATACCTTATCCAGGCCTAGTCAATCAGTTAAGAAAGTAGGAGCCACAGCCAAATGGGAAAGCAGGCAAGTGCTTGGGGCCACAGGCCAGTTGGTGACCCTCCAAGGGCTGATCATCTTTAAACTACAGCTCCAGTCGATTGTTGCTTAGACCTTTTAGACAAATGCTAGGGGCTGACAATTACTCATAGAGGGTGCCCTACATAAGAGAACTGTTTTTTTTTTTTGTTTTTTTTTTTATTACACTGTTTTAAGTACAGTGGTCCCTCGTTTATCGCGGGAGTTACGTTCTAAAAATAACCCGCAATAAGTGAAATCCACGAAGTAGTCAGCGCTATTTTTTGCAATTATTATAGATGTTTTAAGGCTGTAAAACCCCTCACTACACATTTTATACACTTTTCTCAAACAGGCATTAACATTTTCTCACTTTTCTCTCCTGTGTAAACACTCTCTTTTTTCTTCTGGGCGAGAAGATTATAAACAGACACACGCAGAACTTTCCCTTCGCTCACTGCCTCCGGAGGTACGGATGTGGGACCCTCAAAGAATCCAAGTCCTCTCTCGGTGGCCGCAGAACTCTGCGGCTGTGGTCAACATCCGCAACAAAACAGCGAGCGTAGTCTGTGGACCTGTTGCCAGATTTGGCGCAGCTCCGCACAGCAGACAGGAGGGCAGTGTGAGTGGCCTGCTGCTGCGTTTACCGAGCCCGCAGACTCAGTAAATGCATCGGAGGCAGTGAGAGCAATCGCGGTGATGCTGACCAGTGGCACGACCGGTGGCGCGACCGGCCCGCCTGATAAGGACGCAGAACACAATGCACTGTTTTAAAAAAAAAGCATGCAAAATTGCACTAAAAAAATCAGCAAAACTGCAAGGCCGCGAAAGGTGAACCGCGTTGTAGCGAGGGACCACTGTAATATCATTTAAAAACTATTACTGGAGCATTTAATGGTTGAACAATGGATGAACGATGGTTGAAGTGGCCCACTGTGGATTTTTGTCAACGGTCCAACAGACTACAGAACTGCCACTGGCCACACCACATCCCTGTTGAAAGCCAGAATTCATGGAGAAGTCAGGCTCTACGTCCAGTCAGCATAGCGCTCACAGGAATTATATTACATGAAGACTTCCAGTCGGAAGTGAATGATTCCAATCAGTGAATCCACATGTCCTGTTTATGCAATCAGAATAAAAAATGAGCAGATAGATACAGATTTATAGGTAGTGGACATTACAATCAGATGGGCTATTTTGAAATGTGCAAAGCAAAGCAACCCCTGCTGCCCTGTACGGTTTCATTTCAACAATGGAAACACATTACGTACATCAGGACAGATCTGACTGTTTTCATAGAGGCTTTGAAAAAGAGAAGAGCAGTCAATGTTTTTACTTCTTCTTTTCCTTCACAACAGAACAACTCATTTCAAACCATTGGGTTAGGGTTAGTGATTTTATTTATTTATTTATTTTTTGCTTAGTATCCAACAACAGCCCGATCTCTTCCCTTATCTCTTTCAGGGAAATCTTTCTGGGCACTTTGCATTCATTTACTGACAATCTGTTATGAATGAGGTTTTACATCGTTAATAGACACTATTTAATTTTTTTTTTTCTGTATAAAGGGTCATTAATGGACTGCACCACTGTTTTCATTCCAACTGAAGAGCTGAACAACTTCAACTGTTCCTACTGATGGCTTTATATATCATTTTTGTTCACAGTCTCAGTCATTCCAATTACTGATAGATGATTAGGCCCCACATGAACACAGTTAATGCCTATGATGTTCAGCAACATGTTGGGCCTTGCAAATTCTCAGGAGGTACCGGGTGTCAGGTTAGGGATGCCAGCCCATCCTCATGCTTTTTCATGCTCCTTTCACAAAATGACTTGCATTTTCTAACCATACCCCTTCCATAGATTCATTTACTTTTGGTGATGTCATCAAGAAATGGCGTGAAATTGGGGTGGGGAGGCATAATCACAGTAAAACAGGTGGCTACTGCAGCCACACATCCCTAAGGGCCCCTTCACACATAGTACAAAAAAGTACAAATCAGGGCGAATCACGGCGGAACACGGAACATGACCGAACCACAAAAACATCAAGCTGATGGGCAGGCGTGAACGATGCCGCTGCGATGGGTTCATGCATGCGACGGTGTCATGGACAAGCGTGCACGAAACCGTCACAGCGGGATCACAGTGCGAGTATCTGGAGTATGTGTAACCACATCGTGCAGCTGCTGTGATAAAAAGAAAACTACATGCCACCCACGGGATTCAAACCTGCAATTTACAAAAGCTCTGATTCCTAGCCAGAAACTTTGCCACTGATCTACCATCGCTATCCTGTAAAAGGTGCAGGAAAATGCCTGAACTCAAGAAGGACATTGATGTACTTAATAAAAAAACACACAACACACACACCATATAAAAACACCACGTTTTACTGAATCCCTCTTATCAAGCGGGCAATACAAGTATGATCCATCTGTTCCTCTGTAGATGACCCATAGTCCCAGATGTACAGTCATGAAATGACATGAATAAAGCAGTTCATGCACTCTTATCATGCCCACATCTGCTGGTGGCATGTCCAGCAGGCCTCCGCACACGTGTCCGGCTGTATGTTATGATCTGACAGTCCGTTTCACCTCGGGTAGCCTTTCAATGTGCGCACTCACTGCAGCCTGTTGCAACAGTGATATATATTTTTATGTATGTCCATGTGAGGACAGCAAGCAGCCACACATGTCACAGTGGACAGTTGTTAGTTCATGTCCGTCCAAATACATATGTATTCTCCAGCTGGGACGTCCAGAACCACAGATCTCCACAGCCGCTCCTGTCGGTGGACACACCCGTCAGTTCAGCGCAGACACCAATGCGTCACTGTGTCTGTGTTATGTGAGCTGCCAGTGAGTCTGTGGTCAGCAGCTGACAGGTGCCTCCCCGTGCTGTGTGCGCTCTGACCTGCCTGTCCAGCCCTCATGTGATCATGTCTGTGCAGCATATATATCAGCATTTTATGCAAGTGTGCCACATGTGTTGGAGGAGCGGGGGGGGGAAGGGGGGGGCACGACACACAAGCACACATGCGATACACATGCAGACCACGTGTTTGGGGGCTCTTAGACAGATTTCACTTCCAGCTTGAAGTGATCGTCTGCTCACTGTTTTCGTGCTAATAGTGTGAATGACCACACATTTTCTAAGTGCCTAGCGAGTGGTGTTAAATGTGCGTGCGTGTCACCTGGAATTTGGCTGACACCTGTCACGAGAGGGATCGAATGAGCTCTCACAGGGCACACTCTGTCTTTCAGCCACTGGTATTCACAACAGGAATACTAGGCGTTGGAGGCAGCTACAATTTTACACATAGTGCATATGATTCCTGCTTCATGCACACTTCATGCTCAATTTGATCACATTCGTACTATGTGTGAAGGGGCCCTAAAAATGGGCAGCAAGATACCTTAGTGTCTCATATGAAGCCCTACCGGAAGTTCTTTGATTGCCTGCTTGAGGCTGGCTGCAGAAAGACACAGGTTACATTCAACTCCATGTTAGACTGTCCCAACTTTAGAGCAGAAGTATATGTTTAGATCCTGTAAAAAAAACAGTTTTGGTCTCTAGACAGGTTCCCCCTAGATGACAACTGCAGGGGGAGTGATTTTTTTTTTTTTTTTTTGGTAACTTCTTAGTTTAAGAAATTTTAAGCCATAAACTTGTGTATAATTGGTGGTGTAGCAGTTTGGACTGACAGCTGCTGAGCCCAGCATCTCACATGTTCACTACATGTTCGCTCAATGCGACCGTTAGCTATTATGTCTGTTGTTGTATTTTATTGCAAACACCTGGAACAGTATGGCTTGTTGTGTGGTGAAATGTCCCAATGGATCAGCTAAGACATCCCTCGTGCAATGTTTACACCAAACAAAACCTGTGTTCTATTTAATATTATATGCTAATAGCATTAGCACTTTTAGCACTTGTTGGTAGCCTCATCAGTTTGGTCCCATTAATGCATAATTACTGAGAACATAAGCAGCTCATAACCTCCTATATTACACCAAAGAAAACCTTCCAAGAACCAGTGTGCATCTCCCAGAAATATGACTTAATAATCACCAGAAGTGAAATTAGGCTGTTAGCTTAACTGGTTTTGACATAAAGACAGCGACATGTTCAGGCTTCTTTGTCATACACTGAGCCACCTACACTCCACCTCTTTAAACAGTAATGATTTCATTACGACATATCCAGAATCAGTGCTGCCAACATGCCTATGCCCAGATATGGACTTCATACTGACTATTCAAGATCTCGATAGAAAGCATAAAGGTGATGTCATGCAGGGTTTGTCTAGTATATATACATACTACGGTTAGTGTAAATTTATCAATCCAAAGAAAAAGAAAGTCAGCTATGTTTAAAGTGATTGATTTGTTTAAATCCCTATCATTTCAATTGAGACGCTGCTCTTTTTCTTATTTATTTGTGCTAAATGTATTTAACCTTATTAAAAAACTGTTGTACATTAAAGATAAATTCAATTAAACTGCTTCTAAAAGCTTTTGAACATGTTTTAAAGTGGCTTAAAATATTATTATTTATTTATTTTTTTTTTTGCTGGGTTTAAACACATCTAAATGAAGGATTTTTAATCTTGATTTAAAAACCTTTTTTAATAAATTGATCTGTATCAAGCATGGTGGCAGTGGTCAGTTCAGTGGTTAGCACTGTTGCCTCACAGCAAGAAGACTGTGGGTTTGATTCCCACCTGTGGCCTTTCTGTGTAGAGTTTATGTGTTCTCCCTGTGTTTGCGTGGGTTCTCTCCAAGTGCTACAGCTTCCTATTACATCCAAAGACATGCAGGTTAGGTGGATTGGAAACTTTAAATTGACCATATGTAGTTTTGTGTGTGGGTGTAGATGTGTTTGTTTGTCTATATGTGGTCCTGCAATAGACAGGCATCCTGTCCAGGGTGTACCCGGCTTCACCCGCTATGACTGCTGGGATTGGGTCCAGCTCCCCATGACCCTTAACTGGACTAAGCAGGTGTAGAAAAAAGATGGATGATGTATCGAGTATAGAATGTTTTAAAATTACTCTACATTTTTTTAGGACAGATATTAGTTATTTATAACTGTTATTAAACAGGTATGAACCATTGCTTAACTTGATTAAACTACATTTAAAACGGTTGGATAAAAAAAAAAAGACTTTAATCCAGATCCAAATCTGTTCACAAATTACATAATTAAAAACATTGCGAAAAATTTTGTTTTGTTTTTTCTTATATCTGACATATCAGAGACAAAACATTTAATGCTACAAATACACACACATTAACAGACAATTAAACTCTGCTTCTTTTCAGTCTTTTAAATCCAGATTAAAGGCACATCAATTGTATTTGATTTATAATTTCTAAATTACAAATTGTGTATCACTGCCTTGTATGTCATTCTGCCTGTGCAAATTATCGACTAGAGTGGATTTGGTCTCAAACATTTGGAGATGCTTGTTTTTTTTTTTTTTGTTTTTTTTTTAAGTTTTATTGTGTGTTATAATGAATATTATTTATTTGTTGTACTGTGTTAGAGCTTGTTCAATTTCTACTGCTTTCAATTTGGGTAATTTCAATGTGTAATTGTTGATGTTAAACTAATTGTTGAATTGGATAATTTTGAAATAGAATGTGGTGTACAAATAAACTTATTATTTTTATTATTAAAGCAGTCATTTGTTTTCAGACCTCTCAGACATGAATTTGGTCATCATTAAACATCATGTACAAACACACAATGAAGCCAGAATTTTTTTTTTTTTTTAAATAAATAATTTTTGTGCTTTACTTGTACAGTTACAACACTTTACTTTTTGATAATGCATAAATTGTAAAAATTAAAAACAAACTTTACTTGCCTTAACTTGCTTTGTAAACTTACAACACTTTACTTTTTGATAATGCATAAATTGTGAAAACTAAAAACAAACTTTATTTCCTTAACTTGCTTCATAAAATTACAACACTTTACTTTTTGATAATGTATCAGCAAGAAAAACTAAATTTACTTGCTTTAAAATTATGAAATGATGTTAATCTTATGTGAATAACAATTTTGAAAAGTATAAAATCCTTTAAGTACACCTAAAGTAAAACAACCGCAAATTGTAATTTTTGAGACTTTATTTCCTTAACTTGCTTCGTAAAATTGCTTTGTAAAATTACAACACTTTACTTTTTGATAATGTATCAGCAAGAAAATGTAAAAACTAAATTTACTTGCTTTAAAATTATGAAATGATGTTACTCTTATGTGAATAACAATTTTGAAAACTATAAAATCCTTTAAGTACACCTAAAGTAAAACAACCGCAAACTGTAAATTTTGACACTGGATGTTATCATATGAAATAACTTACTTAAAAAATCAATCCAACAGATCTTTTCTTTTTTTCATTGTGGAGAAAATGTGCATTATAACAATACTGAAAATGGTGGTCTAATAAAAAGGTGCATGCATTGTGTATGTATGAGGGAGGGTAAGGAGAGCATATATCTGGGTTAGCCTGCGGACGTGCTCCTTTATACGTGTGTGTAACTCAGTCAGGAATAATGTAAATGTCTGGAGAGTCTTAAGACTGAGCAGGCCCGTATAAAAGCGCCCTGTTCCAGGCTAGTAAAACAAGTCAATAAATACAGCGCTGCTGTCTGCTGCACTCTGCTGAATGAAAACAGAGGTGAACTGCTTATTTTCAGTCTGGCACCAGCGGTTGACAGCGGCATTATGGGCGCTCATACATTCTGACTATCACTCGTCACAAGCTATATCTGTCAACATTACACTCAAGTGCATTTTAGATGTAAAACAAGCATTCGCGCTCCCTGGAAAGACTATTTATGACCCGATGAGGTCAGCCGCTAAATGAACTAAACGCTTCCTTCCCACGGTGATGACTGACCGGGGTTGTGTTTTATTTATTGTTTTTTTAAATAAAGCTTCTTTGTCTCGCTCGATTCATCTGTTTATGTTGATTCTCACATAGAGAACAAACAGAATGCGCTCGGCGTCACCAAGCCAGCTCTTACTGTAAGAGAAGAGCCCACCTCCAAATGGAAACACCATTAGGTAGGCAAACACTTCACGCCGATAACTGCTACCTGATTACAAGGGAAAGCAGAGACAAGCTTCTCCATTTGTTCATACTGTGTCAACACTTTGGTAAAGCAAATATTTCAGTGACTACCCTCCCTGAGCTTTAATCCATATGGTGCATTCAGTTTGTCACCGCAGATGGTTTCTCTCCCAGAATTGGAAAAACTCACAAGCTCGGTTTTGCACAATGAATAAACAGAGGTCGCATCCCACATCACGCCGCCGTCAATCCTTTATTAAATTACTTGCCTATCTTATGTTCTGTCACCAGACTGATACGGGGGTTATCTTTCCCATTTATGCAGCGGATTTTCCGGGGATTATGCATTGAAGATTAAGGGTGTGTATACCCAGCACCTCAGCACAACAAAATGCAACACCTCAGAGGGCGCGTGGCGGATGCCAGTGAAGGAAAGGAGGTGCTATAAAACAAATTTTCAGCAGCCAGAACTGGATAGGCTTTATTCTCCTCAGACAATACAAGCTGTGACTACACGGAATGCTTCAGCCCTAAAATACTGTGGTAAGCAATACAAATCCCTTGGACAAAATGAAATGTATTAAACATGTGGATTTCATAAATCTCCCTTTCCTCGGTCTGGGTCAGAGGTATATTCACTGTAGAGCTCAGCAGGCACCCCTCACCCCACCCCACCCCATTCCCCAGCATTGTTACTCTGAGTCGCGAGCGCTCCGAGTGGTTTCAAAATGAGTGTCAGCAAAAGCTGTGTGGCAAACAGCAGATCCTCGCAGTAAAACGGTTCAAATCACTTACCCCTGCTACTTTATAAGAGTATTACAGCGGTGTAGGGATTTAAAGGTCTGTCATTTGAGGTAGCAATAGTGAAACAGTTGGACAACAAGATCTGTGCTGCTCTTCCAAAGGTGAATATTTCTGAATAGACCGGTGTTCCAGCACATACTGTGGAAAGAAGACGGAATTTAAAAGGATAACAGCCCAAGTCATGTAAAAGCAATGCAAGTAATCACTTTAGAAATCCTTCTGTTGTTGTTCTTCATTTGTTCTGGAATGTAATCCATAAGAAAGGAAGGGGCAAATGTTCAAAATAGCAACAGCATAATGCGAACATCCGACTTTTCTAAGTCTTGATGCCAGTTGTGCAAAGTAGAGGTGGGCAATACTGGGAATTTGGTATTAATCTGATACCAAGTAAATACAGGCCCAGTATCGCCGATATCGATACCGATACTTTTTAATATTTAAGCTTCATAGATCCAAAGGATCCAAAAGACCCAGGATAGAATTTTGCCAAACATTGTACGTGACAACAAAATACTTTATTATCACAATCAACATTTTTGTTTAAAAAAAAATCACTCAACACAACTTAAAACAAAATCTCCTGAGGTAGAGGGGTGACTCGAGGAGAGCGCTGAGTGGGTGGGCCAGGCTGAGCCTACCTGCATGGCTGTTGGCTGGCGCCACTAAGCCACATGATGGCGCAACAACAAAAGACCAGAGGGGGGAGGGTGTGCTGCTCCGTGTTATCTGACACAGCGCAGCGCTGCTCTTACAGACAGAGAGTAGACTTTGATGAATCTGCGTGCGCAGCAGTCAGTGTGTGCGGGAGAGAAAAAAGCTTGAGTATCGATCTTTTTACACGAGGATCGTTCAATATCAATACCAGCGTTGGTATCAATATTATCGATATTAGGATCGATCCGCCCACCTCTAGTGCAAAGCATCTGAAGAGGTATGACTAGCTAAGAGTTTTTTTGCTAATACACTGGTTCATACTGACCATGCATCAGTCATAAGGTACCTTGACACTCCCGCGCAATTCGTCATGCCAATACGACCTGCTGTGTTCCGCTGGTCGCTGCGCATTGTGCTGCTCGATATTGTGTTATATAAAATAATTATTTCAAAACAGATTAATCATTTGCTCTCAGAGTTTGGCTGATGACGAATTTTCTACAGCTGCAGCTGTTCTCGTACACTTCCTGACACAGAGAACGCATTTGGAATCATCTCAAAGGTAATTATTTGTAATATTTATATTGTAATGGCTTGGTAAAACAGTTGCATTTTCATTGCTTTTTATGAGTATCTCTAAAATTATGTTTGTGATAGATTTAACTTCTTGTCAGAATCGTTCAGATAAGCTGCGATTTGATGCGCTGTGCTGACACAGTGACTCGCACTGACGCTCAGTGTTCTTGAATTTTTTGCACAACGTTAATGTGAAGTTCACAAAATTTATGTGTGCCAGAGATTTTGGACATTTCAAAATTTTCTTTGCACACTTGCACACAGCTGCGCACAGCTTACAAGTTTTAACGAGTTTACTCTCTGGCATGGCAGGTTGCGTGCCAGTGCACGGATCAAATTCTTGCAAATATCAAGGTATTTCGGATTGGCAGGACAAACCCAATTTATGTGCACATTCAGTTTGAATCTGATGCTATGTTGCAAGTCTGTACCATCAAAAGTCAGATATAATCCATTGTTTTTAATTCCAGAGTCCCTGTCTTCTGTGTTTTGAATGTGGGTTAGAGTGCAGTCACTTTCCATGTGTTTGCATGCATGTCTGCATGGCCATCAGCCAACAACAGGATCGCCCTGAAAGCACACCTCCTATTAAAGGTTTTGTTTTAGATAAATTTGAGAATGTAAATATATAATTACATATAAATTCACTAATGGCTGTCATTATTTTTAGAATCCAGATCTTGTCAGTCAGAGCTCTGTGTGAGTTTAGTTGCAGTGGTTTGAAAACCTGAACAACAGAGTGACACCAGACAGCAGTCGTGAATGCTTCTGTGTTTGAATGCATTACTATAGCAACCAATGTGGAAAAGATGCAAATGAGAATTTGCACACAGATACACTGATCAGATCTAGTCACTTGCTTTGTGGAATGTGGACAGTCAGTCAGTGACATCACATTTGAATCAGATATGCAATAAATCAGATTAAACTGCCAGGTTGAACAAAGCCTTAGAAATTGACTCCTGTTATTTTTATTTATCATGAATGTAGCCCATGCATAGTTCTCAGAAATAGAAAAATATTGCCATCAATGTATTTCTAGCAATTAGCATGGCAAGCATGGCATTAATGGAGTCAGTCAGTTATGCAGCTCTAACATCTGGCCAGGTTTGGCTCAGTATCATGGCTGAGGTACAACTCGCTGGACCCTAGAGCATCTCCCAACAGGCAGTGTTTGGTGCTGAGTCCTCCCAAGCAGCCACACCACACAGTAAAAGTCAGGAAACATAATTTTTTTTCCTGACCTCAGTGAACTCCAAGCCAGTACTGCTCTGTTCTGCTCACTCTCAGCTCGAGATGGCATTATTTTGAGGTTGGGCATGAAAACGATGTTGACATGTGTCACGCCCAATGTGAGTTGACTGAAACCGCAATCCAGCTCCAAAAACTTTTGAACCTGTTCAAATTTGGCACGAATTAGCAAGCTTTACCAAGTATAATGGAGTGGGTTTGAGCTTCATGCCAGCCTTCCCCCAGGACATACTACATGAGTCATGCCAAGGCACTGCTTATGCAAATTCTGTGCCAGACTTGACAAAGTGTGGTATCTACCTAATTGATTCAGTGGACCTGCAAAATTTCCGTAAGTAAATCAGAAAACACTGCTGTATATTTCAGCTATGAAATTTTGGGTTCTGATAGATACAGGTGAGGACCACTGAATCTCCTACTTTGATCAAGTTGTTTGTGAGGCTGCAGCACGGTGGATTAGTGGTTAGCACTGTTGCCTCACAGCAAGAAGGCATGGGTTTGATTCCCACCTGTGGCCTTTCTGTGTGGAGTTTGCATGTTCTCCCCGTGTTTGTGTGGATTATCTCTGGGTGCTCCGGCTTCCTCCCACAGCCAAAGACATGCAGGTTAAGGTGGATTGGAAACCTTATATTGTCCGTAAGTATGTGTGCGGGTGTGAATGTGTTTGTTTGTCTATATGGCCCTGTAACAGACCGGCATCCTCTCCAAGGTGTACCCCGCCTTGCACTCTATGACTGCTGGGACAGGCTCCAGCACCCTGCGACCCTTAATTGGACTAAGCAGTTGAAGATGAGTGAGTGTGTGTGTTTGTGAGGCCTTGCTGCTAATCATAGGATCCTGGTGGCCAAAAAGGCCACTGTTTCTTTTGTAAGTAATCATAAAATGCAGAAACACATTAACCCTCTGGGATTAATGGACATGCCAGTGCTTCCAGATCAACTTTCCATCATATCCTCCTGACTACCAGGACACACAAGACAACCTTTCACTCACAGCCTATACAAGACACAGGAGAAATTCACTTGGTCCTGCAACATCAGTGTGTCTTTTTGTACTGTGTCAGCCTGGGACTCTCAGTCTGGGATTTTAATGATGTGAACATCAGAAATTCTGTAACTGAGGGATTTTATTCATACAATAAGGACTACTTTGAATATAGAAGAGATTCAGCAGACACTGGGAAGTGATTTTTATTTTCCAAATATGTTCTTTTGCAATATTTTAGGTTCCTACTGTACAGCTCCCACTGGGTGGTGCTGCACATATGCATTGCACTGCACATAATTTACTTTTGCACATTTATTATACACTTTTTTCATATATCACACTAAATATGTGATCTAAACACTTTGGTAAACCCATTTTTAACAGTAAAATAGTTTGTTGACATCACTAGTATTTTTTTCATGAAATATTTGAGGAATTTCTTCAAACACATTTCATATTTTCAGGTTTAGAGCCAAATTATATGTTGCACACAGAGTTCTAGACAAATATATGCCTCACATTCAGAAAGCTAAGATTGTTCTCAACATTTTGATAGGCAACACGTGGGCATTATATGATCATGTCTTCAAAGAGGCTTTACAGACTGTTTGGACATACTAATGAGTACCTCTAAAGGTTAATACTGTGCATTTTTAAGAATCAGAAAACCAGCTTAAAAGCTCTACTGTTGACACCCATGCATTTCCTTTTCAGCAACCTTCATACTACAGCACTCAGAGGCCAAAATGCTAACAATGTTTTAATATGACTAAGATTGTAGAAAAAGTGAACCTCACCTTTAAACACCCACCTGGGATCCCTTTAACCTTGAGCTGCTTACCAAAGGTAGATGGAGCCTGGGGCAATGATGGGACTAGCTACAACAACTCCCAGTGCCATGCTGCTCCACAGTGGGGGCCCCAATATGGCCAGATTGCCAAAAAAAAGTCTGGCAGAGGTGGTGCCACAGAGCTAGCAGGGGCTGATCATTCATCTGAGCCTGCTGCAACATTTATTTCAGCTGTTCCATTATCTTTAACTTTGTTTTCCAATCTGTTCTTCCCTGGTCACCTCGCTGAGCCCGAGCAGTGGTAAAAGAGGACCCGTGTTCACCTTGTGGGTGTTGGAGCATCTGTTAGCAGCTGGGTCATGAGACATTCCTGCTAATTATGCAGCTGGCTTGATGGATATGATGTGATCATTTAAAGATCAGAGGAGTTAAGAAAAGATGTGGTGTAATTATCATTGCTCAGTGTGTCTCACAAATTAGTGAATAGTAAGTCAAAAAATGCAAAAGCACAAATATTTGGATTTTCATATAAGACAACAGATCACGCCTCGGCTTCTGCCTGTCGTGTGTTTTCTTGCAAACTGCTGCTGAATTTTCACATCTTGTTCACAAGAAAGTCTTTCTCTCTTCTACTCCACTACGAAGCTGTGAGGTGAGGCAATAGAAAAACGTTGCACTTTGCAAAATTTCTTTAAACGCAGTCACAGAACAGAATCATTCCTCCAGAATTGTCATGGGTGGCTTTCCTGACTATTCATCTTCTTCTGGTTTTGGGATCTGCCAGACAGATTTACCATACAGTACCATACTGTTTTTTAATGATTTAATTTTTAATGATTGGAGTAAATTAAGTCCAAGACATCTTCAATGACTTGTAAATGTTCATATGACCATCCTCTCAGTTGTTGAAAGACAACTGGGTGAAAACAGAATGATTTAGCTCTGTTGTACTTCCACACAGGAATCATTCTATACTTACGTATTCCATTGTTTTGGCATTAAAGTTTTTTTTTTATTTAATTTATTTTATGTTGTAAAGATTAATCTTCACTGTGAGTTTAAAGGGCATTTATAAGTTTTATCATAAAAACTTCTAAAATTATTTTTATTGGGATTTTTTGTTATTATTATTATTATTATTATTATTATTATTATTATTATTATTATTATTATTATTATTATTATTATTATCTGGTGTCATTTAGAAATTCTAATGTGTAAAGGCTCAAGGCTGCACACACTTTCTGACAGCATTGTTTTTCTTTGATGTTCGGCTGTCCCGCGGTTGTTTTTGGTTGCCACAGCAGATTCAGTACAGGGGACAATCCAGGATTTTGATCATGTTTTCTGTCCAACCCCTGAGATTTCAGATCCACCAGGACTCTTCTTAGAGCTGGCTGCATGTCTAAACTGAGTGATCAGGGAAGAAGGACTTTAGTCAGAGAGGTGACCAAAGAGCTCCAGCATTCCCATGTTGACAGAGGAGAACTTTCCAGAAGGACAACCATCTCTGCAGCAATCCACCAATCAGGCCTGTATGGTACAGTGTGCAGATGGAAGCCACTCCTTAGTAAAAGGCACATGGCAGCCCGCCTGGAGTTTGTTAAAAGGCCCTTGAAGGACTCTCAGACCATAAGAAACAAAATTCTCTGGTCTGATGAGACAAAGAGTGAAGTCTTTTGCATTAATTTCAGGAGTCATGTTCCAAAGAAACCAAGCACCCCTACAGTGAAGCATGGTGGTGGTAGCATCATGCTGTGGGCATGTTTTTCAGCAGCAGGAACTGGGAGACTAGTCAGGATTGAGAGAAAGATAAATGCAGCCATGTAAAGAGACATCCTGGATGAAAATTTGCTCCATAGTGCACTGACCTCAGATAGTCGTCTTTCAGCAGGACAATGACCCTAAGCACACAGCCAAGATATGAAAGGAGTGGCTTCAGGACAATTCTGTGGATGTCCTTGAGTGGCCCAGCCAGAGCCCAAACCTGAATCCAAATGAATATCTCTAGAGAGATCTGAAAATGGCTGTGCACCGACGCCCCCATCCAACCTGATGGATCTTGAGAGGTGTTGCTAAGAGGAATGGACAAAACTGCCCAAAGATAGGTGCACCAAGTTTATGGCATCATATTCCAGAAGAGTTGAGGCTGTAAATGCTGCCAAAGATGCATCAACGAAGTATTGAGCAAAGGGTGTGAATACTTCTGACTTATGTACATGTGATTTCTTATTTTATTATTATTATAATAATTATTATAATTATATTTCTATTATTATTAAATTTGAAAAAACAACAACAAAAAAAAAAACTTTTTCCATGTTGTCATTATGGGGTGTTGTGAAAAGAATTTTGAGGAAAAAAATAATTCATTAATTAAATTTTCAAATAAAGCTGTAACATAATAAAATGTGGATAAAGTGAAGCACTGTGAATGCTTTCTGGATGCACTGTATATATATTCAGACTTTTCAGACATAATTGATCAGTGTGTCATTTTCATTTTCTGTGCAATTTTTTTTGCAAAAATACGTTTCATCTTGACCTTAGTATTAAAACTAAATTCCACAGCTAGTATCTGTTCCTGGGGACGGGTAGCATAGATTTGCAGCCCTGTTAGTATAATTAGAGTAACAGGGTTGCACTACAGTAAAGAGGATTGTATATTTTCAGTTACAAACTGTACAAATATTGATTAAAAACTGTAAACCTGTAAACATATATTTACATGGATCATCATTTGCATGTCTGAAACATTTTACCATATTTTTCAGAATATAAATAATTTATTTTGTTACTTACATATATTATGTACTGTAAGTTAAGGTTGGGAAAATTAACTGAAAATTAACTCTACTTTGGTCATATTATGATCAGATTTATTTTCTTCAGACATTTTGTTAACATTAGTGTTAATACAAACACAGGCCACCATGACAGAGGCACTACCATATTTGAGAAAATGAAATCAGCTTCCCATGGTCCTGATGTGTTCATGACCATTCTGAAGGCATGTCGCTGACCTGCTGCAATGTTTGTCCATTTGATATTTAACAACATCCATCCTCTGGACATGCTGATGCTCGTGTTTTAATCATTTCTACTCATTTTGATGATTTCTTTTGGAAAATATGTACAAAATCTATTCAAAGGCATTCCTGTGGTCCTAGGAATGTATTTGCTATGATCATATCATGTTTACAATTACTGTAAATGTTATGTTAAATGTTATAAATCATTCAACACTGTTACTCTAATTTCAACTCTGTTAAAATAACATTTTCATTAAAATAACATGTGCTAAATGATTTTTTATCACAAAGGTTGAACCTAATGCCATTTTACTAGTTTGAGCGTTTGCATGCATAATGTATTTGAGCAAATATTTCAAAACTACAACCTTGAGTTAAAGAAACATGTGACTACTTAAATGTTGGGCAAAGTAGACTTTGAAAGTCGATTGCATTAATTTGAACCAAGTCTCTACTGATATGAAATGACTATTTGGTGTGACAGGACTTTCTAAATGTAAATGGATTCATTGACATTTTTTTTTTTCAGGTTCCTGGGTATTTATAACAGGGTTGCTCCAAATATATTGTACAAGAAATTAAACATTTCAGAAAAAAATGCTGCTTTGATACCTGAGCTAGACTAATCAAACTGTTTAATAGTTTTATGTCCTTCGTCCCATAAATATATAACAGAAAAAGACAAAAATACTTGATCACATTTTCAAAAGTGTTGATGCCTAAATTTTCCTTAAATTGTGCAATGTCCCACAAGTCTGCACTGGATGCCCTTCCTGACACAATCACATTCTACACAGAGAAACACAGACAGCCCCCTGTTCTTGCTCAATACTGCGGCGATGGTTTTGTGCATGCTCGTGTATGTGCATGAACATAGTGTGAGCAGCTGGAAGGTGTGCACCACATCGTGCCGCTGCTATGGGAGGGAAAAAAGAAAACCACAAACCAAAAAAAATTAAAAAAACGCTGCAATTTCTAAGTCTAAGACATGAATGAAGTAGCACACTCCTATCATGTCAACATCTGCTGGCCATGCGTGTCCAGTCGGCCCCGCGCAAGTGTCCAGGGAGCGTTGTGCTGAAGGACACTGCGTCATGTGGACCATAGCTCTTGTGGGTGATGTGACATTCAGATCACCAGCTGAGTTTACACATGATCAGACGGTCCTTTTCACCTGGCACAGCCTGCCGATGTGCACGCTACACGG
The DNA here is from genome assembly GCF_902500255.1 of Thalassophryne amazonica. NCBI lineage: Eukaryota > Metazoa > Chordata > Actinopteri > Batrachoidiformes > Batrachoididae > Thalassophryne > Thalassophryne amazonica. The sequence goes on from NC_047107.1 coordinate 22,241,133, forward strand.
TCACTCCAGCCATCTTGCAAAGGTGATATATGTTTTTATGTATTCCCACATGAGGACAGCATGCACACGCATGTGCCTCACAGTGGAGAGATGTAGGGTCATGTCCATCATAATACGGTACTTGATCTCCAGCTGTGACTTACAGGTCCACAGATCTCAGCAGCATCTTATGCGGACACGCCCACCTTACAGAACAAACTCAGCTCAAAGACAAAAGTCTCACTCTCTGTTCCTTTGTAATGTGATTATTTATGTTATGAATTTGTTACGTAATTAGGTATGTAGTTATTGTTGTATGTATTTACGTTGTATATGATTGTCCTGTTCTCTGTGTTTTTAATTTAACATGTCATGTGCACTGACCCCCACTGTCAGCTGGAACTGACTAGAGCATGAGACCCTGCCCACACATGTGCATTGCTGGAGTGTTGTTCATGTTGTTGATGGCACGACATATGTCCTCCAGCTGAGTTGCGCGTACACAGTGGTCAGCACTGCGCTGGACAGCAATCACACTCTGGGACCTACATCTGACAATGTTGTATGATGGTGTGTGTGTGTGTGTGGGGGGGGAGACACTCCACAAGCCATATGTGTTGGGGGGGCCACTGCACGCTTACATGCCATTTATGTGTGTGGGGGAGACTACCACACCCATGTGTGTGTCCCTCGTGTGGCACTTAGACACTTTTCCCAGACAGCTCGAATGTGGTCATCTGCACTCCACTATCATGCCAGGAGTGCGAATGACCCACCTTTTCTAAGTGCCCAGAGAGTGGTGTTCGATGTTTGTATGTGGCACCTGGAATTTGGCCAACACCTGCGGAAAGGGAGTCGAATGGGCACTCGTAGGGTACTCACTGTCTTTCGGCTGCTGGTGCGCACGAATGGTTGTGGTGACAGCCGTATGAGGCGTTTGAGGTGGCTCCGATTTTTCACGAGTGGTATGCGATTCCTTCTTCGGCTTCAATCGTATTATGTGTGAAGGAGCCTTAAGATTTCATGGCCACAGGCCACTGAGCCATGGTTAATTTCAGAACTTGCCTGGTTTAGAATATGATGGTATAGAGCTTTGAATGTCACTGCCACCGTTGTCAAACTGCCCGATCAAATCAGTAACAAGATCATGTCTTTTGCAAAATCTAATTTCGCTTAACAAATTCTCAAAGGCAAACTATCAGTATATTCATTACCTTTTAAATGGCATATAACATGGCTCCAGCATTTTGCTAACCTTTAAACTCCATACCACATACTAAATACAAGTAAACAACGTGTGAATGATGTACGAGTGCTGTAAGCATACACGTCACATAGTAGTTCTACTTGCATGGGGGGCCTGGGTGAAACAATGAATAAACAGGAAAGATGAATTAATGTGTGAAAAGGATATTCTTTCCCTTAAGCTCACATTACGGCTGATGTAAAACAAATAAAGCCTATAACCTATGACTCACTTCGCTCCCTATTGTTCAGCATTGTATAATTCAATCATTTGCGTGACAGATGACGATTACTTCATCATCGTGTAAAGACAGATTAAAAAGTTGTCAAAATAAATATTAAAAGGGGGCTGCAGGCAGTGGAGAATTTTAAAAGGAATAACGCAGATTGGAGATGGAATGAGGCACCTATATGCATATTTTATGCCATATGAAACGATTGCATATACATTTTCCTCTGGGCCTCCGACTTTGTAATAAAGACTGGTGAGTATATCGATGTGGTAATGCAGCACAGCAGAAATGATATGACAGAGAAATTGGTTTTACATAATAATGTCAAAAGGAATATGGTCATGCAGAATAAAGATAAGATTCTCTTTCTGTGTGAGGGAATATTTTGCTAATGGTTTCTTCATTTCCGAGAAGAATTTTTAAAAAGGCAGCTTTGTATGAGCCTCCAATGAGTTTATACTGAATGATATTCATCTTTGAATAGTGTCAGAGATCTGCTGAAATATGCGAGGAGCAGAAAGCAAAAGCTTTGTCATCTGTTGAAATAAAGAGAAAGTGACAAGTGACAGTAATGCAACTGTATTCTGAGCAAAGGAAGGTTTGAAGACAAGAACAAAGTGGTATAAAATGCTATGTAAGAGGGTTACATTTCTGTCAGAAACACAGTGGAGGTTGCATTTTGCTAAGACATTATATTAACCACGTCACATACACTCAGCATCTATCTGCATGTGTTATATTAGCAGCTGCACTTTAAAAACTGGATGCAATTAAAAATATTTTAATTATCATTTAATTATCATCTACATATCACACATTCTCAAAATCCAATGAGATGCTTCAAATTACCTCTCTTTTCTAATCAAGGGCATAATATCTAAAATAAATAATAATAATCTGCTGTTTTCTAAGAATGAGTCAAAATCCCCATTTAAAATTTACCCTGTTCAAACCCAGCCTTGGTGTTGAAAGGTTTAAAAACCAGTTCACATATAATATGGGGTTCAAACACAATCTCATGCCTTTAGCCCAGTCTCTGATAAGTGTAGAATGATTAACCATTTTACCAATGGTTTAGAGTAATTTAAACCACCTGACCACTGGTCAGCAGCAGTTAGAGCCCAGTATACCAAAAAAACCAAAAACATATCTGATTTAAAACCCATTTAAAGTATCTGAAGAGCATCTTAAACCTGCCTGTGCTTCATATACAACAGTTCAATTCAGTTAAAACCAGTTTATTATTATGCTGTTCTCCCATAGGTGATTTGTGATACCCAACTATTTTATTGGTACAAAAAAATAATTAGATACCCAATCACTGTGTGACATTGTGTACCAGCAGAAGTAAAAGTAGCATTGCAAAACAATGTGAGCAATTGGAAAATCATCCTAGAACAATATGCTGTAATCTGGATGTATCTTTACTGAGCACAAGCCTCCTTCTGATTCTCCTGTGCAATATAAACACCGTGAAAAGCATGTTGTACTCTTCAGCAGAAGTCAGTTTTGAGATATAAAGATATACATTGTTGCATTTTTGAAGAGTGTGGAAATAACATTGGCGTTGCACTGTAATGGGACTCATATGTACTCAGGCATATTCAGCAATAACTGGCAATACTTCCCAATCATTGGCTACACTCATCTGTAAGAGGCCAAATAATGGTCGGAAATACAAATTTTGCTTGCTATTTTAATAAATTCAGCCCGATTTCCTAAATTTTGGAATCAGGATGCAAATTGAGAGGAAAAAAAATCTGCAGTGGGAGAATACCTTTGGTAAGAGCCCGGTCCCACTGGGGAGAGGATTAATTGTGCAAGAATTGAGTATACAAATTACGGACATTCGTTGTCATCCGCAACAAAAATGGCTAAAAATGACAAATGTCCCAGTGTGAATTATGGATATATTAATAATGTATAGTGTATATATGATGAACAATCATGGTTGTATAACGCATGTAATGAGGAAACGGATCTGACGCATTGCGATTATCACGGCAGTATTACAGGTGTATTATGAATGCATCGTGCACATGTTTGCACGTGCACAGGCATCTGCATTGCGGTCAAACAAGAAGGGCACTCGCTCCTTTTGGCATCACTATTCACACCAACAATACAGCCTCTGGAGCATTTGCTGGACTTGACAATGTAAACAAGTGAAATAATTACCTTTTTAGACAGCTCAAAATGCTTTCTGCAGCTTGTTAGCCGTTCACGACCCAGCTACAGCTTCCTGATCCAGGAGGTGATTAGAGCCATTTTCAACAGCCAATTTGCAGAATAAAATGATTAATCCGCCACAAAATAATTATTTTATATAGGCAGCATCCAGCGCAGAGCGCGTGGCAGCCGGTAGAACAAAGAACGGCATCCAGCTGTGAACACAGCGCATCTGATTTGCATCCGCCGCAAATCAGATGCAAAGAAGGCGTAATAAAAACTCTTTATTCGTGGCCAATCTGTATGCAGTCGCTACAACTTATTTTAGTCTGTGATGTGGACATGATGGGCATGCAAAATATCCATTTTACACAATGTCAATTGTCAGTTGCGGATATCAGCAGATGATGGCGAATATACAGCGCATAGATTGTGTATGTATTGAGTATGTATGGAGTATGTAAGGTGGATGTCATCCGCAGCCAAAATTTTGTGCAGCTCAAAAATCCTGGAAACGGAAAAACGTGCCTCTGCAGATAATTATGGACGTGTGCGGGTGTTGGCCAACTCATACAAGCATGTTTCACGCATTTTGCGGATGTTAAGTGACTATGAGCCAATTTTGTATGCAATCCATATGCAAATCCTCTTAAACGCCAGTGGGACAGGGCCCTTACATACAGGGGGCGAATGAGATGAATTGAGCCTGACTCAGAAAAAGTAGGACATTGCATATGAGAAACCAACATTTCCCAACATTGCACCCAGTGAGTCAAAACTTCACACATTCTCAGGAAATGCTGATTTCTCAGAATGCCAAAGATGGAGAACCACACCCTACTTTTGGGGGGTCAGGCACAAAACTTTCCAATCGGCCCTCAAAAACCCATTTATAAACAGCAAATGTTTGATTTAAAGCCCATTTAAAACCCCTTTTACAACATTTTTCAAGTAAACATCACTTTAAAATGGTCTGTGCTTGGTGTAGAACAAGACTACAATTTAGCCAGATTACTACTGACTTAAACTGTTTCACCATTGGACGTCTGGTTTAAACCAATTTACAACACTTTAAAAACAATCAAAATGTTCTAACCTGATCATAAATCAGTGTAATACTTGTCAACACCACATAATCTCAAATTTAGCCATTAAATCCCAATTTAACTATTTCTAACTATCGTCAAAGTCAACTGCTTTCCAAAGTTGACTGCCAAAATCAAGTGAAATCTAAAATAGCTGCCGGTTATATTTCTGTAGCATGACTAATCAGTGGATCAATAATCATTTCCTTCCAATTGTTGTGCAGTACTTTTTGTGTTTGGCACTAGTTACACAAATACACTCCAGTGTCCATACACACTTAGTCATGCAATAAGCATCATTGTCACAGAGCCTTCTTCCCACATGGTTCAGCCTCCACCATCTGCAGGCGTTCCCAGACACACCGCTTTGAGTCTGCCATAATGATGCATGACTAAGTACAGTTAAAGTGTTGCAGTCTGTTGGCAAAAAGCAGTCAAGCACTTTGCTATAGTGTCACTCCGGATAAACCGCACAGCTGAAGGTTGACGAAGGATAAAAGGCAGTGACAGGCCTAGTGATGTGACTGTGTGCCGGCGTGCACGTGCATTCACGTGTGTACGGTAGGTTAGAAACCATGGCACAGCAGATTTGTAAGTGTACTTAACAAGGATGTGAAATAGGGTTGGACACAGTGAAATAAAATGCTTAGCTGAAGTCTGCTGAAAGTAGGACATGGTTTAAAAGTTGTTCCCTCTGCCAGAAACACTGCAAAGGGCCATCACCTTGCACACAGGGGCATGACTGCAGATATTTTCCGGTGTTCACAATCTAAACAACACACAAATATTGTGCATCGCAGGGATTTCTGAAAATCTCACTGGAAAGCAAGATGGAGCATCGTCACATTCAATCCCACAATACAACACTCAGTCAGACTGAGTCCATCCTCTGCAGAGCATCACTGTCACATCCGGCATGGGAGGTTTTGTTGTTGCTGTTGTTATTTTGACAGGTGTTTTTTGGCAGGATTACTCAAAATCTAATGAGCTGATATGGACAAGAAAACATTCTGTTTTTGGGGTGAATTTCCAAAAAAAAAAAAAAGGGTGTAAGGTAATGTTAAACATCTGAAATTCACATCTCATCAAGACTGGTGTGATTAATTGTTGAGGTTGAGCCTCATCTTTTTTCAAGACTATACTTTCTATAGCATACTTTATATAAACAAGCAAACCACGGCATTTGTATGTTCTCGTGTGTCTGTGTGGGTTTCCTCCCACAATCAAAACCATGCTTATTTAGGGTCTGCTCCTTTCTCTGCCCCTGACCAAGGCAGCGTCTTCATCTGGAGTTGGTCCCCGGGCTCTGGACTGTGGTTAGATTGTGTCTGACTGTAATTTGGATGGGTTAAAGAGGACATGTTTAGTTGTATGTATATATGAGCAATAACAATATAGCACTTTTCCATCTGCATCAGATGCTCAAAGCACTTTACATTATGCCTCACATTCACCCCGATGTCAGGGTGCTGCCATACAAGGCGCTCAAAGCGGGATTATTAGTATTAAAGAACCCATGGGCCTTTATTGATTTTCCAGTCAGGCGGGGATTTGAACCCAGGATCTTCTGGTCTCAAGCCCAACACTTTAACCACTAGACCATCACCTCCCCAATAAAGGCTCTATTCTATTCTATATACATTGTGTGTTTGCAGTAGATACTTCTACAGAATTTGCTGAACATTTTTAATCTGAGCTCGAAGAGATACTAAAACATTTTTTTTGGTGGGGGGGGGGGGGGGGCAGAGCCACATAAAAGGTCAAATAAAATAAATGGTGTGAGATAGACTGTTTTAAAAATGGAAAACTTTTCCAAAATGTAATTTGTTCCTAAATCAGTTAAAAGGGAGGAAGGCTAGTAATTAAAAAAAAATATAATGCAATGCTAAAATGCCCTCGGCCTTATGAGGATTATGTTCTTTATAATTTGCAGTTGTTTAATTATTAAGATCCTATTGTCTTATGTACAATTTATACATGTTCAAATCAAATCATCATTTGTTCATGTTGTGCAAATCAAGGACTATTTGTAGGTCACGCTCTGTGCATTTGCAGTTATTAATGAGACAAATTTAACTCTGTAGGAAGTTAGCTGATTTAACGGAAGTTAGCTGATTTAACGAAAGTTAGCGTGCAAGCTAACGTCCGCAAAATGTCTTGTAAATGACTCCAGAGGTGTTATCAGGTTATATAAACAGCGATTTCAGTTTTAGAAGTGTTTATTTCTCACTAGTTTTTGCATAATATACCAGAAATGAAGCTGTTAGCAAGTAGCTACATCAGGAAGTGGTGTCAGCATGCTAACCTCGGCGAAATGTCTTGTAAATAAGTTCAGAGGTGTTGTTAGGTTCCAAAAACAGCATTTAGTTTTAGGAGTGCTTATTTCTCACTAGCTTTTACATAATATATGAGAAACATCTATATAAACACACAAAACGAAGCAACTGATGTCACGGTGTAGCTCTACTCTGATTGGCTGTCACCCTCGTCACTTAAAAATAAGACGCAATAAATTGAAAGAGAATGTGACTTTTTAACCTCTTAAAATACATCAACGTTAGCCATCTTTGAACCTGGCCAAGGTCTGTGTTCCAAGAATGTTCCCTGTCAATTTCAAGAATCTGGCAGTAATAGGACTGGACTTATGTTGAGCACAGACAGATCAATCTATCAATCAATCAATTTTTTTATATAGCGCCAAATCACAACAAACAGTTGCCCCAAGGCGCTTTACATTGTAAGGCAAGGCCATACAATGATTATGTAAAACCCCAACGGTCAAAACAACCCCCTGTGAGCAAGCACTTGGCTACAGTGGGAAGGAAAAACTGCCCTTTAACAGGAAGAAACCTCCAGCAGAACCAGGCTCAGGGAGGGGCAGTCTTCTGCTGGGACTGGTTGGGGCTGAGGGAGAGAACCAGGAAAAAGACATGCTGTGGAGGGGAGCAGAGATCGATCACTAATGATTAAATGCAGAGTGGTGCATACAGAGCAAAAAGAGAAAGAAACAGTGCATCATGGGAACCCCCCAGCAGTCTAAATCTATAGCAGCATAACTAAGGGATGGTTCAGGGTCACCTGATCCAGCCCTAACTATAAGCTTTAGCAAAAAGGAAAGTTTTAAGCCTAATCTTAAAAGTAGAGAGGGTGTCTGTCTCCCTGATCTGAATTGGGAGCTGGTTCCACAGGAGAGGAGCCTGAAAGCTGAAGGCTCTGCCTCCCATTCTACTCTTACAAACCCTAGGAACTACAAGTAAGCCCGCAGTCTGAGAGCGAAGCGCTCTATTGGGGTGATATGGTACTACGAGGTCCCTAAGATAAGATGGGACCTGATTATTCAAAAACTTATAAGTAAGAAGAAGAATTTTAAATTCTATTCTAGAATTAACAGGAAGCCAATGAAGAGAGGCCAATATGGGTGAGATATGCTCTCTCCTTCTAGTCCCCGTCAGTACTCTAGCTGCAGCATTTTGAATTAACTGAAGGCTTTTTAGGGAACTTTAGGACAACCTGATAATAATGAATTACAATAGTCCAGCCTAGAGGAAATAAATGCATGAATTAGTTTTTCAGCATCACTCTGAGACAAGACCTTTCTGATTTTAGAGATATTGCGTAAATGCAAAAAAGCAGTCCTACATATTTGTTTAATATGCGCTTTGAATGACATATCCTGATCAAAATGACTCCAAGATTTCTCACAGTATTACTAGAGGTCAGGGTAATGCCATCCAGAGTAAGGATCTGGTTAGACACCATGTTTCTAAGATTTGTGGGGCCAAGTACAATAACTTCAGTTTTATCTGAGTTTAAAAGCAGGAAATTAGAGGTCATCCATGTCTTTATGTCTGTAAGACAATCCTGCAGTTTAGCTAATTGGTGTGTGTCCTCTGGCTTCATGGATAGATAAAGCTGGGTATCATCTGCGTAACAATGAAAATTTAAGCAATACCGTCTAATAATACTGCCTAAGGGAAGCATGTATAAAGTGAATAAAATTGGTCCTAGCACAGAACCTTGTGGAACTCCATAATTAACTTTAGTCTGTGAAGAAGATTCCCCATTTACATGAACAAATTGTAATCTATTAGACAAATATGATTCAAACCACCGCAGCGCAGTGCCTTTAATACCTATGGCATGCTCTAATCTCTGTAATAAAATTTATGGTCAACAGTATCAAAAGCAGCACTGAGGTCTAACAGAACAAGCACAGAGATGAGTCCACTGTCCGAGGCCATAAGAAGATCATTTGTAACCTTCACTAATGCTGTTTCTGTACTATGATGAATTCTAAAACCTGACTGAAACTCTTCAAATAGACCATTCCTCTGCAGATGATCAGTTAGCTGTTTTAACAACTACCCTTTCAAGAATTTTTGAGAGAAAAGGAAGGTTGGAGATTGGCCTATAATTAGCTAAGATAGCTGGGTCAAGTGATGGCTTTTTAAGTAATGGTTTAATTACTGCCACCTTAAAAGCCTGTGGTACATAGCCAACTAACAAAGATAGATTGATCATATTTAAGATCGAAGCATTAAATAATGGTAGGGCTTCCTTGAGCAGCCTGGTAGGAATGGGGTCTAATAAACATGTTGATGGTTTGGATGAAGTAACTAATGAAAATAACTCAGACAGAACAATCGGAGAGAAAGAGTCTAACCAAATACCGGCATCACTGAAAGCAGCCAAAGATAATGATACGTCTTTGGGATGGTTATGAGTAATTTTTTCTCTAATAGTTAAAATTTTGTTAGCAAAGAAAGTCATGAAGTCATTACTAGTTAAAGTTAATGGAATACTCAGCTCAATAGAGCTCTGACTCTTTGTCAGCCTGGCTACAGTGCTGAAAAGAAACCTGGGGTTGTTCTTATTTTCTTCAATTAGTGATGAGTAGAAAGATGTCCTAGCTTTACGGAGGGCTTTTTTATAGAGCAACAGACTCTTTTTCCAGGCTAAGTGAAGATCTTCTAAATTAGTGAGACGCCATTTCCTCTCCAACTTACGGGTTATCTGCTTTAAGCTACGAGTTGTGAGTATACCACGGAGTCAGGCACTTCTGATTTAAAGCTCTCTTTTTTAGAGGAGCTACAGCATCCAAAGTTGTCTTCAACGAGGATGTAAAACTATTGACGAGATACTCTATCTCACTTACAGAGTTTAGGTAGCTACTCTGCACTGTGTTGGTATATGGCATTAGAGAACATAAAGAAGGAATCATATCCTTAAACCTAGTTACAGCGCTTTCTGAAAGACTTCTAGTGTAATGAAACTTATTCCCCACTGCTGGGTAGTCCATCAGAGTAAATGTAAATGTTATTAAGAAATGATCAGACAGAAGGGAGTTTTCAGGGAATACTGTTAAGTCTTCTATTTCCATACCATAAGTCAGAACAAGATCTAAGATATGATTAAAGTGGGTGGACTCATTTACTTTTTGAGCAAAGCCAATAGAGTCTAATAATAGATTAAATGCAGTGTTGAGGCTGTCATTCTCAGCATCTGTGTGGATGTTAAAATCGCCCACTATAATTATCTTATCTGAGCTAAGCACTAAGTCAGACAAAAGTCTGAAAATTCACAGAGAAACTCACAGTAACGACCAGGTGGACGATAGATAACAACAAATAAAACTGGTTTTTGGGACTTCCAATTTGGATGGACAAGACTAAGAGACAAGCTTTCAAATGAATTAAAGCTCTGTCTGGGTTTTTGATTAATTAATAAGCAGGAATGAAAGATTGCTGCTAATCCTCCGCCTCGGCCCGTACTATGAGCATTCTGACAGTTAGTGTGACTCGGGGGTGTTGACTCATTTAAACTAACATATTCATCCTGCTGTAACCAGGTTTCTGTTAGGCAGAATAAATCAATATGTTGATCAATTATTATATCATTTACCAACAGGGACTTAGAAGAGAGAGACCTAATGTTTAATAGACCACATTTAACTGTTTTAGTCTGTGGTGCAGTTGAAGGTGCTATATTATTTTTCTTTTGAATTTTATGCTTAATAGAATTTTGCTGGTTATTGGTGGTCTGGGAGCAGGCACCGTCGCTACGGGGATGGGGTAATGAGGGGATGGCAGGGGGAGAGAAGCTGCAGAGAGGTGTGTAAGACTACAACTCTGCTTCCTGGAGATGGACAGACAGACGGACGAACTAAAAGCCTTCACAATACCCGACAGCCATATTTGACGACCTTGGGTAAAACTGAATCGGGAATATTATTAAAAATAATTTCAGCAAATTTTGTGTAAATATTGGAGCATCCTGGAATGCATTTTAAAACACACAGATAAGGATAAAAGGGCAAAATAAAATATTTTAAATATGTAAGGTATGGCAGTGTACTTAGAATAGGCACTTTTACATTTTGCAGTGGATATGCATAATGTCGCTCCACACAAAAAGTTTGTGAAATAACTAATATTTTAAATTTGCTGAACTGGGCATGGTACTTAAATGATGTCTACAGGACTTAGTGGCAATGTGTTGTCCAGCATGTAAAACAAGGTTTTAACAATGTGACATGCAACATTTTATGAATTAACTGATTTCCCCCCCCCCCCCAAAAAAAGTCATGTACTTTAAAGTGATCGTAAATTGGATGCAAATCTTTATACATAATAATGTTGTACAATTGTAAGACTGTACAACTCCTCACTCAGGGGGAGGAGGAGTAACAGGAAGACAGAGGTCAGGAATGAGAGTAACAGTAGCAGACAGTAAACCAGTATTAATACAATAACATGCTTTGGAGGGTGGTATGCATTTTCAAGAGGCCCGTCATCCATGCCCAGTCTCCCAAAATGATAGCTATTCACTGAATTAGACGTTATTTGCATTATTATCACTTTTACTGAGATACACAACACGTAACACGTACATAAAAAGTTGGCTCACTTAACTTTTGTCGTGTTGCCTGGTACGTGCGCTGCTCTCCAAATTCGGCAGTGCGTCCTCATCAAGCTGGCTGCTTTAGCTGCTGTCCATTGTCATACTATCCATGAGAAAAATCATCCGGAATATACAAACACCAAAACACACTTCTCGACTTTTCATCTTTCCTCTGCGGACAGTTTCTTGGCTGCGTGCTATGACGTCACTTGTTTACGCACAGTGGGCGGGTATAGCCAGATAGCATCGACGTAAATCTACGATACCGGCCTAGCAACGCCATGGTAAAGTGTAATAATGATCAGTATGTCTGGTATTGATACTGTGTATTCATATTTATTTTTTCAAACTGATTTTCTTTTTCTTTTTTTTTTTTTTAGTTTCACTTTTGATACCTGTGTGCTTCTTACCCTGTGTGCTGCTACACAATCCTGCTGAACGTCAGTTTCCCTGAGGGAGTCTTCCCAAGGGATCAGTAAAGTTCTATCTAATCTATTCTCTAATATATAATAATACTGCAAATTCTCACCAAGTGCACTGCAATTTTGCCACATTGTCACCAAGTTCTGTAAGATCACGTCAAGTACCATGAGCAGTTTTCGATTTTAAAACAGAGTTGAGGTTTCAAAATATTGCAGATTTAATAATAATAATATAATAATAATAATAATATAATAGCTTGTGAAAGCACTTTCTGATTCATTTCAGAGTGCTGTACACATCCAGACATATTAAATATTACAACCATAAAACAACATACAACATGCAAGGCACATTTATAATAAAACCTTTAAGAGAATTAAAACCACAAAATTGCAAATAACCAAAACCAGAAACCACATCCTCAGAGATTACAATGTGTGGAAAAAAAAAGTTCAATCTTGAGTCGAGCCAAATGGACAGAAAAGTGCAGAAAATTGTAAGACTTTTCGTTTTCTTGTCTGTATTTCAAGCGAGTGTCTTTTATTAACGCAGTTGATTTGAACTTGTGCACCCGACTCCTTCAGCAAACACGCAATAAGGCACCGAAGACTCAGTCTGTCTCCTGCAGTCCTTTTTTTAGGCCCAAATATCCAACGTACACTGAATGGCAGCGCAAACAAAGAAATATCCTTATACTGTACTCTCTTTGGCGAAGTCTTTAGTGTCAAACCTCTCCACCAGACTCTGTCCGCTGCTTTGGTCGCGTTCGCCGCCGCAGGTCTGGCTGTTCATGTAAATTGATCTTGAATGTTATTTTCTAAAAGATCGCATTTTAAAAAAGAAATCCGCATGTCTGCTCCAATAGCATATTGTCACAAACCCTTTTCTCAGTCCCACCGCCACCAGCCACCACCCACCGCTGCCGCCAACCACCTCACTTCTCCGCCCCCCCCCCCCCCCACTCCTCCTGCAGAAGTCATAGACCTGCATAATTGATGCAAATACTGTTCACATGTGTCAGGACCCGAGGCCTCGTCTACTTTACTTCTGTGCAACACTTAATCGAAGAACATTAAGTGGTGAAAGCAGCTCTCATGCCAGGGGTGTAAATTCAGCTTGTCAGTGGTCTCATTCACAGCAGCTTGCCGTCGAAGCCTGGTGGCTTCAGGATTGTTTCATCAAGGTGATTGAGAACAAAAAAGTACAGCGTCAAAGTCCAGCTTATGTTTAGCAGCCCTGTCACATACATTATTTATATTTGCTGCCCACCACAGTCTCTCTCCGGCATCTGAATACATCATTGCCTAATTCTCAATATTTCCTTCGATTTGCACTGTATCCTTCTCGCATCAACCTGCCAAACCATTAGGCCCGTGCAGCAGGCTTTTTGTGTGTGACACGACCTGAAATTAGAGAGTAGCTGCGTTCAGGAGGTGCGTGATGGCAGAGCTGTAATGGCAGTTGAGTGACTGGATGCAGTAAGAGACAGAAACATTTCATTTTCAACAACAATAGAGGAGGAATTATGTAAAATGGGAACATTCATGCCATTTAATGAGGCCATATTCACTAATGTCTAAGGTCTAGCAGTATAAAACTGCATGTACTGCCTGCCAGCGCTGCAACACTGTTCCTGTCTATTTCCAGCTCGTATAAAACAATGGTGCATAACAGAACAGGCAGACATTTGCAGTTCTTTACCGTGCACGCTGAATGCCTTGCCATCCAACAGAGCGAAGCGCTTGTCTGCTACACTTTCCCCTCCTCCCTCCCCCACGCTCACCCGCCCGTCCTGTGTCTCTGGGCCTAGTCCTGGATACAGATTAAGGGACTTGATACTGCAAACATCTGAAGAATTCAGCTAGAAAAAGGGGTCAGACAAAGGCCAGGGGATAGCCTTACAGGCCCTGGTCTATTAGCAGATCCACAAAGGTGCCATCAGCACGGCTCTACGGGCAACAAAGGGGCCTCAAAGAGAGCAGACTGCAAACGGACGCCCATCTCTCAAACTCAGTGTTAAAACATTGACAGCCTGTCCCTATATACGGAATTATGATACAACTGAAATTAAAAAAGAGAAATCAGTTAAGTCGTGTGATTTATAGGATAAGAGTTAAACTGGCTGTGTTTTTTTTTATTATTATTGATGAATTTATACTGTCTGCACTGGCATTTGCTGTGGGAAGTATGCGTATATGTGTATGTATAGATAAGGGGTAGGCTTTTATAAGCTTTGTTTCTGCCAACACCCTTTTGGTCACACATGTTCGCTGTTGAATTGTCTTGTTTCAGTTTTTTGGTTATTGTTCAGTCTGTGTGCCGAATAAATTCATTAGTCATTCATTCATTCAACTATTGGGCACTCAGACACACAACTGTCAAAGCTACTCTTACTAACAGCACAGTAATGGGTGAATTTTGGCTGTGAAATTTAAGTAATTTAAATAAGATTTGCAAAGATTGTAATTCTTGAAAAACCATTAATTCAGTTGTCTGCATGTGTGTTTGTGACATTAAAGACCTATGAAATAAGAATTTGCATCTCTACACTGTTCACCCTCCAAGCGGGAATTTCCCACTAATCCTAGGGTCCCCTAGACCTACGGTCCCCTAGTCCTAGTATTAATGAGAGCATGTTGAAATGGTTTCTTCCATTTATGGTAGGCTATACTGTATGTTGCAATAAAGTAGGTTAAGTAACATTACAAAAGTGTGCCAATTTAAAAAAAAAAGATGAATTTCTATTATTTGTTGATTTTCTATCCATAGGTCTATAGACAAAAGTACAATTAAAGTTGATTCATGGTGTATGTCAACAGAATCACAGGTTTTATTTTTGTAACTTGAACAAAACTGGATCTGGTTTTCTGTTTAAACGTATTACATTTATTTGTGAAGTTTAAAATCAGTTTGGGGTTCTAATATACACCATCAAATAATAGAAAGAGGTTAAGACCAGGGACCCTAGGACTAACGGATCTTCCTCCCCTCCAAGATGGCAGAAATAATAAATGTCCCAAGTGGCAAGTGGACACAGTGGTGTATGAAAAGACATGGCACCCCACAATTTTGGCAAAAAAAAAACAAAACAAAATGTACTAGTAAAGAAAAGTAAGAGAAAATAACACTTTTCTTTGTTTTAGTGTGTCGATTATATGTTTTTATGTATGACAATGTTTGTATTTCAGTGTTGTCTTTTTGTGCTGGTGAGCCAAAGACAATTTTCCACCTCGGTGGACAATAAAGCATTATTCTATTCTATTATTCTATTTTATTTACTTACAATAGTTTGTAAAAATATACATAAATACTGTCTATGGCAACAAACAGCTGCAGATGATAACTCAATAATGAAACAATTGACCTGATAAAAATCAATCCCAGTTATCCATGTAAATTTCAGGAGACCACCTAAAATAAAAAAGGAAGTGTCACTACTTTAAAAAGCAATTTACACAGATGAAAAGTGGTATATTTATTAATTCATATTAGATATTTATCATTTAATATTTTTTCTTCATAAATTTTTGGCGCATTACATGTCGCTAAAACATATGTTTTAGGTAAATAGATACAAAGTCTGTCCTACTGTACCATTTTCACTTAGTTAACAAAAGAGTAATAATATATTTTAGCTAGCAAATTAGCCTAGCACAGTCAAAATAATTGCATATCAAGCAATCTAGCTTAGCTTGTTAGCATGCAGCTGACTCAAAATAAAGATGTTTGAGCTAAACTGCCTGGAAAAAAACTGTGTTCTATCTCATCACCTGATTATTAGGTTTTACCCATGTAAGGATTTTATTAATTAATGTGACTTCTCATTTGTATCATCGTGCAGAATGTAGCTTCCCTTATAAAATTTGGAAAAGGTGAGAAATGTTTGAAAGGCTATTCAGCCTTTTACATAAAGAGGCTACTAGAAGTGGTACATTTAATCAACTTTTTGGTTTTCCAATTTCTAAATGCTAAATTTAAATACTTGTCAAAGTTTTTTTTCCATATTATTGCAGTGCTGTTCTCTGCACACCACATTACTAAGCACAAATCAAACCCCTTCACTTTTTTTTGGGTGTCATTTATTGGCCTCAAGATGCTGTCCGTATGAATATAAAAATTACCACTCACTAGTCAAAGTTGTAAAATATCACGCAATGCAAAAATACTCTCGGCCGTATGAACATTGTGTTCTTTATAATTTGCCATTTTAATTAATTATTAAGATCCTGTTGCCTTACGTACAAGTTGTACAATGTTCAATGAAGCCTATCTATCAGTCAATTGCATTTTTGAAAGTTGTGCAATTCAAGGAATATTTGTAGATCACCCTCTGTGAATTTGCAGGTATTAATGAGACAAAATCAACTCCATAGGATGTTAGCATTGAGTTAGGTGAAGTTAGCATGCACACTAACATCTGCAAAATGTCTTGTAAATGACTCCAGAGGTGTTATTGGATTACATAATCAGTGTTTTCAGTTTTAGAAATGTTTATTTCTCGCTAGCTTTTACATAATATGAAAAAAGATATATTTACATACAAACAAAACATAGTTTGGCAGCTAGCTACCAGCCTGTGATGTCACCATGCTAACATCTGCAAAATGGCTTGTAAGTAAGTTCAGAAGTGTTATTAGGTTCCAAAAGGTTTTTCAGTTTTAGAAGTGTTTATTTCTGGCTATCTTTTACATAATATATGGCAAAGAAGATATATTTATACATAAACAAAACAGAGTTTTGTAGCTAGCTACAAGCCTGTGATGTCACCATGTTAACATTTGTGAATTGTTTTGTAAATAAGTTCAGAGGTGTTATTAGCTTGCAAAACCAGCATTTTTAGTTTTAGAAGTGTTTATTTCTCACTAGTTTTTACATAATAATGAGAAAAATCTATATAAACACACAAAATTAAGTGCTTTTGGAGAGACTAGCCACTGACGTTACGCAGATTGACTGTCATGCCCGCCACTCAAAAACAAAACTGAACAGACTGAAAAAGAATGTACTTTTAACTTCTAAAAATATCTTAAAATAGGTCAAGGTTAGCCATCTTTGAACTTGTCCAAGGTCTGTGTCCTGAGAATACACAACAGTGTTGAAAACACATGAACACAGTGTTACAGTGTGAAGATATACACGGTTTAAGAGATTCACACATTTGATCAACTAGTCCATAAAGTAAAGACCGATCATTCATCAGTTTGGTCAAAATCCATTCGTCGTCCATCCACGGTGGTCACATAAATGCCGCTCTCCTGCAGCAGGAAAGCTGAGGGAAAAATGGCAATTGGGAAATAAAATATGCTTTCCAAAACAATTTTTTTGCACAAACAACTTCTCGCCTGTGAACTGCAAGTTAGCTGCAAGTGCTGACTGTCTCTTTGTTTACATATCTCTTGATATAGACAAACAAAAATACTCCATATTTTCTTGGCAATAGCCTTCACAAAGAATATCTGGGGCTCCTAGAAAAACATTTCAACCATAATAAGCTTTCTCCACGAGAATGTGAAGCTTTTCACAGGGCTTCTTTGAAGCTCTCGCTGTGTTGACTCTTCATACAGACGGTGCTCGGAAAGCCGGAGCGCCACGACGCTGTAACCTCTCAGTGCTTCTGCATTAATAATTAATTGCCAATGTGAGTAAACACCACTCTAGATACAAGAATGCCCCTAACGACACAAACTCTCCCGCTCCGACTTAACGCCTTTCGCTCGACAAAATTTGGTTGAGCTCGAGGATATGTGTTGTATCTGTATTCTGTCACCTGCCAAGAGAATTCTGGCACTAGCTTCTAAAGCTTAGCAATTTTATTGTGTTTGCAAATTTGCTAATCCGAGTAGTAAAATGCCAAAAAAAAAAAAAAAAAAAAAACCCTGCCTCTGTCTTTCATGGCACAGACCTCCTGAACAGTCAGACATGCTCAGGAGGAGATTTGGAGGCGTAGCTCTTGTGCAGTTACCCTTTAGCTTACAGGCAACATGCTGTGAGTGTACGGCTAACACAGCCTCATTTATATTACTTATAGTGAGGGATGTATGTGCAGCGCCTGTAGAACATGCTGACCTTGTCACTGTAGCAGCATCTCCCCGTGCTAGCGTGTAGGCACGGCTGAGCGTGTGCACACAATATGGAGAAATGTTGCCTATTGAAAGATTTTATTACACACACAAAATGGGGCAAATGTGTTGTTTTTAACACAGAGCCTGAACGTTAGCCTGAGCATTAGCGTAATATCAGATGTAATGCATTCGCTAATCATATCACAATGGTCGCGTATGCCTCGCCAATGAGCCTTTACTTAGCCTTTGGTGGTGGAATATGACTTATTTTACTCAGACCTCAGCAGCAAAGAGAGCCTCCTTTAGCTTACTATAAATCCTCATTATTTCTAATAGCACTTGTGAAGGCTAAAGAGTAGAGCAGAGCTTGTTCTCTTTATTCTGCTGTCACTGACAGACATGGCCAAGAACTATGGGTTAATGTAATATCACAGTTGGATGCCTCCTCAGCTCACTTACATTCCCGGTTAGCTTAAAAGTCCTCCTGTGTAGTCACTGGTGGGGTGAAAGAGGTGACAAAGGCCCACAAAACCCAAAATTAGGAATAGAACAACATCGTGGAGGGGGGTTATACATCAGTCAGACAGGCTTGCAAAATGGATATTTTAGGTGTTTTTTAGTTTGTGTTTTAAACAATGTTACAAATGTAGGACATCGTTATATAGGGCTGGGCAGCAGTTCCTAAACATTTTCTCCATTTTATAGATTTAGGCTGTAAATTCTATAGATCCCCCACCAAGCTCAAAGTGTACACATGTTTCGCTTCAAACTCTACTGGAGTTTTTTTAATGATTGTAATTAATACAAAGCTATAACTTCTTATAGAATAAAATCAAATAAAAACGTGACAAATCACCTTTAACCCTCTGGGGGTCCAAGGGCATTTTTTGGACAGTTCACTCGCCTGGCATAAATGTTTTATTATTGCTGTTAACAGCTCTCCCTGCATCACACAATCAAGTTTTATGTCTCTTTTTTTAGGACAATCTGTGCTTTCAGAGTATATATGTTTTGTTGTGTTTTCTAAGTGTAATAAAGGTTTACAATCAAAAATAGGCAAGGAAAATTAAAGCAAAAAATAATTTTACACACACATTTATTCAAAACACACAGCTCCTGCTTTCACTGATCAATTTCAATTTATTTTACTTTATATAGCGCCAAATTACAACAGAGTTTCCTCAAGGCACTTCACACAGGTAAGGTCTGAACTTACTAACCCCCAGGCCAACAGTGGTAAGGAAAAACTCCCTCTGAGGAAGAAACCTCAAGCAGACCAGACTCAAAGGGGTGACCCTCTGCTTGGGCCATGCTACAACATAAATTACGGAAACAATTCACAGAACAATTCATGGATGAATATACAGGAATTGCTGTTGGTGCACAGGACAGGAGGGTTGCCAACACAAATACACTGTGTGTAAATACTGATCGCTGTGCGTAATGGCGCAGGGCACACTGAGTATGTACTAATATGTACTCATTGGAGCTATTCAAACAGGCCAACTAGTAACATATCACTTCTGAAAACGATCTTTGGCTTTTCACGTGAGGTAAATCTGCCCTACGACTGGATTTTGGAAAACCATGTGACGGTGAACCAATTATGATTGGACACTCACATTGTGCACATCATCACACAGCTTCTATGAGGAGAACAAAGATGGCCGATGGCGGGCTCGAAAGTCCGCGGAGTTAACTTTTCAGCAAAAAAAAAAAAGGAAGTTTCTATCTCACATCATTCAAAAATTATTTATAATTTAGTAAGCTTGGTCTTAGCCGTTGTATACGACGCGTTGACCCCAGAGGGTTAAAGAAATTATTAAAAGTGATCTTAACCAAACACACACACAACATATGGTACATATAAATGGCAGCATAGATATAAGGCATTTTAATGTAACTACTGCAGTGCCCATAGGAAGTTTATATTCCTACAGAAGATTGGGAGCTAAAAAATGTAATTAAAAAGACCGTCACCAGATCAATACCGCATATTAATGCCAAATACCACCACCAGATTGAATTCTAAATAAAGTGTTGTGAAATGCCATCACCAGAATGCAGCACTTTCAAATGCCACCAGTTGTAATATAAATAATAACTAGAAAGGCACTCGGTAGAGTACATACCTCCGCCACGCCACATATGAATATCGAAGGATGTGGATTCACAAAAGGGCAAACTAATGCATTATTCTATATTCCAGAGTTTAATCCGGATCATCACCAAATTGTAATCGATTGACTGTGGACATATTTCCTATGATTACACCAAATTTGGTTCAAATGTGTTCAAACGTTTTGAGTTATCCTGTTAACAAACAGACAAATAGACAGACAAACCCCGGTGAAAACATAACCTCCTTAGCGAAGGTAAAAATCATAACCAATGAATATACCTGTACAATGCTTTAATTTTCCCTCAAAATATTTTATCTTATCTTGTAATATTTTTTGACCGGTTTATCTATTCAAGAGTAAAAACTGAAGGAAATCAACTGTGAAGCCTGAAAGAAGTTTCTGTAGGATGTGTTTTATCCATAAGGTCAAGTTAGAGGGGGAAGTGTTGGCTTTTTAAATACTTGAAAGACATTGGACTCACTGAGAGGATTTAGTACTGCTATAATGGACTGATGCAGAAGGTGGCACCAATGCAACAATAAGGATACCGGCTGCCTTTAAACACCAAGAAGAAAGGGTGTGCTTTATTTAACCACAGGGTCACGTTTCATGACAAAATAAAGCCATAAATATACATTTATATATATATATAATATATATATATATTTTTTTTTTATTTTTTATTTTTTTTTTTTTCTGTTAGAGGTTTTATATGATGGGAACAGGGAAACTAATTTTGATGGAAATCCACATACAAACAGAGGTTTTGCAGGACAGAGACATAACAGAGGGCGCCATCTTGGAAGTACTAATGTTACAATATCAAACTAAATGTTTAATATCAAAATAAAGGTTTTGGAAATTAATCCCCAAAATTTTCATAATAAAGGATGCACATCACGTCATTGTGCCATACATATGCAAGCCACATACACATACAGACATTTTTTGCTTTTTGATAGATTTGAGGCCTTGATTTTAAACCAGTCACTTTAACCAGTTTTAAGATTTTATTAAAAATAACTGGAGACACTCTTAATTTTTGTACAAAATAGGCTAGAATGAAATAGTAGAAGTCTTTGTCAACAAAAGTTTAGTCGGACGCCCACTCGTCCCACCCACCACACCACCACCCGCTTCCCCCACCGATTACACCCCTGCATGGATCCATTGTGTCTTTGGGAAATGTTGGTCTAAGAATAGAAAAATGGACTGTAAAAAAGTCCATGGTTCATCTGCTGAGACTGGCATATCAATTAGGACTGTGAATAAGAGTGTAATTGAAAGCAACAGGAGCAGAAAGAAGCGGAAATTCATCAAGGCAAGCATGGAAACGCACAAATGAGATCCGAGCAAAGTGCACACAGATCCTCGCCCTCTTCTTCGGCACCATTTTATTTATTTTTTTCTACCGACAACGAATTCACCTCATCTCTCTTAGCATTACCAAACAATCAAATCAACAACCAAACAACTCGGACTTCTGGAGTTTTCTTTAATAATTCAAAGGAGCCTAATTGTTTTATTTGAGGTGCAAATAAATTTTCCTCAGATTGCCTCTGCTTCCAGCCAAAGCGGCTTCATAAACCTAGTGTTAACAGCACATTTGGTGCTAAAGTGTCGCGCCTAGGGGCACCAATAAGTGGTAAATTCAGCTTTATAAAAGTGGGAAAATAGGAGCTCCACTCGTGGCGTTAACCAATTACGCTCCGCTCATCGGTCACAACCTGTTGAAGTCGCGCACCATCTCTTAACATGTATATCTTTAAAATATACATGTAAAATTTAATCGGTGGTGAGTTCGGGGGGTCATCATAGTGGGAGTTTGCAGGCAGGTTTTATTGGCTGTGTGGGCGCTCGGCGTGATCACGGAGCTTACCGTTGAGAGGTTTGCTAGCCAGCAGCATCTGTCTATACTCTTATCTCTGCTGGCAAGCAAACACATTGGTGCATGCCTGCCACGCAATCACTGTACCATGGCTCCACTGTCACTAAATGGCACGTTCTCTGAGCCCCAGTCCTCCCTTTCCTCGGCACGGGCTTCTCCAGCTGCAGCCTAATTTCCTGTGACTTGCCTAATTACTGTAATTAAGGATTAATTGCCATTAATTATTCACACATAAGCTCATCGCAAATCATGGGGTAAATGTCTTATGAAAGCTGCCATACAAGCCATGTATAAACACACTAGGATGCTCCAGGCTGCTGAATCGATCACTCAGCCCTCCAGCACATCTCCACGCCACACTTAGGAAAACAGCGATAACTCTTCCCAAATCAACAACCTATCCAGGTGACGGAGGAATCAATTCACTCACTTTGTTTGTCTCAAGCCCCTTTTATGCAACTTGGTGAAGACTGGCAAGTTGGGGTGTTTTTCCACGTTGCCACTCTGTATAAAATGTACGAACACAGATCCGCCAGCAGCAAAGGCTGAATCAACATCTGTGCAAAAGGGTGACCCTACGTGGTGGGATAGAGGTGTGGTGTTTTGATCACGTGTCATGTGTACCACCCATCAACCCACAGCTAGCGGCTAAGCTACAGGAAACAAACCGATGTTGTCAAAAGGTCTTAGGAAGTTACCGTTACCCTGCATGAACTGGCAAAGAAGACAGAAGAAGCAAATGCCTCTGTCTGAGGTATGCTAGGGCATTCATATTTTGACAGGTATGTTAACATACAATAGAACAGCCATTGCCAAATGTAAGAAAGGTACAGGGAGGGTGGGCACTTTGAAACCTGAACCTCCTCTGTGACCTGTGACCCATACTGCAAAGTTTATCATGATGGTTCCACTTAAAAAAAGAACATATTCAATTGTTGCTTGAAAAACGTGAGTAAAAGCAATTTCAAAAACATTTTTGTTTCAACACAAAAACACACAGTCAAGTTCAACTGACGAATTAAAATTTTCATTCGAATGAACTGACTCACAAATGTGAGTTTATATAATAACTTGTAAAATTCAGTTGAAATTGTACAATTCATTATGTTAACTGGAAGGAAATTAAAGAAAAAACCTACAGAGACTTATTAACCCTAACTTTATATAACTTGTAAAATTCTGTTGAAATTGTACAATTCATTATGTTAAGTGGAAGAAAATTAAAGAAAAAAACCTATGGAGACTTATTAACCCTAACTTTATACTAACTTTATATGATAACTAGTAAAATTCAGTTGAAATTGTATAATTCATTATGGTAAGTGGAAGAAAATTAAAGAAAAAAACCTACGGAGACTTATTAACCCTAACTTTATACTGACTTTATATGAAACTAGTAAAATTCAGTTGAAATTGTATAATTCATTATGGTAAGTGGAAGGAAATTAATGAAAAAATCTACAGAGACTTATTAACCCTAACTTTATACTGACTTTATATGATAACTAGTAAAATTCAGTTGAAATTGTATAATTCATTATGGTAAGTGGAAGGAAATTAATGAAAAAATCTACAGAGACTTATTAACCCTAACTTTATACTGACTTATATGATAACTTGTAAAATTCAGTTGAAATTGTATAATTCATTATGTTAAGTGGAAGAAAATTAAAGAAAAAAACCTACGGAGACTTATTAACCCTAACTTTATACTGACTTTATATGATAACTAGTAAAATTCAGTTGAAATTGTATAATTCATTATGGTAAGTGGAAGGAAATTAATGAAAAAATCTACAGAGACTTATTAACCCTAACTTTATACTGACTTTATATGCTAACTTGTAAAATTCAGTTCAATTCAAATCCAGTAACCCTAACACTATACTTTATTTACTGTGCACCCAAACCCTTACTGACAACAAATAACAAATGTGATCACATTTGACTGACACTTGAGAGAAAGGAGTAATATATATATATATATATATATATATATATATATATATATATATATATATATATATATATATACACACACGTCATTTAAATCCTATGGCTTTGTTTTTTCAATCTTGATTCTATTTTGTCACGAATAGTTTTTGGGTGATTCAAAACTATTACAAATTAAAAATCAAAGATGCCTAAATTCATCTATTTTTAATAACCCCTACTGACCCACCTGCACCGGCTTCATGGCCCATCAGAGTGCCACGACCCCACTTTGGAAAACAATGCTGTGGATAATGATGCATTCCATGTCACCCCAATAGCAACTTTGGAAGCATCACAGTAACTTCTTGATCTATGTTTGACCATCTTGAACAAACCTGGTATAGATAGTAGTTATGGCCATCATCAGCAACAGATTTGAAATCTGCATCCAGTTATTGAACTGTTCAAGAATTTCATCCCGATTCTCGGAATCGGTCATAGTATGTGGTAACGGGGTATCATGTTCAAACTTCTTTAAACAGGGTATATGTAGTGACTACGGCTTCAAACGTGGTTGACAGTGCTCCATCGGGGTAAAAATGTGAAGCCAGTGCAGCGTTTGTTGCAGTTTTTGTTCATGTCTCGCTGAGGGTGCAGCTCCTTTCTTTCATTTTAAGGCAGGTTGCCAGGTCTACACGTTATAAGCCAGCCAGTTGCCAGGTCTGCACTTTATAAGCCACCTTGTTAGGAGCCAAGCCAGATTAAGCCATTTCATCCCGTTTTTGCATGTTTTTTGGATCATGGGTGATAGTAGTAGAACGGAGTAGTGGAGTAAGTTCACATACTGATATCTTGTATGAGAAATACTACCACTAGAAAGAACCATCATTATGACGCCTTTTCATGTTCCCACTGAACCAAACAAAAGTGCCAGGGTTACGTAATAGACAGAGAAAAATATTACACAGTTTGATTTCCACTTTTAACCAGTTGATTTTAGGTGAAAGACAACATGTCACTGGAGTAAGACGCTCTTATCCCATAAAAGAGTGACCAGTCTGAGTGTGGGACCTTCAGGCTTTCAGTCATAAGCAAATATTTGCACTACGTAATCCTTTGACAATTCCCAAGCACTTTTGGGGAAATGGTTTGCAAGGCTCCAGCATCATAAAATCATTATAACGGCTATAATGTAAATCTGCTGAGTATAAAATGTGTTCCTGGTGGCTGCATGCAAACAGCATTTAAAATCAGGCATTTTTACAAGGCTTTAAATCAACACTGCAGCCAAAGCCAGAGACAAAAAAAAGAAGAAGTACACTGTCTTGTCTGTAAGTCACAAACTGCCGGTAACGCACACAAGGCAGCATTTTATGCCTCATCATGTATGACTAATTCCCCATCACATCCTGCATCAAACTAGAACTTTGGGCACGACATAACGTACTACTAATCATCAATTCCTCAGCTGTATTTTGAAAATATTCTAAAATAATAAATAAAGTTATGTGGATATTTCATTCTTGTTGCAAAACTTTTCTAATCTTGAAATTTCGCTTTCCTTTGCACATCTCATGTTCAATATTCAGCCACTGAGACAGAAGAAAGTCATCTGAAAAGCAGAGCTGAACAGAGGGAGTCTTTGAGCAAATAAAGTAGAAAGTCTGCAAGTTTAAGATGCTTTAAAAGTAAAAAATAGAACAAACAAGAACACAAATAATTATGATGTGGTGATGAAACAAGGGGCTGTATGTGGTGTGTTAGTTTTTTTTATTAATATCCTAGTGATTCATTGTACCCATATGACGTACCATATCATCAAAGTCTGCGCAAAATTAGAGTTTGAAGAGGATGAAGTAGGTGTAAAGTGATGGAAATCATTGTTTTCTAGAATATTCACATATATATTTAGTGTCCCCTGACATGAATTCATTACATGGTGCTGAACACAAATACAACAGCTATGAAATTATAAATATCACTCAAGGTTTTATCTTTGTAATAAGCATCTACTGAAATCACAGTACACATATTTAAATGTGTTAAATGGTTTAAGAACTGTATTAAACAAATAATTTATAAACTTGTTTCTTGCTCAGGTCCATCATTTATTTCAACTTTCAAAGTGTATCCCTTGAAGAATCAAACCGACCAAATACATTCATTCAATTCAATTTATTTGGATAATGCCAACTCACAGCAGGGATCACAGGAAAGCCTGGCCCACAGGGCAAGGTCTAAACACCCTAAACCTTCCCCACCTCATGAGAAAACATACTGCCAAAAATGAAAAGAAAAAAAAAACTCCTTTTTTATAATCCAAAACAGTGGTGAAGAAAAGTCCCTACACAGCGGCACTGTGACAGCTCCTCTCCCCCGCTGAGTCTTGGCGATTAAATTATCCCGTCAGCCACAAAGAAATAAATAATGTTAAAATTAGTCAGTTTTGTTTTTGGGTCGAGCAGATGATAACAATCACTGTATCCAAAGTGAACCTGAACTCCACTACCCACAATGCTCCCTGCCTCGACCAGCCAATCACATTTTGCGCTTAATGATGATGTCTTCAGCAAGCGACAGGCAGCTAGTCTGCCACAAACACACACCAGACAGACTAAAATGTTTGATTTTAGGGTTTACAAACATTTTTGACCGTTAAACTTTGCTCACTTTACCAGCAAAAAAAAAAAAAAAAATGTTATCGGACTGAAAGTTATCAGAACAAAATTGATCGGAAGATAATTGGTCCACTGATGGTTTTAAAACTTATCTGAAAAGCTAATCCGCTAGAAAAGACATTAGCTGCGATAATTATCTGTTATCGGATTAGCTGAACTGTGCCCACCACTGTTACCAAGAATCAAAGCACTAAACAAAATAAGTCCAAAAATAAAGTAATAAAGCAGTAATATAAAGTACACAACAAAATGTATAAAATTCCCAAAAGCAAAGTGCTGATAATAAAAAATAAAGTGTGATTTCTACTCCAGTGCAACTTTGACTGGAAAATACACAAATCTGATCTTCATGAAACCTGCCATATCCCACATAAGGCAATGAATAAGTGAAATGTTGTGTAGATTCAGTCAAGTATATGGATCTGTTATGGATAACAGACATTTGGATGAGCTGCGAATGAATTGTCCATATTTTAAGAAATAAAGCTTCAAACATGCAGTGATGCAGAATTTGAGAGACTCAGTGGAGAATGCACTCTCTGACTGTCCTCCTAGTTTTAGCTCTTCTGATCTATACGTTCTCTCTGTACCTGCAAGACTTTCGACTAATGCCACAAAGTCCATTGCAATGTGCAAAATTGATATGTCTGAATGCAGGGTGTGTGTGGACAGCTGCTGCCTCTGCAGTGATACAGGGCACCGTATCTGCTCCACCAAATCATCTTTCTATAAACAGTAGTCACTAAGCAAGAGGTCAGACTGGAGGCGGAAGACATAAGAGACATTAATTGTTGGTCTTAAAGCAGATGTGGCAGATTAATGCAGGAAACATCTTCATTTGGGGCACTTAAATTTGGGCGTCTGATTTAAATATTTATGTTAATGGCCCTTCTGGCAGCTATTTAAAACTTTACACTCTTCTTGTATACATCTTCTTTGGAAATCCATCAATGGGCCGTCCTGAGACATCCAAGCTGCACAGTGAGAGGCAACACTATACCAAATTAAGACACAGGGATAACGAGACTTCAGACATACAGTGGCAGCTCGAGCCAATGTTGGCAGAATTTCCCCCGATCAGCATTATTGCCGGCAGAGTTTAATTTATAGAGCTGAGCCGGTCCTTGTTTAATGCGTTTATTAGATTAATGTGCAGAGCCATACTTTTTTTTACTGCTAGGGTCTTTGATCAGGTTCAATTTATTGGGATTAACCTGAGGTTCAAGCATGGTCTATGATCCATTTCAAGTCATTATAAGAAGCCTCGATATTCTCCAGCGGTGTTTGAGTTTCTACTCCTTAGAATTAAACAAAGATAGAAGCTGTCAAATCCACCTTGCAATTATGATGGCTCATTCATGACTCTTTGCTGTGGGGTTTTGTCTCATTTCGAAGTTTTTTTGTACCTTGTGACTTTCCAGCATGCCTCTTAAATTAGCACGTGCTAATTGTTACCTTGAAAGCGGCACAGCGCTGTGATAAATGCTACTTTCGTGGAGACACACGATCGTGCCGCGGTGTTAATATGGAAAGTGTTGTATAGTCAACGTGTCACTGCACAGTGTTTGTCAGCACGTGAGTTACAAGCCCCTCAGCCTGTGTACGTTCCTGTGAACCCTGCTGCCCCCGCACATTTCACACTCCCACCTCCCTCTGTGTGACACCTCCCAGCACGCCCATGCATCATCACGTCGCCCATTCCTAATTGATACTTCCCTATTTATTGTCACCTTCCCTCTCTGTCAGCTGACTTAGCTCTCCGTGTCGCTTTGCATTTATGGACTCCCGGCTGCCTTGATCTCGGTAATTAGAGTTTATGTGCTAATTGGTGTAAATACAAAGATGGGAGTTGCAGGCGAACACTTCACACTGCAGCTATAAATTGTGCCTCTAATAAGTGTGGGCTGTAGTGCTGAGGGGACCACAGAAGTATCTCTTGGAAACTGATATTTCTGTCCTTCCTAAGATGTCCAACACACAGTGCAGCTTGAAATAATATATATATATATATATATATATATATATATATTGAGCGCCTTGGGGCAACTGTTTGTTGTGATTTGGCGCTATACAAGAAAAAAGTTGATTGATTGATTGATATATATATATATATATATATATATAGTAGGAGGAGGAGTAACAGAAAGACAGAGGTCGGGAATGAGAATAGAGGAACAGTAGTAGCCAGTAAACCAGTATTAATACAATAACATGCTTTTGGAGGGCATCTAACTCGGGAAAATATCTGTCATTTTGGGCGACTGGGCATGGACGGAGGGCCTCTGAAAATGCATACCGCATGACAACAGCATGTTATTGGCATTATTGGCCTAATATGTATATTGGAATATACATATTAGGACCAAAACACACTTCTCGCCTTTTCATCTTTTCTCTACAGACAGTTTTTTTTTTCCTCTGCAGACAGTCCTTGGGTTGCGCGCTATGACGTCATTTGTTTACGCACAGCGGTGGGATAGCCAGGTAGCGTTTTGATGCACGACATATTCCTCCCTGAGTTGCGCGTACACAGTGGTCAGCACTGCGCTGGACAGCAATCACACTCTGGGACCTACATCTGACAATGTTGTATGATGGTGTGTGTGTGTGTGGGGGGGAGACACTCCACAAGCCATATGTGTTGGGGGGCCACTGCACGCTTACATGCCATTTATGTGTGTGGGGAGACTACCACACCCATGTGTGTGTCCCTCGTGTGGCACTTAGACACTTTTCCCAGACAGCTCGAATGTGGTCATCTGCACTCCACTATCATGCCAGGAGTGCGAATGACCCACCTTTTCTAAGTGCCCAGAGAGTGGTGTTCGATGTTGTATGTGGCACCTGGAATTTGGCCAACACCTGCGGAAAGGGAGTCGAATGGGCACTCGTAGGGTACTCACTGTCTTTCGGCTGCTGGTGCGCACGAATGGTTGTGGTGACAGCCGTATGAGGCGTTTGAGGTGGCTCCGATTTTTCACGAGTGGTATGCGATTCCTTCTTCGGCTTCAATCGTATTATGTGTGAAGGAGCCTTAAGATTTCATGGCCACAGGCCACTGAGCCATGGTTAATTTCAGAACTTGCCTGGTTTAGAATATGATGGTATAGAGCTTTGAATGTCACTGCCACCGTTGTCAAACTGCCCGATCAAATCAGTAACAAGATCATGTCTTTTGCAAAATCTAATTTCGCTTAACAAATTCTCAAAGGCAAACTATCAGTATATTCATTACCTTTTAAATGGCATATAACATGGCTCCAGCATTTTGCTAACCTTTAAACTCCATACCACATACTAAATACAAGTAAACAACGTGTGAATGACGAGTGCTGTAAGCATACACGTCACATAGTAGTTCTACTTGCATGGGGGGCCTGGGTGAAACAATGAATAAACAGGAAAGATGAATTAATGTGTGAAAAGGATATTCTTTCCCTTAAGCTCACATTACGGCTGATGTAAAACAAATAAAGCCTATAACCTATGACTCACTTCGCTCCCTATTGTTCAGCATTGTATAATTCAATCATTTGCGTGACAGATGACGATTACTTCATCATCGTGTAAAGACAGATTAAAAAGTTGTCAAAAAATATTAAAAGGGGGCTGCAGGCAGTGGAGAATTTTAAAAGGAATAACGCAGATTGGAGATGGAATGAGGCACCTATATGCATATTTTATGCCATATGAAACGATTGCATATACATTTTCCTCTGGGCCTCCGACTTTGTAATAAAGACTGGTGAGTATATCGATGTGGTAATGCAGCACAGCAGAAATGATATGACAGAGAAATTGGTTTTACATAATAATGTCAAAAGGAATATGGTCATGCAGAATAAAGATAAGATTCTCTTTCTGTGTGAGGGAATATTTTGCTAATGGTTTCTTCATTTCCGAGAAGAATTTTTAAAAAGGCAGCTTTGTATGAGCCTCCAATGAGTTTATACTGAATGATATTCATCTTTGAATAGTGTCAGAGATCTGCTGAAATATGCGAGGAGCAGAAAGCAAAAGCTTTGTCATCTGTTGAAATAAAGAGAAAGTGACAAGTGACAGTAATGCAACTGTATTCTGAGCAAAGGAAGGTTTGAAGACAAGAACAAAGTGGTATAAAATGCTATGTAAGAGGGTTACATTTCTGTCAGAAACACAGTGGAGGTTGCATTTTGCTAAGACATTATATTAACCACGTCACATACACTCAGCATCTATCTGCATGTGTTATATTAGCAGCTGCACTTTAAAAACTGGATGCAATTAAAAATATTTTAATTATCATTTAATTATCATCTACATATCACACATTCTCAAAATCCAATGAGATGCTTCAAATTACCTCTCTTTTCTAATCAAGGGCATAATATCTAAAATAATAATAATAATCTGCTGTTTTCTAAGAATGAGTCAAATCCCCATTTAAAATTTACCCTGTTCAAACCCAGCCTTGGTGTTGAAAGGTTTAAAAACCAGTTCACATATAATATGGGGTTCAAACACAATCTCATGCCTTTAGCCCAGTCTCTGATAAGTGTAGAATGATTAACCATTTTACCAATGGTTTAGAGTAATTTAAACCACCTGACCACTGGTCAGCAGCAGTTAGAGCCCAGTATACCAAAAAAAACCAAAAACATATCTGATTTAAAACCCATTTAAAGTATCTGAAGAGCATCTTAAACCTGCCTGTGCTTCATATACAACAGTTCAATTCAGTTAAAACCAGTTTATTATTAGCTGTTCTCCCATAGGTGATTTGTGATACCCAACTATTTTATTGGTACAAAAAATAATTAGATACCCAATCACTGTGTGACATTGTGTACCAGCAGAAGTAAAAGTAGCATTGCCAAAACAATGTGAGCATTGGAAAATCATCCTAGAACAATATGCTGTAATCTGGATGTATCTTTACTGAGCCACAAGCCTCCTTCTGATTCTCCTGTGCAATATAAACACCGTGAAAAGCATGTTGTACTCTTCAGCGAAGTCAGTTTTGAGATATAAAGATATACATTGTTGCATTTTTGAAGAGTGGGAAATAACATTGGCGTTGCACTGTAATGGGACTCATATGTACTCAGGCATATTCAGCAATAACTGGCAATACTTCCCAATCATGGCTACACTCATCTGTAAGAGGCCAAATAATGGGTCGGAAATACAAATTTTGCTTGCTATTTTATATAATCAGCCCGATTTCCTAAAATTTTGGAATCAGGATGCAAATTGAGAGAAAAAAATCTGCAGTGGGAGAATACCTTTGGTTAGAGCCCGGTCCCACTGGGGGGAGAGGATTAATTGTGCAAGAATTGAGTATACAAATTACGGACATTCGTTGTCATCCGCAACAAAAATGGCTAAAAATGACAAATGTCCCAGTGTGAATTATGGATAATAATAATTGTATAGTGTATATATGATGAACAATCATGGTTTGTATAACGCATGAATGAGGGAACGGATCTGACGCATTGCGATTATCACGGCAGTATTACAGGTGTATTATGAATGCATCGTGCACATGTTTGCACGTGCACAGGCATCTGCATTGCGGTCAAACAAGAAGGGCACTCGCTCCTTTTGGCATCACTATTCACACCAACAATACAGCCTCTGGAGCATTTGCTGGACTTGACAATGTAAACAAGTGAAATAATTACCTTTTTAGACAGCTCAAAATGCTTTCTGCAGCTTGTTAGCCGTTCACGACCCAGCTACAGCTTCCTGATCCAGGAGGTGATTAGAGCCATTTTCAACAGCCAATTTGCAGAATAAAATGATTAATCCGCCACAAAATAATTATTTATATAGGCAGCATCCAGCGCAGAGCGCGTGGCAGCCGGTAGAACAAAGAACGGCATCCAGCTGTGAACACAGCGCATCTGATTTGCATCCGCCGCAAATCAGATGCAAAGAAGGCGTAATAAAAACTCTTTATTCGTGGCCAATCTGTATGCAGTCGCTACAACTTATTTTAGTCTGTGATGTGGACATGATGGGCATGCAAAATATCCATTTTACACAATGTCAATTGTCAGTTGCGGATATCAGCAGATGATGGCGAATATACAGCGCATAGATTGTGTATGTATTGAGTATGTATGGAGTATGTAAGGTGGATGTCATCCGCAGCCAAAATTTTGTGCAGCTCAAAAATCCTGGAAACGGAAAAAAACGTGCCTCTGCAGATAATTATGGACGTGTGCGGGTGTTGGCCAACTCATACAAGCATGTTTCACGCATTTTGCGGATGTTAAGTGACTATGAGCCAATTTTGTATGCAATCCATATGCAAATCCTCTTAAACGCCAGTGGGACAGGGCCCTTACATACAGGGGGCGAATGAGATGAATTGAGCCTGACTCAGAAAAAGTAGGACATTGCATATGAGAAACCAACATTTCCCAACATTGCACCCAGTGAGTCAAAACTTCACACATTCTCAGGAAATGCTGATTTCTCAGAATGCCAAAGATGGAGAACCACACCCTACTTTTGGGGGGTCAGGCACAAAACTTTCCAATCGGCCCTCAAAAACCCATTTATAAACAGCAAATGTTTGATTTAAAGCCCATTTAAAACCCCATTTACAACATTTTTCAAGTAAACATCACTTTAAAATGGTCTGTGCTTGGTGTAGAACAAGACTACAATTTAGCCAGATTACTACTGACTTAAACTGTTTCACCATTGGACGTCTGGTTTAAACCAATTTACAACACTTTAAAAACAATCAAAATGTTCTAACCTGATCATAAATCAGTGTAATACTTGTCAACACCACATAATCTCAAATTTAGCCATTAAATCCCAATTTAACTATTTCTAACTATCGTCAAAGTCAACTGCTTTCCAAAGTTGACTGCCAAATCAAGTGAAATCTAAAATAGCTGCCGGTTATATTTCTGTAGCATGACTAATCAGTGGATCAATAATCATTCCTTCCAATTGTTGTGCAGTACTTTTTGTGTTTGGCACTAGTTACACAAATACACTCCAGTGTCCATACACACTTAGTCATGCAATAAGCATCATTGTCACAGAGCCTTCTTCCCACATGGTTCAGCCTCCACCATCTGCAGGCGTTCCCAGACACACCGCTTTGAGTCTGCCATAATGATGCATGACTAAGTACAGTTAAAGTGTTGCAGTCTGTTGGCAAAAAGCAGTCAAGCACTTTGCTATAGTGTCACTCCGGATAAACCGCACAGCTGAAGGTTGACGAAGGATAAAAGGCAGTGACAGGCCTAGTGATGTGACTGTGTGCCGGCGTGCACGTGCATTCACGTGTGTACGGTAGGTTAGAAACCATGGCACAGCAGATTTGTAAGTGTACTTAACAAGGATGTGAAATAGGGTTGGACACAGTGAAATAAAATGCTTAGCTGAAGTCTGCTGAAAGTAGGACATGGTTTAAAAGTTGTTCCCTCTGCCAGAAACACTGCAAAGGGCCATCACCTTGCACACAGGGGCATGACTGCAGATATTTTCCGGTGTTCACAATCTAAACAACACACAAATATTGTGCATCGCAGGGATTTCTGAAAATCTCACTGGAAAGCAAGATGGAGCATCGTCACATTCAATCCCACAATACAACACTCAGTCAGACTGAGTCCATCCTCTGCAGAGCATCACTGTCACATCCGGCATGGGAGGTTTTGTTGTTGCTGTTGTTATTTTGACAGGTGTTTTTTGGCAGGATTACTCAAAATCTAATGAGCTGATATGGACAAGAAAACATTCTGTTTTTGGGGTGAATTTCCAAAAAAAAAAAAAAAGGGTGTAAGGTAATGTTAAACATCTGAAATTCACATCTCATCAAGACTGGTGTGATTAATTGTTGAGGTTGAGCCTCATCTTTTTTCAAGACTATACTTTCTATAGCATACTTTATATAAACAAGCAAACCACGGCATTTGTATGTTCTCGTGTGTCTGTGTGGGTTTCCTCCCACAATCAAAACCATGCTTATTTAGGGTCTGCTCCTTTCTCTGCCCCTGACCAAGGCAGCGTCTTCATCTGGAGTTGGTCCCCGGGCTCTGGACTGTGGTTAGATTGTGTCTGACTGTAATTTGGATGGGTTAAAGAGGACATGTTTAGTTGTATGTATATATGAGCAATAACAATATAGCACTTTTCCATCTGCATCAGATGCTCAAAGCACTTTACATTATGCCTCACATTCACCCCGATGTCAGGGTGCTGCCATACAAGGCGCTCAAAGCGGGATTATTAGTATTAAAGAACCCATGGGCCTTTATTGATTTTCCAGTCAGGCGGGGATTTGAACCCAGGATCTTCTGGTCTCAAGCCCAACACTTTAACCACTAGACCATCACCTCCCCAATAAAGGCTCTATTCTATTCTATATACATTGTGTGTTTGCAGTAGATACTTCTACAGAATTTGCTGAACATTTTTAATCTGAGCTCGAAGAGATACTAAAACATTTTTTTTGGTGGGGGGGGGGGGGGGGGGCAGAGCCACATAAAAGGTCAAATAAAATAAATGGTGTGAGATAGACTGTTTTAAAAATGGAAAACTTTTCCAAAATGTAATTTGTTCCTAAATCAGTTAAAAGGGAGGAAGGCTAGTAATTAAAAAAAATATAATGCAATGCTAAAATGCCCTCGGCCTTATGAGGATTATGTTCTTTATAATTTGCAGTTGTTTAATTATTAAGATCCTATTGTCTTATGTACAATTTATACATGTTCAAATCAAATCATCATTTGTTCATGTTGTGCAAATCAAGGACTATTTGTAGGTCACGCTCTGTGCATTTGCAGTTATTAATGAGACAAATTTAACTCTGTAGGAAGTTAGCTGATTTAACGGAAGTTAGCTGATTTAACGAAAGTTAGCGTGCAAGCTAACGTCCGCAAAATGTCTTGTAAATGACTCCAGAGGTGTTATCAGGTTATATAAACAGCGTTTTCAGTTTTAGAAGTGTTTATTTCTCACTAGTTTTGCATAATATACCAGAAATGAAGCTGTTAGCAAGTAGCTACATCAGGAAGTGGTGTCAGCATGCTAACCTCGGCGAAATGTCTTGTAAATAAGTTCAGAGGTGTTGTTAGGTTCCAAAAACAGCATTTACAGTTTTAGGAGTGCTTATTTCTCACTAGCTTTTACATAATATATGAGAAACATCTATATAAACACAC
Organism: Thalassophryne amazonica; assembly: GCF_902500255.1. Taxonomy (NCBI): domain Eukaryota; kingdom Metazoa; phylum Chordata; class Actinopteri; order Batrachoidiformes; family Batrachoididae; genus Thalassophryne; species Thalassophryne amazonica. Next base: position 22,277,029 of record NC_047107.1, read on the forward strand.
AAAACGAAGCAACTGATGTCACGGTGTAGCTCTACTCTGATTGGCTGTCACCCTCGTCACTTAAAAATAAGACGCAATAAATTGAAAGAGAATGTGACTTTTTAACCTCTTAAAATACATCAACGTTAGCCATCTTTGAACCTGGCCAAGGTCTGTGTTCCAAGAATGTTCCCTGTCAATTTCAAGAATCTGGCAGTAATAGGACTGGACTTATGTTGAGCACAGACAGATCAATCTATCAATCAATCAATTTTTTTATATAGCGCCAAATCACAACAAACAGTTGCCCCAAGGCGCTTTACATTGTAAGGCAAGGCCATACAATGATTATGTAAAACCCCAACGGTCAAAACAACCCCCTGTGAGCAAGCACTTGGCTACAGTGGGAAGGAAAAACTGCCCTTTAACAGGAAGAAACCTCCAGCAGAACCAGGCTCAGGGAGGGGCAGTCTTCTGCTGGGACTGGTTGGGGCTGAGGGAGAGAACCAGGAAAAAGACATGCTGTGGAGGGGAGCAGAGATCGATCACTAATGATTAAATGCAGAGTGGTGCATACAGAGCAAAAAGAGAAAGAAACAGTGCATCATGGGAACCCCCCAGCAGTCTAAATCTATAGCAGCATAACTAAGGGATGGTTCAGGGTCACCTGATCCAGCCCTAACTATAAGCTTTAGCAAAAAGGAAAGTTTTAAGCCTAATCTTAAAAGTAGAGAGGGTGTCTGTCTCCCTGATCTGAATTGGGAGCTGGTTCCACAGGAGAGGAGCCTGAAAGCTGAAGGCTCTGCCTCCCATTCTACTCTTACAACCCTAGGAACTACAAGTAAGCCCGCAGTCTGAGAGCGAAGCGCTCTATTGGGGTGATATGGTACTACGAGGTCCCTAAGATAAGATGGGACCTGATTATTCAAAAACTTATAAGTAAGAAGAAGAATTTTAAATTCTATTCTAGAATTAACAGGAAGCCAATGAAGAGAGGCCAATATGGGTGAGATATGCTCTCTCCTTCTAGTCCCCGTCAGTACTCTAGCTGCAGCATTTTGAATTAACTGAAGGCTTTTTAGGGAACTTTTAGGACAACCTGATAATAATGAATTACAATAGTCCAGCCTAGAGGAAATAAATGCATGAATTAGTTTTTCAGCATCACTCTGAGACAAGACCTTTCTGATTTTAGAGATATTGCGTAAATGCAAAAAAGCAGTCCTACATATTTGTTTAATATGCGCTTTGAATGACATATCCTGATCAAAAATGACTCCAAGATTTCTCACAGTATTACTAGAGGTCAGGGTAATGCCATCCAGAGTAAGGATCTGGTTAGACACCATGTTTCTAAGATTTGTGGGGCCAAGTACAATAACTTCAGTTTTATCTGAGTTTAAAAGCAGGAAATTAGAGGTCATCCATGTCTTTATGTCTGTAAGACAATCCTGCAGTTTAGCTAATTGGTGTGTGTCCTCTGGCTTCATGGATAGATAAAGCTGGGTATCATCTGCGTAACAATGAAAATTTAAGCAATACCGTCTAATAATACTGCCTAAGGGAAGCATGTATAAAGTGAATAAAATTGGTCCTAGCACAGAACCTTGTGGAACTCCATAATTAACTTTAGTCTGTGAAGAAGATTCCCCATTTACATGAACAAATTGTAATCTATTAGACAAATATGATTCAAACCACCGCAGCGCAGTGCCTTTAATACCTATGGCATGCTCTAATCTCTGTAATAAAATTTTATGGTCAACAGTATCAAAAGCAGCACTGAGGTCTAACAGAACAAGCACAGAGATGAGTCCACTGTCCGAGGCCATAAGAAGATCATTTGTAACCTTCACTAATGCTGTTTCTGTACTATGATGAATTCTAAAACCTGACTGAAACTCTTCAAATAGACCATTCCTCTGCAGATGATCAGTTAGCTGTTTTACAACTACCCTTTCAAGAATTTTTGAGAGAAAAGGAAGGTTGGAGATTGGCCTATAATTAGCTAAGATAGCTGGGTCAAGTGATGGCTTTTTAAGTAATGGTTTAATTACTGCCACCTTAAAAGCCTGTGGTACATAGCCAACTAACAAAGATAGATTGATCATATTTAAGATCGAAGCATTAAATAATGGTAGGGCTTCCTTGAGCAGCCTGGTAGGAATGGGGTCTAATAAACATGTTGATGGTTTGGATGAAGTAACTAATGAAAATAACTCAGACAGAACAATCGGAGAGAAAGAGTCTAACCAAATACCGGCATCACTGAAAGCAGCCAAAGATAATGATACGTCTTTGGGATGGTTATGAGTAATTTTTTCTCTAATAGTTAAAATTTTGTTAGCAAAGAAAGTCATGAAGTCATTACTAGTTAAAGTTAATGGAATACTCAGCTCAATAGAGCTCTGACTCTTTGTCAGCCTGGCTACAGTGCTGAAAAGAAACCTGGGGTTGTTCTTATTTTCTTCAATTAGTGATGAGTAGAAAGATGTCCTAGCTTTACGGAGGGCTTTTTTATAGAGCAACAGACTCTTTTTCCAGGCTAAGTGAAGATCTTCTAAATTAGTGAGACGCCATTTCCTCTCCAACTTACGGGTTATCTGCTTTAAGCTACGAGTTTGTGAGTTATACCACGGAGTCAGGCACTTCTGATTTAAAGCTCTCTTTTTTAGAGGAGCTACAGCATCCAAAGTTGTCTTCAACGAGGATGTAAAACTATTGACGAGATACTCTATCTCACTTACAGAGTTTAGGTAGCTACTCTGCACTGTGTTGGTATATGGCATTAGAGAACATAAAGAAGGAATCATATCCTTAAACCTAGTTACAGCGCTTTCTGAAAGACTTCTAGTGTAATGAAACTTATTCCCCACTGCTGGGTAGTCCATCAGAGTAAATGTAAATGTTATTAAGAAATGATCAGACAGAAGGGAGTTTTCAGGGAATACTGTTAAGTCTTCTATTTCCATACCATAAGTCAGAACAAGATCTAAGATATGATTAAAGTGGGTGGACTCATTTACTTTTTGAGCAAAGCCAATAGAGTCTAATAATAGATTAAATGCAGTGTTGAGGCTGTCATTCTCAGCATCTGTGTGGATGTTAAAATCGCCCACTATAATTATCTTATCTGAGCTAAGCACTAAGTCAGACAAAAGGTCTGAAAATTCACAGAGAAACTCACAGTAACGACCAGGTGGACGATAGATAACAACAAATAAAACTGGTTTTTGGGACTTCCAATTTGGATGGACAAGACTAAGAGACAAGCTTTCAAATGAATTAAAGCTCTGTCTGGGTTTTTGATTAATTAATAAGCAGGAATGAAAGATTGCTGCTAATCCTCCGCCTCGGCCCGTACTATGAGCATTCTGACAGTTAGTGTGACTCGGGGGTGTTGACTCATTTAAACTAACATATTCATCCTGCTGTAACCAGGTTTCTGTTAGGCAGAATAAATCAATATGTTGATCAATTATTATATCATTTACCAACAGGGACTTAGAAGAGAGAGACCTAATGTTTAATAGACCACATTTAACTGTTTTAGTCTGTGGTGCAGTTGAAGGTGCTATATTATTTTTTCTTTTTGAATTTTTATGCTTAAATAGATTTTTGCTGGTTATTGGTGGTCTGGGAGCAGGCACCGTCTCTACGGGGATGGGGTAATGAGGGGATGGCAGGGGGAGAGAAGCTGCAGAGAGGTGTGTAAGACTACAACTCTGCTTCCTGGAGATGGACAGACAGACGGACGAACTAAAAGCCTTCACAATACCCGACAGCCATATTTGACGACCTTGGGTAAAAACTGAATCGGGAATATTATTAAAAATAATTTCAGCAAATTTTGTGTAAATATTGGAGCAATCCTGGAATGCATTTTAAAACACACAGATAAGGATAAAAAGGGCAAAATAAAATATTTTAAATATGTAAGGTATGGCAGTGTACTTAGAATAGGCACTTTTACATTTTGCAGTGGATATGCATAATGTCGCTCCACACAAAAGTTTGTGAAATAACTAATATTTTAAATTTGCTGAACTGGGCATGGTACTTAAAATGATGTCTACAGGACTTAGTGGCAATGTTTTGTCCAGCATGTAAAACAAGGTTTTAACAATGTGACATGCAACATTTTATGAATTAACTGATTCCCCCCCCCCCCAAAAAAAGTCATGTAACTTTAAAGTGATCGTTAAATTTGGATGCAAATCTTTAATAATAATAATGTTGTACAATTGTAAGACTGTACAACTCCTCACTCAGGGGGAGGAGGAGTAACAGGAAGACAGAGGTCAGGAATGAGAGTAACAGTAGCAGACAGTAAACCAGTATTAATACAATAACATGCTTTTGGAGGGTGGTATGCATTTTCAAGAGGCCCGTCATCCATGCCCAGTCTCCCAAAATGATAGCTATTCACCTGAATTAGACGTTATTTGCATTATTATCACTTTTTACTGAGATACACAACACGTAACACGTACATAAAAAGTTGGCTCACTTAACTTTTGTCGTGTTGCCTGGTACGTGCGCTGCTCTCCAAATTCGGCAGTGCGTCCTCATCAAGCTGGCTGCTTTAGCTGCTGTCCATTGTCATACTATCCATGAGAAAATCATCCGGAATATACAAACACCAAAACACACTTCTCGACTTTTCATCTTTTCCTCTGCGGACAGTTCTTGGGCTGCGTGCTATGACGTCACTTGTTTACGCACAGTGGGCGGGTATAGCCAGATAGCATCGACGTAAATCTACGATACCGGCCTAGCAACGCCATGGTAAAGTGATAATAATGATCAGTATGTCTGGTATTGATACTGTGTATTCATATTTATTTTTTTCAAACTGATTTTCTTTTTCTTTTTTTTTTTTTAGTTTCACTTTTGATACCTGTGTGCTTCTTACCCTGTGTGCTGCTACACAATCCTGCTGGAACGTCAGTTTCCCTGAGGGAGTCTTCCCAAGGGATCAGTAAAGTTCTATCTAATCTATTCTCTAATAATAATAATAATACTGCAAATTCTCACCAAGTGCACTGCAATTTTGCCACATTGTCACCAAGTTCTGTAAAGATCACGTCAAGTACCATGAGCAGTTTTCGATTTTAAAACAGAGTTGAGGTTTCAAAATATTGCAGATTTAATAATAATAATAATAATAATAATAATAATAATAGCTTGTGAAAGCACTTTCTGATCATTTCAGAGTGCTGTACACATCCGGACATATTAAATATTACAACCATAAAACAACATACAACATGCAAAGGCACATTTATAATAAAACCTTTAAGAGAATTAAAACCACAAAATTGCAAATAACCAAAACCAGAAACCACAATCCTCAGAGATTACAATGTGTGGAAAAAAAAAGTTCAATCTTGAGTCGAGCCAAATGGACAGAAAAGTGCAGAAAATTGTAAGACTTTTCGTTTTCTTGTCTGTATTTCAAGCGAGTGTCTTTTTATTAACGCAGTTGATTTGAACTTGTGCACCCGACTCCTTCAGCAAACACAGCAATAAGGCACCGAAGACTCAGTCTGTCTCCTGCAGTCCTTTTTTTTAGGCCAAATATCCAACGTACACTGAATGCAGCGCAAACAAAGAAATATCCATTATACTGTACTCTCTTTGGCGAAGTCTTTAGTGTCAAACCTCTCCACAGACTTTGTCGCTGCTTTGTCGCGTTCGCCGCCGCAGTCGCTTTCATGTAAATGATCTTGAATGTTATTTTCTAAAAGAGCGCATTTTAAAAAAGAAATCCTCATTTCTGCCTCTGCATCTTGTCACAAACCCTTTTCTCTCCCACCGCCACCGCCACCACCGCTGCCGCCACCACCTCCTTCTCCTCCCCCCCCCCCCCCCCACTCCCTCCTGCAGAAGCCATAGACTGCATAATTGATGCAAATACTGTCACATGTGTCAGGACCCGAGGCTCTTCTACTTTACTTCTGTGCAACACTTTATCGAAGAACATTAAGTGGTGAAAGCAGCTTCATGCCAGGGGTGGAAAATCAGCTTGTCAGTGGTCTCATTCACGCAGCCGTCGAAGCCGGTGCTTCAGGATTGTTTCATCAAGGTGATTGAGAACAAAAAGTACAGCGGCAAATTCCAGCTTATGTTTAGCAGCCCTGTCACATACATTATTTATATTTGCTGCCCACCACAGTCTCTCTCCGGCATCTGAATACATCATTGCCTAATTCTCAAATATTTCCTTCGATTTGCACTGTATCCTTCTCGCATCAACCATGCCAAACCATTAGGCCCGTGCAGCAGGCTTTTTGTGTGTGACACGGACCTGAAATTATAGATAGCTGCTTTCAAGGAGTGCGTGATGGCAGAGCTGTAATGGCAGTTGAGTGACTGGAGTGCAGTAAGAGACAGAAACATTTCATTTTCAACAACAATAGAGGAGGAATTATGTAAAATGGTAACATTCCATGCCATTTAATGAGCCATATTCACTAATGTCTAAGTCTAGCAGTAATAAAACTGCATGTACTGCCTGCCAGCGCTGCAACACTGTTCCTGTCTATTTCCAGCTCGGTATAAAACAATGGTGCATAACAGAACAGGCAGACATTTGCAGTTCTTTACCGTGCACGCTGAATGCCTTGCCATCCAACAGAGCGAAGCGCTTGTCTGCTACACTTTCCCCTCCTCCCTCCCCCACGCTCACCCGCCCGTCCTGTGTCTCTGGGCCTAGTCCTGGATACAGATTAAGTGACTTGATACTGCAAACATCTGAAGAATTCAGCTAGAAAAAGGGGTCAGACAAAGGCCAGGGGATAGCCTTACAGGCCCTGGTCTATTAGCAGATCCACAAAGGTGCCATCAGCACGGCTCTACGGGCAACAAAGGGGCCTCAAAGAGAGCAGACTGCAAACGGACGCCCATCTCTCAACTCATTGTTAAAACATTGACAGCCTGTCCCTATATACGGAATTATGATACAACTGAAATTAAAAAAGAGAAATCAGTTAAGTCGTGTGATTTATAGGATAAGAGTTAAACTGGCTGTGTTTTTTTTTATTATTATTGATGAATTTATACTGTCTGCACTGGCATTTGCTGTGGGAAGTATGCGTATATGTGTATGTATAGATAAGGGGTAGGCTTTTATAAGCTTTGTTTCTGCCAACACCCTTTTGGTCACACATGTTCGCTGTTGAATTGTCTTGTTTCAGTTTTTTTGTTATTGTTCAGTCTGTGTGCCGAATAAATTCATTAGTCATTCATTCATTCAACTATTGGGCACTCAGACAACACAACTGTCAAAGCTACTCTTACTAACAGCACAGTAATGGGTGAATTTTGGCTGTGAAATTTAAGTAATTTAAATAAGATTTGCAAAGATTTAATTCTTGAAAAACAATTAATTCAGTTGTCTGCATGTGTGTTTGTGACATTAAAGACCTATGAAATAAGAATTTGCATCTCTACACTGTTCACCTCCAAGCGGGAATTTCCCACTAATCCTAGGGTCCCCTAGACCTACGGTCCCCTAGTCCTAGTATTAATGAGAGCATGTTGAAATTGTTTCTCCATTTATGGTAGGCTATACTGTATGTTGCAATAAAGTAGGTTAAGTAACATTACAAAAGTGTGCCAATTTAAAAAAAAAAGATGAATTTCTATTATTTGTTGATTTTCTATCCAATAGGTCTATAGACAAAAGTACAATTAAAGTTGATTCATGGTGTATGTCAACAGAATCACAGGTTTTATTTTTGTAACTTGAACAAAACTGGATCTGGTTTTCTGTTTAAACGTATTACATTTATTTGTGAAGTTTAAAATCAGTTTGGGGTTCTAATATACACCATCAAATAATATAAAGAGGTTAAGACCAGTGGACCCTAGGACTAACGGATCTTCCTCCCCTCCAAGATGGCAGAAATAATAAATGTCCCAAGTGGCAAGTGGACACAGTGGTGTATGAAAAGACATGGCACCCCACAATTTTGGCAAAAAAAAAACAAAACAAAAATGTACTAGTAAAAGAAAAGTAAGAGAAAATAACACTTTTCTTTGTTTTATTGTGTCGATTATATGTTTTTATGTATGACAATGTTTGTATTTCAGTGTTGTCTTTTTTGTGCTGGTGAGCCAAAGACAATTTTCCACCTCGGTGGACAATAAAGCATTATTCTATTCTATTATTCTATTTTATTTACTTACAATAGTTTGTAAAAATATACATAAATACTGTCTATGGCAACAAACAGCTGCAGATGATAACTCAATAATGAAACAATTGACCTGATAAAAATCAATCCCAGTTATCATGTAAATTTCAGGAGACCACCTAAAATAAAAAAGGAAGTGTCACTACTTTAAAAAGCAATTTACACAGATGAAAAGTGGTATATTTATTAATTCATATTAGATATTTATCATTTAATATTTTTTCTTCATAAATTTTTGGCGCATTACATGTCGCTAAAACATATGTTTTAGGTAAAATAGATACAAAGTCTGTCCTACTGTACCATTTTCACTTAGTTAACAAAAGAGTATATAATATATTTTAGCTAGCAAATTAGCCTAGCACAGTCAAAATAATTGCATATCAAGCAAGCTAGCTTAGCTTGTTAGCATGCAGCTGACTCAAAAATAAGATGTTTGAGCTAAACTGCCTGGAAAAAAACTGTGTTCTATCTCATCACCTGATTATTAGGTTTTACCCATGTAAGGATTTTATTAATTAATGTGACTTCTCATTTGTATCATCGTGCAGAATGTAGCTTCCCTTATAAAATTTGGAAAAGGTGAGAAATGTTTGAAAGGCTATTCAGCCTTTTACATAAAGAGGCTACTAGAAGTGGTACATTTAATCAACTTTTTGGTTTTCCAATTTCTAAATGCTAAATTTAAATACTTGTCAAAGTTTTTTTTCCATATTATTGCAGTGCTGTTCTCTGCACACCACATTACTAAGCACAAATCAAACCCCTTCACTTTTTTGTTGGGTGTCATTTATTGGCCTCAAGATGCTGTCCGTATGAATATAAAAATTACCACTCACTAGTCAAAGTTGTAAAATATCACGCAATGCAAAAATACTCTCGGCCGTATGAACATTGTGTTCTTTATAATTTGCCATTTTTAATTAATTATTAAGATCCTGTTGCCTTACGTACAAGTTGTACAATGTTCAATGAAGCCTATCTATCAGTCAATTGCATTTTTGAAAGTTGTGCAATTCAAGGAATATTTGTAGATCACCCTCTGTGAATTTGCAGGTATTAATGAGACAAAATCAACTCCATAGGATGTTAGCATTGAGTTAGGTGAAGTTAGCATGCACACTAACATCTGCAAAATGTCTTGTAAATGACTCCAGAGGTGTTATTGGATTACATAATCAGTGTTTTCAGTTTTAGAAATGTTTATTTCTCGCTAGCTTTTACATAATATATGATAAAAAGATATATTTACATACAAACAAAACATAGTTTGGCAGCTAGCTACCAGCCTGTGATGTCACCATGCTAACATCTGCAAAATGGCTTGTAAGTAAGTTCAGAAGTGTTATTAGGTTCCAAAAGGTTTTTCAGTTTTAGAAGTGTTTATTTCTGGCTATCTTTTACATAATATATGGCAAAGAAGATATATTTATACATAAACAAAACAGAGTTTTGTAGCTAGCTACAAGCCTGTGATGTCACCATGTTAACATTTGTGAATTGTTTTGTAAATAAGTTCAGAGGTGTTATTAGCTTGCAAAACCAGCATTTTTAGTTTTAGAAGTGTTTATTTCTCACTAGTTTTTACATAATAAATGAGAAAAATCTATATAAACACACAAAATTAAGTGCTTTTGGAGAGACTAGCCACTGACGTTACGCAGATTGACTGTCATGCCCGCCACTCAAAAACAAAACTGAACAGACTGAAAAAGAATGTACTTTTAACTTCTAAAAATATATCTTAAAATAGGTCAAGGTTAGCCATCTTTGAACTTGTCCAAGGTCTGTGTCCTGAGAATACACAACAGTGTTGAAAACACATGAACACAGTGTTACAGTGTGAAGATATACACGGTTTAAGAGATTCACACATTTGATCAACTAGTCCATAAAGTAAAGACCGATCATTCATCAGTTTGGTCAAAATCCATTCGTCGTCCATCCACGGGTGGTCACATAAATGCCGCTCTCCTGCAGCAGGAAAGCTGAGGGAAAAATGGCAATTGGGAAATAAAATATGCTTTCCAAAACAATTTTTTTGCACAAACAACTTCTCGCCTGTGAACTGCAAGTTAGCTGCAAGTGCTGACTGTCTCTTTGTTTACATATCTCTTGATATAGACAAACAAAAATACTCCATATTTTCTTGGCAATAGCCTTCACAAAGAATATCTGGGGCTCCTAGAAAAACATTTCAACCATAATAAGCTTTCTCCACGAGAATGTGAAGCTTTTCACAGGGCTTCTTTGAAGCTCTCGCTGTGTTGACTCTTCATATACAGACGGTGCTCGGAAAGCCGGAGCGCCACGACGCTGTAACCTCTCAGTGCTTCTGCATTAATAATTAATTGCCAATGTGAGTAAACACCACTCTAGATACAAGAATGCCCCTAACGACACAAACTCTCCCGCTCCGACTTAACGCCTTTCGCTCGACAAAATTTGGTTGAGCTCGAGGATATGTGTTGTATCTGTATTCTGTCACCTGCCAAGAGAATTCTGGCACTAGCTTCTAAAGCTTAGCAATTTTATTGTGTTTGCAAATTTGCTAATCCGAGTAGTAAAATGCCAAAAAAAAAAAAAAAAAAAAAAACCCTGCCTCTGTCTTTCATGGCACAGACCTCCTGAACAGTCAGACATGCTCAGGAGGAGATTTGGAGGCGTAGCTCTTGTGCAGTTACCCTTTAGCTTACAGGCAACATGCTGTGAGTTTACGGCTAACACAGCCTCATTTATATTACTTATAGTGAGGGATGTATGTGCAGCGCCTGTAGAACATGCTGACCTTGTCACTGTAGCAGCATCTCCCCGTGCTAGCGTGTAGGCACGGCTGAGCGTGTGCACACAATATGGAGAAATGTTGCCTATTGAAAGATTTTATTACACACACAAAATGGGGCAAATGTGTTGTTTTTAACACAGAGCCTGAACGTTAGCCTGAGCGTTAGCGTAATATCAGATGTAATGCATTCGCTAATCATATCACAATGGTCGCGTATGCCTCGCCAATGAGCCTTTACTTAGCCTTTGGTGGTGGAATATGACTTATTTTACTCAGACCTCAGCAGCAAAGAGAGCCTCCTTTAGCTTACTATAAATCCTCATTATTTCTAATAGCACTTGTGAAGGCTAAAGAGTAGAGCAGAGCTTGTTCTCTTTATTCTGCTGTCACTGACAGACATGGCCAAGAACTATGGGTTAATGTAATATCACAGTTGGATGCCTCCTCAGCTCACTTACATTCCCGGTTAGCTTAAAAGTCCTCCTGTGTAGTCACTGGTGGGGTGAAAGAGGTGACAAAGGCCCACAAAAACCCAAAATTAGGAATAGAACAACATCGTGGAGGGGGGTTATACATCAGTCAGACAGGCTTGCAAAATGGATATTTTAGGTGTTTTTTAGTTTGTGTTTTAAACAATGTTACAAATGTAGGACATCGTTATATAGGGCTGGGCAGCAGTTCCTAAACATTTTCTCCATTTTATAGATTTAGGCTGTAAATTCTATAGATCCCCCACCAAGCTCAAAGTGTACACATGTTTCGCTTCAAACTCTACTGGAGTTTATTTTAATGATTGTAATTAATACAAAGCTATAACTTCTTATAGAATAAAATCAAATAAAAACGTGACAAATCACCTTTAACCCTCTGGGGGTCCAAGGGCATTTTTTGGACAGTTCACTCGCCTGGCATAAATGTTTTATTATTGCTGTTAACAGCTCTCCCTGCATCACACAATCAAGTTTTATGTCTCTTTTTTTAGGACAATCTGTGCTTTCAGAGTATATATGTTTTTGTTGTGTTTTCTAAGTGTAATAAAGGTTTACAATCAAAAATAGGCAAGGAAAATTAAAGCAAAAAATAATTTTACACACACATTTATTCAAAACACACAGCTCCTGCTTTCACTGATCAATTTCAATTTATTTTACTTTATATAGCGCCAAATTACAACAGAGTTTCCTCAAGGCACTTCACACAGGTAAGGTCTGAACTTACTAACCCCCAGGCCAACAGTGGTAAGGAAAAACTCCCTCTGAGGAAGAAACCTCAAGCAGACCAGACTCAAAGGGGTGACCCTCTGCTTGGGCCATGCTACAACATAAATTACGGAAACAATTCACAGAACAATTCATGGATGAATATACAGGAATTGCTGTTGGTGCACAGGACAGGAGGGTTGCCAACACAAATACACTGTGTGTAAATACTGATCGCTGTGCGTAATGGCGCAGGGCACACTGAGTATGTACTAATAGTATGTACTCATTGGAGCTATTCAAACAGGCCAACTAGTAACATATCACTTCTGAAAACGATCTTTGGCTTTTCACGTGAGGTAAATCTGCCCTACGACTGGATTTTGGAAAACCATGTGACGGTGAACCAATTATGATTGGACACTCACATTGTGCACATCATCACACAGCTTCTATGAGGAGAACAAAGATGGCCGATGGCGGGCTCGAAAGTCCGCGGAGTTAACTTTTCAGCAAAAAAAAAAAAAGGAAGTTTCTATCTCACATCATTCAAAAATTATTTATAATTTAGTTAAGCTTGGTCTTAGCCGTTGTATACGACGCGTTGACCCCAGAGGGTTAAAGTAGAATTATTAAAAGTGATCTTAACCAAACACACACACAACATATGGTACATATAAATGGCAGCATAGATATAAGGCATTTTAATGTAACTACTGCAGTGCCCATAGGAAGTTTATATTCCTACAGAAGATTGGGAGCTAAAAAATGTAATTAAAAAGACCGTCACCAGATCAATACCGCATATTAATGCCAAATACCACCACCAGATTGAATTCTAAATAAAGTGTTGTGAAATGCCATCACCAGAATGCAGCACTTTCAAATGCCACCAGTTGTAATATAAATAATAACTAGAAAGGCACTCGGTAGAGTACATACCTCCGCCACGCCACATATGAATATCGAAGGATGTGGATTCACAAAAGGGCAAACTAATGCATTATTCTATATTCCAGAGTTTAATCCGGATCATCACCAAATTGTAATCGATTGACTGTGGACATATTTCCTATGATTACACCAAATTTGGTTCAAATGTGTTCAAAACGTTTTGAGTTATCCTGTTAACAAACAGACAAATAGACAGACAAACCCCGGTGAAAACATAACCTCCTTAGCGAAGGTAAAAATCATAACCAATGAATATACCTGTACAATGCTTTAATTTTCCCTCAAAATATTTTATCTTATCTTGTAATATTTTTTGACCGGTTTATCTATTCAAGAGTAAAAACTGAAGGAAATCAACTGTGAAGCCTGAAAGAAGTTTCTGTAGGATGTGTTTTATCCATAAGGTCAAGTTAGAGGGGGAAGTGTTGGCTTTTTAAATACTTGAAAGACATTGGACTCACTGAGAGGATTTAGTACTGCTATAATGGACTGATGCAGAAGGTGGCACCAATGCAACAATAAGGATACCGGCTGCCTTTAAACACCAAGAAGAAAGGGTGTGCTTTATTTTAACCACAGGGTCACGTTTCATGACAAAATAAAGCCATAAAATATACATTTATATATATATATATATATATATATATATATTTTTTTTTTTATTTTTTATTTTTTTTTTTTTCTGTTAGAGGTTTTATATGATGGGAACAGGGAAACTAATTTTGATGGAAATCCACATACAAACAGAGGTTTTGCAGGACAGAGACATAACAGAGGGCGCCATCTTGGAAGTACTAATGTTACAATATCAAACTAAATGTTTAATATCAAAATAAAGGTTTTGGAAATTAATCCCCAAAATTTTCATAATAAAGGATGCACATCACGTCATTGTGCCATACATATGCAAGCCACATACACATACAGACATTTTTTGCTTTTTGATAGATTTGAGGCCTTGATTTTAAACCAGTCACTTTAACCAGTTTTAAGATTTTTATTAAAAATAACTGGAGACACTCTTAATTTTTGTACAAAATAGGCTAGAATGAAATAGTAGAAGTCTTTGTCAACAAAAGTTTAGTCGGACGCCCACTCGTCCCACCCACCACACCACCACCCGCTTCCCCCACCGATTACACCCCTGCATGGATCCATTGTGTCTTTGGGAAATGTTGGTCTAAGAATAGAAAAATGGACTGTAAAAAAAGTCCATGGTTCATCTGCTGAGACTGGCATATCAATTAGGACTGTGAATAAGAGTGTAATTGAAAGCAACAGGAGCAGAAAGAAGCGGAAATTCATCAAGGCAAGCATGGAAACGCACAAATGAGATCCGAGCAAAGTGCACACAGATCCTCGCCCTCTTCTTCGGCACCATTTTATTTATTTTTTTCTACCGACAACGAATTCACCTCATCTCTCTTAGCATTACCAAACAATCAAATCAACAACCAAACAACTCGGACTTCTGGAGTTTTCTTTAATAATTCAAAGGAGCCTAATTGTTTTATTTGAGGTGCAAATAAATTTTCCTCAGATTGCCTCTGCTTCCAGCCAAAGCGGCTTCATAAACCTAGTGTTAACAGCACATTTGGTGCTAAAGTGTCGCGCCTAGGGGCACCAATAAGTGGTAAATTCAGCTTTATAAAAGTGGGAAAATAGGAGCTCCACTCGTGGCGTTAACCAATTACGCTCCGCTCATCGGTCACAACCTGTTGAAGTCGCGCACCATCTCTTAACATGTATATCTTTAAAATATACATGTAAAATTTAATCGGTGGTGAGTTCGGGGGGTCATCATAGTGGGAGTTTGCAGGCAGGTTTTATTGGCTGTGTGGGCGCTCGGCGTGATCACGGAGCTTACCGTTGAGAGGTTTGCTAGCCAGCAGCATCTGTCTATACTCTTATCTCTGCTGGCAAGCAAACACATTGGTGCATGCCTGCCACGCAATCACTGTACCATGGCTCCACTGTCACTAAATGGCACGTTCTCTGAGCCCCAGTCCTCCCTTTCCTCGGCACGGGCTTCTCCAGCTGCAGCCTAATTTCCTGTGACTTGCCTAATTACTGTAATTAAGGATTAATTGCCATTAATTATTCACACATAAGCTCATCGCAAATCATGGGGTAAATGTCTTATGAAAGCTGCCATACAAGCCATGTATAAACACACTAGGATGCTCCAGGCTGCTGAATCGATCACTCAGCCCTCCAGCACATCTCCACGCCACACTTAGGAAAACAGCGATAACTCTTCCCAAAATCAACAACCTATCCAGGTGACGGAGGAATCAATTCACTCACTTTGTTTGTCTCAAGCCCCTTTTATGCAACTTGGTGAAGACTGGCAAGTTGGGGTGTTTTTCCACGTTGCCACTCTGTATAAAATGTACGAACACAGATCCGCCAGCAGCAAAGGCTGAATCAACATCTGTGCAAAAGGGTGACCCTACGTGGTGGGATAGAGGTGTGGTGTTTTGATCACGTGTCATGTGTACCACCCATCAACCCACAGCTAGCGGCTAAGCTACAGGAAACAAACCGATGTTGTCAAAAGGTCTTAGGAAGTTACCGTTACCCTGCATGAACTGGCAAAGAAGACAGAAGAAGAAGCAAATGCCTCTGTCTGAGGTATGCTAGGGGCATTCATATTTTTGACAGGTATGTTAACATACAATAGAACAGCCATTGCCAAATGTAAGAAAGGTACAGGGAGGGTGGGCACTTTGAAACCTGAACCTCCTCTGTGACCTGTGACCCATACTGCAAAGTTTATCATGATGGTTCCACTTAAAAAAAAGAACATATTCAATTGTTGCTTGAAAAACGTGAGTAAAAGCAATTTCAAAAACATTTTTGTTTCAACACAAAAACACACAGTCAAGTTCAACTGACGAATTAAAATTTTCATTCGAATGAACTGACTCACAAATGTGAGTTTATATAATAACTTGTAAAATTCAGTTGAAATTGTACAATTCATTATGTTAACTGGAAGGAAATTAAAGAAAAAACCTACAGAGACTTATTAACCCTAACTTTATATAACTTGTAAAATTCTGTTGAAATTGTACAATTCATTATGTTAAGTGGAAGAAAATTAAAGAAAAAACCTATGGAGACTTATTAACCCTAACTTTATACTAACTTTATATGATAACTAGTAAAATTCAGTTGAAATTGTATAATTCATTATGGTAAGTGGAAGAAAATTAAAGAAAAAAACCTACGGAGACTTATTAACCCTAACTTTATACTGACTTTATATGATAACTAGTAAAATTCAGTTGAAATTGTATAATTCATTATGGTAAGTGGAAGGAAATTAATGAAAAAATCTACAGAGACTTATTAACCCTAACTTTATACTGACTTTATATGATAACTAGTAAAATTCAGTTGAAATTGTATAATTCATTATGGTAAGTGGAAGGAAATTAATGAAAAAATCTACAGAGACTTATTAACCCTAACTTTATACTGACTTTATATGATAACTTGTAAAATTCAGTTGAAATTGTATAATTCATTATGTTAAGTGGAAGAAAATTAAAGAAAAAAACCTACGGAGACTTATTAACCCTAACTTTATACTGACTTTATATGATAACTAGTAAAATTCAGTTGAAATTGTATAATTCATTATGGTAAGTGGAAGGAAATTAATGAAAAAATCTACAGAGACTTATTAACCCTAACTTTATACTGACTTTATATGCTAACTTGTAAAATTCAGTTCAATTCAAATCCAGTAACCCTAACACTATACTTTATTTACTGTGCACCCAAACCCTTACTGACAACAAATAACAAATGTGATCACATTTGACTGACACTTGAGAGAAAGGAGTAATATATATATATATATATATATATATATATATATATATATATATATATATATATATATATATATATACACACACGTCATTTAAATCCTATGGCTTTGTTTTTTCAATCTTGATTCTATTTTGTCACGAATAGTTTTTGGGTGATTCAAAACTATTACAAATTAAAAATCAAAGATGCCTAAATTCATCTATTTTTAATAACCCCTACTGACCCACCTGCACCGGCTTCATGGCCCATCAGAGTGCCACGACCCACACTTTGGAAAACAATGCTGTGGATAATGATGCATTCCATGTCACCCCAATAGCAACTTTGGAAGCATCACAGTAACTTCTTGATCTATGTTTGACCATCTTGAACAAACCTGGTATAGATAGTAGTTATGGCCATCATCAGCAACAGATTTGAAATCTGCATCCAGTTATTGAACTGTTCAAGAATTTCATCCCGATTCTCGGAATCGGTCATAGTATGTGGTAACGGGGTATCATGTTCAAACTTCTTTAAACAGGGTATATGTAGTGACTACGGCTTCAAACGTGGTTGACAGTGCTCCATCGGGGTAAAAATGTGAAGCCAGTGCAGCGTTTGTTGCAGTTTTTGTTCATGTCTCGCTGAGGGTGCAGCTCCTTTCTTTCATTTTAAGGCAGGTTGCCAGGTCTACACGTTATAAGCCAGCCAGTTGCCAGGTCTGCACTTTATAAGCCACCTTGTTAGGAGCCAAGCCAGATTAAGCCATTTCATCCCGTTTTTGCATGTTTTTTGGATCATGGGTGATAGTAGTAGAACGGAGTAGTGGAGTAAGTTCACATACTGATATCTTGTATGAGAAATACTACCACTAGAAAGAACCATCATTATGACGCCTTTTCATGTTCCCACTGAACCAAACAAAAAGTGCCAGGGTTACGTAATAGACAGAGAAAAATATTACACAGTTTGATTTCCACTTTTAACCAGTTGATTTTAGGTGAAAGACAACATGTCACTGGAGTAAGACGCTCTTATCCCATAAAAAGAGTGACCAGTCTGAGTGTGGGACCTTCAGGCTTTCAGTCATAAGCAAATATTTGCACTACGTAATCCTTTGACAATTCCCAAGCACTTTTGGGGAAATGGTTTGCAAGGCTCCAGCATCATAAAATCATTATAACGGCTATAATGTAAATCTGCTGAGTATAAAATGTGTTCCTGGTGGCTGCATGCAAACAGCATTTAAAATCAGGCATTTTTACAAGGCTTTAAATCAACACTGCAGCCAAAGCCAGAGACAAAAAAAAAGAAGAAGTACACTGTCTTGTCTGTAAGTCACAAACTGCCGGTAACGCACACAAGGCAGCATTTTATGCCTCATCATGTATGACTAATTCCCCATCACATCCTGCATCAAACTAGAACTTTGGGCACGACATAACGTACTACTAATCATCAATTCCTCAGCTGTATTTTGAAAATATTCTAAAATAATAAATAAAGTTATGTGGATATATTCATTCTTGTTGCAAAACTTTTCTAATCTTGAAATTTCGCTTTCCTTTGCACATCTCATGTTCAATATTCAGCCACTGAGACAGAAGAAAGTCATCTGAAAAGCAGAGCTGAACAGAGGGAGTCTTTGAGCAAATAAAGTAGAAAGTCTGCAAGTTTAAGATGCTTTAAAAGTAAAAAATAGAACAAACAAGAACACAAATAATTATGATGTGGTGATGAAACAAGGGGCTGTATGTGGTGGTGTGTTAGTTTTTTTTATTAATATCCTAGTGATTCATTGTACCCATATGACGTACCATATCATCAAAGTCTGCGCAAAATTAGAGTTTGAAGAGGATGAAGTAGGTGTAAAGTGATGGAAATCATTGTTTTCTAGAATATTCACATATATATTTAGTGTCCCCTGACATGAATTCATTACATGGTGCTGAACACAAATACAACAGCTATGAAATTATAAATATCACTCAAGGTTTTATCTTTGTAATAAGCATCTACTGAAATCACAGTACACATATTTAAATGTGTTAAATGGTTTAAGAACTGTATTAAACAAATAATTTATAAACTTGTTTCTTGCTCAGGTCCATCATTTATTTCAACTTTCAAAGTGTATCATCCTTGAAGAATCAAACCGACCAAATACATTCATTCAATTCAATTTATTTGGATAATGCCAACTCACAGCAGGGATCACAGGAAAGCCTGGCCCACAGGGCAAGGTCTAAACACCCTAAACCTTCCCCACCTCATGAGAAAACATACTGCCAAAAATGAAAAGAAAAAAAAAACTCCTTTTTTATAATCCAAAACAGTGGTGAAGAAAAGTCCCTACACAGCGGCACTGTGACAGCTCCTCTCCCCCGCTGAGTCTTGGCGATTAAATTATCCCGTCAGCCACAAAGAAATAAAATAATGTTAAAATTAGTCAGTTTTGTTTTTGGGTCGAGCAGATGATAACAATCACTGTATCCAAAGTGAACCTGAACTCCACTACCCACAATGCTCCCTGCCTCGACCAGCCAATCACATTTTGCGCTTAATGATGATGTCTTCAGCAAGCGACAGGCAGCTAGTCTGCCACAAACACACACCAGACAGACTAAAATGTTTGATTTTAGGGTTTACAAACATTTTTGACCGTTAAACTTTGCTCACTTTACCAGCAAAAAAAAAAAAAAAAAATGTTATCGGACTGAAAGTTATCAGAACAAAATTGATCGGAAGATAATTGGTCCACTGATGGTTTTAAAACTTATCTGAAAAGCTAATCCGCTAGAAAAGACATTAGCTGCGATAATTATCTGTTATCGGATTAGCTGAACTGTGCCCACCACTGTTACCAAGAATCAAAGCACTAAACAAAATAAGTCCAAAAATAAAGTAATAAATAGCAGTAATATAAAGTACACAACAAAAATGTATAAAATTCCCAAAAGCAAAGTGCTGATAATAAAAAAATAAAGTGTGATTTCTACTCCAGTGCAACTTTGACTGGAAAATACACAAATCTGATCTTCATGAAACCTGCCATATCCCACATAAGGCAATGAATAAGTGAAATGTTGTGTAGATTCAGTCAAGTATATGGATCTGTTATGGATAACAGACATTTGGATGAGCTGCGAATGAATTGTCCATATTTTAAGAAATAAAGCTTCAAACATGCAGTGATGCAGAATTTGAGAGACTCAGTGGAGAATGCACTCTCTGACTGTCCTCCTAGTTTTAGCTCTTCTGATCTATACGTTCTCTCTGTACCTGCAAGACTTTCGACTAATGCCACAAAGTCCATTGCAATGTGCAAAATTGATATGTCTGAATGCAGGTGTGGTGTGTGGACAGCTGCTGCCTCTGCAGTGATACAGGGCACCGTATCTGCTCCACCAAATCATCTTTCTATAAACAGTAGTCACTAAGCAAGAGGTCAGACTGGAGGCGGAAGACATAAGAGGACATTAATTGTTGGTCTTAAAGCAGATGTGGCAGATTAATGCAGGAAACATCTTCATTTGGGGCACTTAAATTTGGGCGTCTGATTTAAATATTTATGTTAATGGCCCTTCTGGCAGCTATTTAAAACTTTACACTCTTCTTGTATACATCTTCTTTGGAAATCCATCAATGGGCCGTCCTGAGACATCCAAGCTGCACAGTGAGAGGCAACACTATACCAAATTAAGACACAGGGATAACGAGACTTCAGACATACAGTGGCAGCTCGAGCCAATGTTGGCAGAATTTCCCCCGATCAGCATTATTGCCGGCAGAGTTTAATTTATAGAGCTGAGCCGGTCCTTGTTTAATGCGTTTATTAGATTAATGTGCAGAGCCATACTTTTTTTTACTGCTAGGGTCTTTGATCAGGTTCAATTTATTGGGATTAACCTGAGGTTCAAGCATGGTCTATGATCCATTTCAAGTCATTATAAGAAGCCTCGATATTCTCCAGCGGTGTTTGAGTTTCTACTCCTTAGAATTAAACAAAGATAGAAGCTGTCAAATCCACCTTGCAATTATGATGGCTCATTCATGACTCTTTGCTGTGGGGTTTTGTCTCATTTCGAAGTTTTTTTGTACCTTGTGACTTTCCAGCATGCCTCTTAAATTAGCACGTGCTAATTGTTACCTTGAAAGCGGCACAGCGCTGTGATAAATGCTACTTTCGTGGAGACACACGATCGTGCCGCGGTGTTAATATGGAAATGTGTTGTATAGTCAACGTGTCACTGCACAGTGTTTGTCAGCACGTGAGTTACAAGACCCCTCAGCCTGTGTACGTTCCTGTGAACCCTGCTGCCCCCGCACATTTCACACTCCCACCTCCCTCTGTGTGACACCTCCCAGCACGCCCATGCATCATCACGTCGCCCATTCCTAATTGATACTTCCCTATTTATTGTCACCTTCCCTCTCTGTCAGCTGACTTAGCTCTCCGTGTCGCTTTGCATTTATGGACTCCCGGCTGCCTTGATCTCGGTAATTAGAGTTTATGTGCTAATTGGTGTAAATACAAAGATGGGAGTTGCAGGCGAACACTTCACACTGCAGCTATAAATTGTGCCTCTAATAAGTGTGGGCTGTAGTGCTGAGGGGACCACAGAAGTATCTCTTGGAAACTGATATTTCTGTCCTTCCTAAGATGTCCAACACACAGTGCAGCTTGAAATAATATATATATATATATATATATATATATATTGAGCGCCTTGGGGCAACTGTTTGTTGTGATTTGGCGCTATACAAGAAAAAAGTTGATTGATTGATTGATATATATATATATATATATATATATATATATATATATATATATATATAGTAGGAGGAGGAGTAACAGAAAGACAGAGGTCGGGAATGAGAATAGAGGAACAGTAGTAGCCAGTAAACCAGTATTAATACAATAACATGCTTTTGGAGGGCATCTAACTCGGGAAAATATCTGTCATTTTGGGCGACTGGGCATGGACGGAGGGCCTCTGAAAATGCATACCGCATGACAACAGCATGTTATTGGCATTATTGGCCTAATATGTATATTGGAATATACATATTAGGACCAAAACACACTTCTCGCCTTTTCATCTTTTCTCTACAGACAGTTTTTTTTTTCCTCTGCAGACAGTCCTTGGGTTGCGCGCTATGACGTCATTTGTTTACGCACAGCGGGTGGGTATAGCCAGGTAGCGTCGACGTAAATCTACAACACCGGCCTAGCAACGCCTCAGTAAAGTGATAATAATATTCAGTATGTCTGGTATTTTTATTGTGTATTTGTATTTATATTTGCAAACTGTTTTTCATTTTTTCAGTTTTGATACTCGTGTGCTTCTTAAGCCTGGTTCACACGGCAGGATAATTAGGCCGATATCAGACCCGATCTTCCCCTTCCGACAATCTTAAGGACGCCCCGACAATCATGATGATGCTAAAGATAATTTTATCTTTAATCTTATCTTTGTCGTGTGTGGTGTGTTAAGAGCGCTCTGATCTGCTCGGAAGGACGTTAGGAGCGCTCTGATCGCAAATTGGGGTTATTCAACATGTTGGATTATTTTGGCCCGATATCGCAGCGTGTGTTGTGTCATCCGGCCACAAACGAGCATGCAGCCTGCTGAATATGATGTGCATCATTCAGAAAGTGAGGTAACAGATGCACAGCGCAGAAAATAAAATCAAAACAGCTGTTCTGACTTACCAGAAGTCTGGTGGTCGCGCTGTCTCCACGCCTTTAAAGAACGCCTTTTCCTTTTCTTTTGGATTGTTTTTTCCCCTCTATTTTAAATAGTCCACAAAGAATCTCTGTTTACTCTGAAGTCGCGTTTAATCTCGAGATTTTGTGAGATTTCCTGTCTGAGCTGGGCATGTTCGTGTGCGAAATCTGTTCGTGTGTGGTGTTGTTGTCCTTACCGGGTGGCTGAACACCACACACTGTACGACCAAACCTGTTAGATCTATGATTTTTTATCTTCACGTGTGTGGTCTCTCAGGTTTTGGAAACCTAAAAATAATTTTAAAATCCTGCCGTGTGAACCAGGCCTTACCCTGGTTGCTGCTATACAATGCTGCTGGATCTTCAATTTCCCTGAAGGAGTCTTCCAAAGGGATCGATAAAATTCTATCTAATCTAATTTGGACATCTTTCAATTATTTTTACCATGCTTGTCAAAGTTGTACCCCGCCCCTTGCTCAATGACCATTGGGATAGGTTCCAGCTACCCCTTGACCCTTAATTGGAAAAAGAGGGTACAGAAAATGAATGAATGTTGTCTGATTTACTGTTGGCTGTCAATTGTCACAGTTAAAGCCCAACTTCATCTGCATTCAATTGTTCTGAACTACATCATGTACAACTTTTCTCCCTGTGCCCATTTTGGCTATTATGATATCTATGCCAGTCCTCATTCAACCTTTTGTGCAAGTTTTATGATAGTCACTACAGTTTTAAAATGCCCTGTCTATACATGTCAGACTTACTGAAACAGCATGGCTGGACACAAATGCAGGATTTAGATGACAGTAAAACAGTGTTTAATGAAAGTCCAGGCAGGGTTTGGTACACAGGTAAGCAGACCAAGATAAGCAGCAGGATCCAAAGCATTAGGCAGAGACAATGTCAAAAACAGGCAGGCAGGTCAAAAACATGGAGAGTCAAAAACAGGACAGAAATGCTCAGAAGAATAAGTGCACAAATGTGACTCAAGGCTCAACAATCTCACAACCAGACAGGGTGACAGGTGTGACAAAAATAGAGGAAGTGATTAGCAGGAAACGCAGGACAGGTGTGTGTGGAAGGATCTGGAAAGGGGTGTGGCAAGCTGGAGAGAGAATCACAAGGAAACACCAAGTAGAAGACAGAGCAGAAAGTTCCCTCCACCAAATATGACAGTGACAAAGAATGGCAGCAACAAAATAAAGAAACAAAAAGACACTATATACAAGCTCCAATCATGACAATATACTGTATAGTAGAGAAGCTTGAATCTTTGACTGGACTGGGTTGCTTGACGCGAGGACGTTTTGCTTCAAATCGGAGAAGCTTCCTCAGCTAAAATTCTTGCTCTGGTAGTCTGACTTCTGTCTTGACTCTTGTAGAGAAGAATAAACAGAAGCCAGAAGTTTTAAACCTAACCCAGTCCAGTCGAAGATTCAAGCTTCTCTACTATGGAAACCACCTGGACAACTGAAAGCCTACACAGAAATATACTGTATATATATTTTGCTGTTTGTCTGTTGGCTGCCCTCATTTTTTTGTTAGGGTGGCAACAGCAGATCCAGTACAGAACCACATTGGAATTTGGCACAAATTTCATGCCAGATGTCCTTCTTGATGCAACTCCCTTTACCTGGAGGAACGCACACAGTCCCTTCCATCCAAGTGCTAACCAGGAGCTCCTCTACTTAGCTTCTGAGATCTGGCAAAAAGTTAAGCAACAAATTCCTATATGTTTTTTGGGATGTTCCCATGGTTCCTTGCGTTGACAGTGGTTGGTCTGTACTATAGTTTTGCAGGTTGGAAATGTCCTGGAAGGCAAATTGTAACATTTTAAGACTTATCATTGTAAATGTGAGGGAACCAGGGGCAAATCAAATGCAAATCCAATGTAAAACCAAATCCAAATGCTTAAATTGGTTTAATTAAAAATTTTAATTTGGAAAAGAATCATGCCAAGATAAAATGATAAGTAAGACTTGCATCTGGCGTAAAACTTGTGCCAACTACCAATGCGGATCTGGCTGTATCCGCTGTGGCGACCCCGAACACAAGACGGGAGCAGCCGAATGGACAACAACAACATGGCATTAATTTCTAAATTACTGTTGTAAACTGTTTCATGATTTTTATTATTATTGTTATTATTTATTCTTAGTTTTGAGAGGAAGCACCTAAAATCAAGCCAATAAATAAACAAAAATAAAAATTACTTGCAAGCCTTGGTGCAGGTGGTGGCTATATCCATCCATTTTCTAGACCCGCTTACTCCAATTAAAGGTCATGGGGGAGATGGAGCCCATCCCAGCAGTGGTGACTCTATTTACTAATATAATTTTCTAATTAAACACAATATATATGTTCAACCTCTTACATATCACTTGTATAATGACATTATGTATTAATTTATTGTTGCATCTTTTGTCCATGACTGCAACATTTATCCTGTCTTCCGACTACAAACACGATGGTTTGCCTTCTCTCTGCTGTACCACATTTTCCAGCAGTCTGCAGAATCCTCATTGTGATGCAATGAAATGTAAATTTATTGTTGCAATGCTGTGAAGACATCAACAACAGTGCAATGTGTCTGCATTTTAGACATCGAGAGATTACAGATACAGGAGTCACAACAGCAGATTACTGAAATCAGTCAAAATGTTATTTTATGAACATTTATTGTTATATTGCTGTTATATTTCAGGATTTTGTAGGAGGGGGTGAATGCCCATCTGAATCAGAAGTAATTGGTGGTGGATGGTAACAGAAGAACTATTGCATTGTTAATTCTTACATCTTAGCTTAGTGTAACAGCATTGACTTACAAATATGAAATAACTGTTATCATTAAATCACAAAACTAACTGTGAGCAACTGACACAAATCTCATTCACATATTTATGACTAGTGATTAGTGTCTTAAATTTCTTAAAGAAGAGATTTACAATTTGTGTGTAAATTGGCATTTACGGTGCATCCGGAAAGTATTCACAGCGCTTCACTTTTTCCACATTTTATTATGTTACAGCCTTGTTCCATTTTTTTCTCTCAAACTTCTACACACAATACCCCATAATGACAATGTGAATTTTTTTTATTTTTGCATATATATATATACACTCAACAAAAATATAAATGCAGCACTTTTGGTTTTGCTCCCATTTTGTATGAGATGAACTCAAAGATCTAAAACTTTTTCCACATACACAATATCACCATTTCCCTCAAATATTGTTCACAAACCAGTTTAAATCTGTGATAGTGAGCACTTCTCCTTTGCTGAGATAATCCATCCCACCTCACAGGTGTGCCATACCAAGATGCTGATTAGACACCATGATTAGTGCACAGGTGTGCCTTAGACTGCCCACAATAAAAGGCCACTCTGAAAGGTGCAGTTTTGTTTTATTGGGGGTGATACCAGTCAGTATCTGGTGTGACCACCATTTGCCTCATGCAGTGCAACACATCTCCTTCGCATAGAGTTGAAGAGAACACCTCTCCAACGTGCCAAATGCCAGCGAATGTGAGCATTTGCCCACTCAAGTCGGTTACAACGACAAACTGGAGTCAGGTTGAGACCCCGATGAGGACGACAAGCATGCAGATGAGCTTCCCTGAGACGGTTTCTGACAGTTTGTGCAGAAATTCTTTGGTTATGCAAACCGATTGTTTCAGCAGCTGTCCGAGTGGCTGGTCTCAGACGATCTTGGAGGTGAACATGCTGTATGTGGAGGCCCTGGGCTGGTGTGGCTACACGTGGTCTGCGGTTATGAGGCTGGTTGGATATACTGCCAAATTCTCTGAAACGCCTTTGGAGATGGCTTATGGTAGAGACATGAACATTCAATACACGAGCAACAGCTCTGGTTGACATTCCTGCTGTCAGCATGCCAATTGCACACTCCCTCAAATCTTGCGATATCTGTGGTATTGTGCTGTGTGATAAAACTGCACCTTTCAGAGTGGCCTTTTATTGTGGGCAGTCTAAGGCACACCTGTGCACTAATCATGGTGTCTAATCAGCATCTTGATATGGCACACCTGTGAGGTGGGATGGATTATCTCAGCAAAGGAGAAGTGCTCACTATCACAGATTTAGACTGGTTTGTGAACAATATTTGAGGGAAATGGTGATATTGTGTATGTGGAAAAAGTTTTAGATCTTTGAGTTCATCTCATACAAAATGGGAGCAAAACCAAAAGTGTTGCATTTATATATTTCTGTTGAGTATATATATATATATATATATATATATATATATATATAACAACTAAGGACTCACACGTACATAAGTATTCACAGCCTTTGCCATGAAGCTCAAAACTGAGCTCAGGTGCATCTCTCAGACCATGAGAAACAAAATTCTCTGGTTTGATGACACAAAGATTGAACTCTTTGGTGTGAATGCCAGGCGTCATGTTTGGAGGAAACCAGGCACCATCCCTACAGTCAAGCATGGTGGTGGCAGGATCATGCTGTGGGGATGTTTTTCAGTGGCAGGAACTGGGAGACTAGTCAGGATTGAGGGAAAGATGAATGCAGCAATGTAAAGAGACATCCTGGATGAAAACCTGCAGAGTGCTCTTGAACTCAGACTGGGGTGACAGTTCATCTTTCAGCAGGACAATGACCTTAAGCACACATCCAGTATATGTAGGGAGTGGCTTCAGAACAACTCTGTGAATGTCCTTGAGTGGCCCAGCCAGAACCCAGACATGAATCCGATTGAACATCTCTGGAGAGATCTAAAAATGGTTGTGCACCAACACTCCCCATCCAACCTAATGGAGTTTCTGAGCTGCTGTAATGAGGAACGGGCAAAACTGCCCAAAGATAGGTGTGTCAAGCTTGTGGCATCATATTTAAGAAGACTTGAGGCTGTAATTGCTGCCACAGGTGCATCAACAAAATATTGAGCAAAGGGTGTGAATAGTTATGTACATGTGATCACTTAGTTTTTTATTTTAAATGATTTTGCAAACATTTCAGTTTTTTTTACATGCTGTCATTATGAGTGTTGTGAGTTAAATTTTGAGGGAAAAAATTATTTAATCCATTTTGGAATAAGACTGTAATCTAACAAAATGTGGAAAAACTGAATACTTTCCGGATGCACAGTAAGTCATCTTAACTCCCTTTGCTTTAACTCTGTCTTAGAATGGAACTACACAAGGAGATAAAACTAAAGAATCTGATTACGTTATGTTATACAAAAAATGAATTAAATAAAAAATAAGTCAGAAAACATTCAAATCCATTAATCAGAATGATTCTTTACAAGCGCTGCAGTATCACAGTGTAAATTAATACAACTGAAACAATTATAATTTCTCAATTTAACTAAAATATAGAGCACAAGTATTTGGATATGAAACAGTAATAGTGTGCACTGACTGTATTTGTGGTTCAAGCGTTTGCTTTTCACATGCAAACACACAGATGTATGTTTTATTTTCCTTCCTTTATATTTTCGTCTTGGTTCCTTTTAAAGTCTGAGTTGTCAGCAGATGTCCTTCTTTCGGAGACAAAGAAAATGAGAGGGGGCTGGATATCATCAGCATAGAAATGAGCCTCCTCTTGATGCCCCTTCTAAGGCACAGCCACAGCGCCGCTCCAGCCACTGCACTACCTTTTCAACTTGCAAATGACAGTGTCACTAAATGCTATCCTTCCATCAATCAAGTCAGGGGGGTCATGAATATACAAAAGGCAAAGCGGAGACTGGCTGCCTCCCGCAGCTCTACTTGGCCCAGTTATACAGACTCGGCTTTCTCATCTGAGCTTCCACTTTTTGTTTCAGTCTAAAGGGTACAGTGCTCGGCAGCCCCGGGCTTAATTAAGGTAGGTCAGGCATACTGGACCTCTCAAGTGGACTGCAAATGCAAGTTAAATGTGGACACCAAATGTCATCTTTCTTTTGCATCACTGCTGCTCGGGGGCGAGGACAGCAGGGGTCAGTTCTGCACCCCTTTTTTTTTTTTGTGCCACAACCCATGCACAGGAGTCCTCCCTCTTCCCAAAACATAGGACCAGACCGTGAGGAACAGCTATCGCTCTCCCACCCCACCGCCGCCTCCCTCCTCTCTGTGGCAGCCTGTTTGGCCCTTTCTTTACCCCAGCTGTCAAATCATAGTAGTGAATTAGCATTCTAACAGATACGCCTCAACCCGGGAATGAATTAGCACACAGGAGTAACTAATGACCTCCCAGCTGAAAGTGGACCTTATAGTCAATGGCATGGCTGATCAATACTGCCGCTTCAGTTCAGCTCAGCCTCGCCTCGCCTCACTCTTTTTAGGTTTCACTGCAGTCTCATCGCACACATTGAAAAAGACGATTTGCATGATTTAAATCAGGAGTCACATATGGTACTGATAAATTAAATGAGAGATAGTCCCAAAAATCATCAATACACCTGAATGGAGAACGCTGAAGGCAAAGCTCATTGGTCAATAATATCTCATTGTTATGTATTCATTATGATGGAGAATGTAAACAAGATGATCCATGTGTTAATGTAAGTAATGTCACCTGATAGCATCAATCACAGACTACGACGGCTGTGTTCGTGCTCTGTGTTGACAAAGTGTTGTGCGGGCTGACAAATCAATCATCTCATTAAAACTGATGATTATAATTGTTTTTGATGAGTGTAGTGCTGATGCAAAGGTTAACATCATTTTGTTATATTGAAAGCAGGCTGTCTGAATGAATGAATGCAGAATAAATTTGCAAAGAAAAAGCTATCAACAAATAAATTAGTCTTGAATATCTGCCATGACAAACTAAGTTGTGACCAACCGTGTCTGGGCCAATAAAACAATGCAGTGTTAAAGCTGTAAAGAAAGCTGAAATGATTAACCAGACAAAAAAGTAAATAAATAAATAAATCAACTGTTGTTTTTTTCCATACCACAACTCACAGGTTTTTATTATTATTATTATTATTTATTTATTTTTTTTTTTACTAGTTTGCAAGGCCCTGTGATTTATATTCTAAAGTGACTTATATATGAAAAATACTGCACTGTCCCCTATGGCCACAATAAGGCATAATTTTCACATGTGACAAGATGTTTCTGCATTCTGAATGATGTACTGTGACTCACACTCAGAAGTAGGTGGCAGCAACACACCATTAGGTTGCATACCAACCACCATAACAATAGAAGAAGAAGAGTAAATTTCAGAATTCATGCTCTCAAACTGATAGACCACACTCTGGAATAAAAAGAGGGCATATAACTTTCATAGTTCTCGGCACAACATGTGTTTTAAATGTCTGAGACAACAAGAACAGCAGGTCAACAAGCCAAAACAAAGTATTTGCATTATATATAAATGAGGTACTGAGATTTCAAACATTTAATTACATTGCACATTTACCTCACAGATGTTTGTCTGTTCAGTGCTAAAAAAGAAGCAGTTTGCTTGAGTTGTTTGTGCCTTGTAAAATAACATTAATTAAGTTGTTAGCTTCTGATTGCTAACACAATGTTTGCATTATAAATAATGTAAACAATAAATAATAATGCAAATGTTTTCAATCATTTAATTACACTGCACGTTTACCTCACAGATGTTTGTCTGTTCAGTGCTAAAAAGAAGCAGTTTGCTTGAGTTGTTTGTGCCTTGTAGAATAACACTAATTAGGTTGTTAGCTTCTGATTGCTAACACAATGTTTGCATTATAAATAATGCAAACAATAAATAATAATGCAAATGTTTTCAATCATTTAATTACACTGCATGTTTACCTCACCTGTGATTGTCTGTTTAGTGGCCAAAAGAACAGTTTACTTGAAAACTGTTTACTCAAGTTCTTTGTGCCAAAATCTTTAAATAACTTTTTAGCTTCTGATCGCAAACGTGTGTTTGTGTTATTGGTAGATAATACGCTGAGCTTTCAAATGTTTTATTGCATGTTTTCCTCAATTATGATACTGTTCAGTAGCAGAAGCAGCTTATTCACATTTTGTACATCATACAATTACATTAATTAGGAAGTTAGCTTCTGCTTACCATAATAAATAATTGAATAACATGCCAATTAATTCCATTTCACTGCTTGAGGCATAAAGTGGTAGCACCACATTTCTAAACCAAATGAAACTTATAGACTGGTGTGACATATGCATGTTTTTTTCCTCTGAATTACACATTTTATTTGGACTAATACTCTGGTATGGCTTGTACTCAGAAAAATATGATACTTTGGTGATCAGTTAATCCTTGAAGATATTGAAACATGATGCCAATCAAAAATGCCAATCAACAGCTTAATCAACAATAGAAATAAAAAGCTTTAACAAAATTCCAAGTTAACTTGAACCCAATAATGAGATGATGAATATTTGTTATGACCTGGAATAAATATATAGCATAGAATTTTAAAATATAAAGAAATTAATACTGCACTGATTAATTTAACCATGGGACAGAGGATGGCGCTTATATACCCGCACTTATGCAATCAGGGACAGATGCCAATGTTTTTAAGCACTACTCTTAAATGTGGTGGTTACCATACATTTCTGGTGGCCCAAATGTAAGCAATTCAGAAAAAAGGCAATTTTACACAAGGGTTTTCTTTCCTTAACAATAACTGAATGAAAATATATAATTATCTATTTAAATTGGAGGCAGTTGAAGTTATTTGTGTTGGGTGAGGTGTGCACCCATCCATTGTGATGCGGTGCTTCTTGAAGGCACCGCTTCTGATGAAAAATGAGCTACACTTCTTAGCTAGTTGTGTAAACTGCCAGCACACCCTGGAGAACATCTCATCTTTAGATTTGTCAAAGCCCAGCCACTTAAACTCCTGCTTTCACTGACGCTTGTTTCTGTTCTTTCATAGTCTGTGCTACATGTTTCTGGTTCAAGTTATGTAACCATATTAGCAGTTTGAGTAGGCTTGGCAAACCCATACTTAAATAGCCCGTAGCTACTGGCTAGCCGCTAGCCACAGCACTCACAAAAGAGCTGTTTGCTAACGGTAAGGCTTCTGTTCTGTTCATAGATTTTGTTGTATTTTCAAATGGAAATTGTGGAAGGTTAGGGTGTTTGTCAAACTGTGTTTCAAGGTCTCTGTGTGGCATTTAAATAATGTAGCATTTGTGAAGGCTTGTAACATGGTGGCCACAGGTTTGGGGGGGGGGGGGGGGGGCTAAACTTAAACAGAGCATAAATGTTGGCTAATAGTATTCTTTGCCAATTGTCAATGTAATCCCATTGAACCGGTGGCTAATTAAAAATTTATGAAAATATGTTTTCATGCGTAAAATTCTATGAACATAATTACATCCGACAAGGAGGATTATTTTTGCTAATACTGATTAGCAAAAATTATGCTACTCTGTTTGTTTGTTTCTTAGCAGGATAACTCAAAAAGTAATGAACTGATTTCAGTGAAATTTGGTGACCACATTGATAATAGTAGTAAGAATGCTTGGCACAAAAGAAAATTTTACTCAAAAAATTGATGTCGATGATGTTGATGAAATTTGGTGAGCAGATGGATGAGGTCCTGGAAAATGAGGGATTACACTTTGATTTTAATCCAGAATATACTTAATTTTACTATTTTGAGTTGTGTTTTGTGATTTTCTCACAAGATATTATACACAGTTTACAGTTTGTGATGGGACTGGTGACCTGATGTAGAGACATGATATATATATATATATATATATGCCTTATTTATTTATTTATTTTTTTTTACTAAATCCCAGAGGCAATTAATGGATTGGTTTAACAAAATCATTGTTATTTGTATACTGATTGATTAATCAGCCTTTGAGAGTGGGCTTTAATCAGTTATTTTCTGATGAGCTCAGATTTTGTCAGAGGAGTTTGAGAAAGCAAAGGGTTAACATGGGCCTATGGCTGAGAAAATAAATTACTCTAAATATGTAAGTGGACCCTGGAATAGAGCACAGTGGGTTTGGGTAAACCAACAGTCTGTCTGCAGTAATTTATAGACAGCTATGATAAATACTATTTGTCCATGACAGTCACATGAAATAATAAACCATGGCTGGCTATAAACATTACTAACTCCTGACACTATTGATTTATAACGTCTAACAGTGACATCAAACCAAACAACTGACAGAAACAATGCCAGAGCTTTAGGAGCAGTTTGTCAACTATTAATTCTGTCAAAGGGGGTTTCGCTCGAAGCCGAGATAGCTTGTCTTGCACTTGTCAATCCCTCCTCTGGAAACGAGTGCAGCATGTGCGTGGGTGAGGGCCCTAGGCACTGCTCCGTTAGCCCTAATTACCCCCATCTCTGCTCTGGCAACGACAAGAGCAGCCTCTATTTAAAATGCATGTTAATTATGCAAATTATTAATTGGGCTGGTGCTTGAGGATTTGTGTTTATGCCCAGATTAGAATTAATAACTGTATCAAGCTACGTTTTAAGCTTGACCTACGACAAGTAATGCTGAATGGAATATTTTCAAATGCATTACCCTCTCTTCTCTTCCAAGTCCATTCCCCATTGCTGAATACACACACATTCTGCAACCTCGCAACATGATCCAACCTAACCTGCAGTTTGGACCTGTACCATATACAGCCACACGTCACACCACGGCACCACAGTGCACCGGGAAAGGCTTCTGTGGCATGATGCTGTAGTATTTTTTCAGGTAACCACACACACATACACACACACACACTGCAGGCAGACACTTAAACAGCCTCAGTCACATAAACATTAAAGGGTCCTATTTCATGGCAATTCAGGACTTGCTGTCAAGCTAATTGCACACACCTGTGATGGGGACCACACATGTTCTGTCACCACCTGCCAAGGAGAACAGTCAGCAGCAGTCTGCACTCTGCGGTCACACGCTTCAGCTTTGAGCAGAAATCACCAGGACTATTGCAAAACCTCTCAAATGCTGAACAATGTGCGCAGATGTTTTACAAGTCACTAACAGTGTGAGAGTTCATAAACTGTTGGCTTAACCCTCCTGGTCAAGGGTCAAAAATGGCCCAAACGTGTGCTTAATGGAAGAAAAAAACACCTTTTCTTGGTGACCCTACCACAGATATATGCAAAGCAGATGATGATCCTTTACAGACACTATAAATCAAATTTAAATTTTTAATATAGCAGTCAACAGCTATTTTCCATGATTTTGTGGCATAATGGCATCCAGTACAGAAAATACTGTGTTGTAATCTGAGTTTTTCTGTTCCTTGTTTGCATAGCTGCACCGGATTTATGTGCATGTTTAGTGCATGTGAGTCCCATGTGTGCACACTTGCCCAGTGTTTATAACTAAAGGCAAAGACAGAGCAGTGAGGGATGCAGGGGTGGTGGCCAAGTGGTTAGTGCGCTTGGCTTCAGTGCAGAAGGTTCCTGGTTCAAACCTCACCCCTGCCACATTTCTCCATGTAATGTGGAGTTGCGTCAGAAAGGGCATCCGGTGTAAAATGTGTGCCAAATCAACATGCAGATCTACCATGGATCTGCTGTGGCAACCCCGAGTTTAAAAACGAAGGAGCAGCCAAAGGGTCTTACTTACAGAACGGTGAGTGACTCTTCCCGTGAAGAAACTAATTTTTAAAGACTAAACGTTACTCTGACCAAGGACATAAATGAACTAGAAATAAGAATCGTCTGTTTTTTGCCGGAGCATTGCCCCTTGAGTTGCTAAAGGGCTCCAACTGTCTTCCCTTCTGGTGTTGCTCCCTTTCAGGGTCTCAAGAAGTACAAATCTCATCAAGAAGTACAGCATTATTTCAGGTTTTCTACAAGATGGCCTTTTACAAGTATGTTGATATCCAGATGCAGTCTTAATAGTCACTATGTAAGAACATTTTGTGAAATTCTGGTCCTGAAAGGACAATAATACAGTGTGCTGCAAATGTCAGAAATACATCTTGTGTTTGCATATTTTCACACACGTTCATGAGACTTTAAAATATGAAGTACTTCTTATATTAAAGGATTGTTAACAAAGCGCGAGGTCTGTACGGGAAAATATCAAACCGAGGCGTTGGCTGGGCTTGGTCCGTACAAAAAAGACCTCAGTCTGATATTCCCATACAGACCGAGTAAGCAAGGTTAATAATTTATTATTATCTGGCTGTTCAGAGTTGTGTTTTCATCTTGTTGGTGTTCATTTCACATGTCCACTTTGAGCTCATTTGCTGTTAATTCCTCCAATTCAAACTCATCAGTGTAATAGAATTCGCTTGGAGATTTTTTTATTGTGCTATGAAAATTGTAAACAAAGTCGCAAATCTGATACACAATCCAAACCGATTTTCATGTTAACGGTCTGATATAGGAAAATATCAGACCAGAAATCAGCCAATCAGAGCATGTGTAATGTCATAGCTATATAATAATAAATCTTACAGCACCAGCCCCCCCCCCCCCCCCCCCCCCCCACACACACACACACAAAAAAACAAAAACAAAAAAAACCTCAAGAATGCTTCAGTAAAATACATTAAAACTGTAATAGTTGTGGGGTCATCAACCCTATTGATTATTTTCACAGACGGGATCGGACCGATGCATCAGACAGTGACCTCCGATACACACTGTTGCAGGTTTGAGGAGGAATGTGAAGTGACTGGGATGAGGATCAGCACCTCCAAATCTGAGACCATGGTCCTCCATCAGATAAGGGTGGATTGTCCCCTCTGGGTCAGGGTAAAGTTACTGCGCCAAGTGCAGGACTTCAAATATCTCGGGGTCTTGTTCACAAGTGGGGGTAAATTGGAGCATGAGATTGACAGACAGACTGGGGCTGTAACTGAGGTCAACGAAACCTGTCACAGTGAATAAAACCTGAGCCAGAAGATGAAGGTATCGATTTACCAGACGATTTACACTCCTATTCTCACCTATGGTCATGAGCTTTGGGTAGTGACTAAAAGAACAAGACTGTGGTAGAAATGAGGTTCCATTGTAGGTTATCTGAGATTACACTGAGGGACAGAATGAGAAGTCTGGATATTTGAAAAGAGCCAGCTGAGGTGGTTCAGGCATCTGGTGAGGATGCCCCCTGGTAGACATTTTCAACTGGGAGGAAGCCTTGGGGAAGTGCTGGAGGTATTATATCTCCCAGATGATTTGGGAACACCTCGTGATCTACCAGGAAAGCTTTGACAGTCTGCCCAAGTAAGGGAAGTGTGCAACGAGCTACTTATTGTGCTTCCACCATGACCGGGACCCTTCTAAGTGCACTGAAAAGAATTTGACACTTCTGCCTACTATTGATTATGAAAAATACTTAAATTTGTCAGACAGTGAGACAAGAGATGCATCAAGATGCCTCTATGGCTGTTTTATAATGAACACATTCATGAACGAATGATCCAAGATCTGCTGTGGTGACTCCGAGTGAAAACAAGGGCACCCAAAGGGACTTAAAACTCAGTGCAGGGGTGGTGGCCAAGCGTTTTATGCATTTGGTTTCAGTGCAAAAACTTCCCGGTTCAAACCCCACCCCTGCCACATTTCTCCATGTAATGTGGAAGTGCGTCAGGGAGAGCATCCAGTGTAGAATTTGTGCCAAATCAACATGCAGATCCAAAATGGATCTGCTGTGGCAATCTTGAGTGAAAACAAGTAGAACAGCTGAAAAGTTATACTTTTTATGAATAAAGACAGAGTAAAATTCAATGAAAATATTCAGTTGATAATTGCTAGTAAATATTACCTGAGTTATTCTTTTAGACAAATTAATAATATGCAAGTAAAATTTACTTAAGAATTCTCCTTGTAAAATTTACTTGGAATTTCAGAGTGAAAAAAAAAAAAACTTTCCTAGGTTTTTTCAAGTAAATATTACTCCATTTTTTCAGTGTGGCAGAAAATTAATGAATGAAAATATTGTGTTCATACTAGTACAACTCACCTATCTTTCTGCAAATTGAAATAGGAAGAGAATTTATTCACTATGTTGTTAGTGAATAGCAGTTTGGTTCAGGTAAAAATGGTTTGTGGATCAAATTAAGAGACTTTTCGTCGTGCTGTGTGGTGAGGGGTTTAATGTGGTTATAAGGACGCTGTAACATGCCATATACCCTGAACCTGTCTCACATTTCTACCTGTGCCATGGACAGACTGCATTCAACACGGACTTGTTTCAACTCTCCACATCCTGCTTGAGCTTGCCAGACCTTTGGACACTGTGTTTGTACACTCTTGCTCAGCTTAAGCTTGGGTGTGTGTGGCAACATTCATGCATCAATGATGAACAACACGAGAGGAAGATCACCTGCCAAAAAGCTGGCATTAGAACACTTGATGAACACTTCAAATATTCTTGTGGTTTCTCTTACCCGAGTCATTTTCATTGTTGTGCAGGTCAAGACACAAAGCACTGACATTTAACACTGCAGTCTGAAGACAACAGCAACAGATGACTCTTATGCTGCTGTAGGCATTTTACATGTCAGAATAGGTTGTGAAAAGGAATAACTTAATTTTCTTTGTGCTTATAGTCACGGTAAGAAAAAACCTAGCATCTTAAACTCATGTGATGTGTCATAGATTTTTCCAAGTGAAACAGGATATTTGTTCATGACTCCATGTCAGCAGTAATGTGATGAGACCCTGTGGATGTGGGCAGGACCAACACACCTTGGAGTCTGTGAACGGCAACGCTGTGTTCCATCTGTGATGGATTACTCCAATCCATCCACATGTCTGTCCAAACAGTCCATGGACCAAGCAGGTTGTTATTACAACTTAAGGTAACCAAACAGCACTTCCAATCCAGCCTCAGTATGTCACGGCCAACACAAAAATGTAAGTTGGACATCTTAAGGTGGCAGTTGTGGCAAGGGAGAGATCAATGAAGGATTATACAGGGGGTCAACATTTAAAAATGTTCCAATTGTATGGAAAAGTGCAGTTGGGTGTAGTTTGAGCCAGCTATGACTGAATGTTTTGGAGCTGTTTTGGTACCATTTGTACTACATCCAAAACTTTTCCATGATGAATTAAAAGACTAAATGCAACCTCTTTGTGCCCTGCAAAGTGGAGTTGGACCCACCTGAAGACTGTTATAGGCATGAATGACTGGACCATATAATGTTCATGTGTAATTTTATTTTAAATGTTTTCCATGCCCCTTTTTAATTTAACCTTCATTTAACCAGGTTAGTCCCATTGAGATCGAGATCTCTTTTGCAAGGGAGACCTGGAAAATTATAACGTTTCCAATTCACTGAACCTGCATGTCCTTAAATGTACCTGCAG
The DNA here is from genome assembly GCF_902500255.1 of Thalassophryne amazonica. Taxonomy (NCBI): domain Eukaryota; kingdom Metazoa; phylum Chordata; class Actinopteri; order Batrachoidiformes; family Batrachoididae; genus Thalassophryne; species Thalassophryne amazonica. Next base: position 22,314,945 of record NC_047107.1, read on the forward strand.
GAAACCCACGCAAACACGGGTAGAACATGCAAACTCCATACAGAAAGGCCACAGGTGGGAATCAAACCCATGACCTTCTTGCTGTGAGGCAACATTGCTAACCACTAATTCACCGTAGTGCTAAAACCGTAACTGATACCAAAATTGATTCAACAGAGCTTGTCAGCATTATAAAATGTTGAATGGTTCCCAGCTGGCTACATACAGCTTGAAGTCAACAAATGAAATTTTGCAAAGATCTGACATAGGATCTTGGTCTGTTAACAGTGCAACAAGTCCTGAGAGGAGTGAGGATAATGAATTCCCTGTCTTGCAACAAATATTGCTAAAAACATCCAAGAACGCACACCTGCGTGCCTTCATACAGTTATCATACATATCTGTCATTTCAAGCATGACACAAGATATTCTACTCAGTATATATAATCATACTTATCACCAAGCCTCTGCTCAAGTCCCTCTCCAATTACGAGAAAAAGCCACAAGGCAATAGTATTTTTGCTACATATAACTAAAGTTCATTTCCATGTATTATTTTCATTTTAAAGTCTTCAACCGCTGTTATTTTGGTGCACATTTTAAGGAAAAACTACACCTTAAAGTCCTCTGTAACAGGGTGTTGGATCCAGTGTCTTTCTACTTCCAGCCGTCACTGAAACAGTTAAAAACACATTAAACTGTTTTGTTCAATGGCCCTTGACCAATATAAAGAAGTACTGAGATAGCATGTTCTGATTTATGCTGTGTGAAGACATTATGAATGCATTCAAGCAACACATGAATGCATGAACACCAACGCAGCTGATAATAAAATCTTACAGTAGCTGGCTAAAAAAGATAGATAGATAGATAGATAGATAGATAGATAGATAGATAGATAGATAGATAGATAGATAGATAGATAGATAGATAGATAGATAGATAGATAGATAGATAGATAGATAGATAGATAGATAGATAGATAGATAGATAGATAGATAGATAGATAGATAGATAGATAGATAGATAGATTGAAATAAAACGGTAAAGGTATGATTGTAATATAAACTTTTACACTTAATTCAAGAGTTCAGCTACAGTTTGCCATAAAGTACATCTGAGATGCAAGCCTAGATTTCATGTTTTGGAGAAAGAAAATCCTCCTCTATACCACTTCATCATGGAGCTCAATAACTGAGGATACAAAATGTAAAACATGCACTATGCACAGTTTCTTTAATCAAAGCCACAGAAGCCTACGTATTACATCTTCTCTGTTGTCTGGGTGTCTTGGTGGCTTCCCTCACTCTTCTCCTTCTTGCACAGTCACTCAGTTTTAGAGAACTGTCTACTCCACACAGATTTACCATAGAGTGCCATACTGTTTGTATTTCTTCATAACTAATGTAAATAAAATCCAAGACATATTCAGTGACTTGGAAATGTTCATGTATCCATCCCGTGACTTGTCTCAAGAAAACTAGTAGAAGAAAAAAACAAAACTTTTTATTTACAGGTATTATACCAAAGGGGGACATCTGGTGTAAAACCTGTGCCAATTCAACAAGCAGATCCACCTTGGCTTTGCTGTGGTGAGCCTGAGTGCAAACAAGGGAGCAGCCGAAGGGACTTACTATACCAAAGGGGCCCATTACTTATGCAACCCACCACCTTGGCTTTTATATTTTTTATTAATTTATGTCAAGTTGTAGAGATTTGATTTAAGTTTGAGATTAAGAAAGATAATTTTAGAAAATGTTTATATTGAGAAACCTGATTTACCTTTTGCATTTGACATGGCATAAATAAATTAAAACGTGTGACACCAAGGGGCTGAATGTTTTTGCAACGCACTGTAAGTAATTGGATAAAATAAAATCAGGATTATTGTTAATAAAAATCTTCACTTCCACAGCCCATTTTGTTTAGACAAACCAAATATATATATATATCAACTTAAAGGAACACTGGTACAGTGAAGGATTTTCTTAAAAATAAATTAAAATTTCAGTTGCAGTTTGCCAGAAGGCACATGGGAGACTGAAGCCTAGATTTGATTTATTTTCTTGTGTGAAAATCCTTGTGTGTAAAGATGTGATGCAATAGGATCTGGCACAAACCCAGTTTTTTCAATCACAGCCACAGAAGCCTATAATACTATCAGAGTTGTCGTGGGTGCCTTGGTGGCACAGTCAGTTTTTGAGAACTGTCTACTTCAGACAGATTTACCATACAGTCACATAATGTGTGTATATTGCAATGACTGGTGTAAATGAATTCAAAGTCATATTCAGTGACTTAGAAAAGTTCATGGACCAATCCACTGACATATCTAACTGACTGGAAACTGACTGGAAAAGTCATAATTTGCATTCTTATATTTAGTTTGCTCATTTATTATGGCCTCTGGAAATGGAAGGACTACATATAAAAATGGTGGCAACTTCTAAATGGTTCATGTGAAATTTTTTGATAAACCACATGAATTCAAGCTGAAAGTCTACAGCCAGCACATCTTGATTTCAACTCCGTTGTGGCGCTATACACGGGCAAAATTACAAGAAATTATGTCACTGTCTGAAAATGGATCTGATTGTGGATAGATAGATAGATAGATAGATAGATAGATAGATAGATAGATAGATAGATAGATAGATAGATAGATAGATAGATAGATAGATAGATAGATAGATAGATAGATAGATAGATAGATAGATAGATAGATAGATAGATAGATAGATAGATAGATAGATAGATAGATAGATAGATAGATAGATAGATAGATAGATAGATAGATAGATAGATAGATAGATAGATAGATAGATAGATAAAACCATCATCTGGTAATTAGGTAATAAAGTTGATGAGGAACAAACCTCAGACAAATTGCATTTCCCTTTATTTCCAGGCGAACCCTTTGTTTGTTGGATCTAAATTATAGCTTGATTAAAGTCGAGCAGAGGGCTACAGTAAATCCTGTGTGAATGTTTGTTGCAGTTCCTCTAAAATGGGAAATATTGATCAGTGTGATTTCCCTGGGTACTCGGGAGCTGTAGAGGAAGAGTGAGAGACATTATTTAAGAGACATGGAGGCTAAGTTTAAAAAAAAAAGTGATGTTATGGGCAATGCCTTGAAACACGATTGAGTCTGAGGCGTCTTTGATGGTGAGGGGATGTGGTACTTCATCATTGTCTGCATGGGAACTAGGGAGGTGGCTCTCTCGTGTTGATTTTACATTATTAATTTGAGGCTCACAAGGTCATTGGGGCCTCCATAGTCATGAGAACTAGTTGTTATCTTAACGCGGCTGTCGAGCTGAATCTGCCTTGACTGATGGCGCCATTGATTGGTAACACAGTGAGAAGAGAGCCATTTGGACGTTGCTTTGAATCCACAACTTGTGTTTCTTTCTGTCAGGAGCTCAGCACTCCCCCTTCTCAGCACTTCACTGCACATGCATCGTTTGGGAGCATCAGCCGCGATTCACCGATTATCGCCTCATTTTTGCTTAAAACTGCACTCGAGTCATCATCTATGTAAGCGACAGATATCTGAAGCTTATACTTATACTGTAGGGGATTTTCTTGCTGGCAGATCCCCTCTTGGTCATTTAGTGTGGTGAGCGAACTTAAAAGATTGACAGGAAACGAACTTATGTTGTATTAAAAGATGCCTTCATGAAATTGTATTTCATTTGTATTGTATGGCCTTGCCTTACAATATAAAGCGCCTTGGGGCAACTGTTTGTTGTGATTTGGCGCTATATAAAAAAAAAATTGAAATTGAATTGAAATGAACAGAGTCATTACAATAGCGCTGGACTCTTGCAGCAACACCCCCCCCCCCCCCCGGGAGCTGGTGACAAGAGTCCAGACATAGCGCCCTGCCTACATTTTTAAGCTTGCTCTTGGCCCACACCCAGGTGGGTGGGCCCTGCCCTGTGCATGGATCAGCAGAGTTATGTGACTGGTTGGAAAGTGTTGCATTTAACATTCCTATGCGGGTGACATGCTTGCGTTCTTTATCTGAATGGTATGTGTCATATCAAAATTGTGTTCTGTCTGTGTCTCATGTGGTGTGATAAGCAAAGATCAGTACACATCATGACGCCTGTTGCTCCACACGGAGATATGAAGTTATCAAGTGGTCTGAGGATAAGGTCATCTGACCTACTGTCTAACAATAATACAACAATCATTTCCACATAAAAGACAGGGGAGCGCTCACAGCGCGACAGCTGTATGTCTGAGTCTGACTCTCTGAGTCTGACTCTCTACACCGAAAGCAATCAAAGGCAATAATATGATTATTAATCATCAGATGACAAAGTAAAACCTCTTAAATCATTCTAAAGTCAGTTTTAAGCAGAAACAAGGCAATAATTGGTGAATCGCTGCTAGCACTCCGCCATAACACTGCTAACGCTCCGCCATGATGCATGCGCAGTGAAGGCAGGGGAGTGCTGAGTCTAGGAGAGTGCTGAGTCCCTGACACCATTCCTGCGCTGTATTTCACTGCTCCTCCAGGTACTAATAATTACAGGATGTCTTTTCAGTGTTAACAAGGCTGCAGGAGAACTGCAACCATATCTCAGGCACCATCAATCTGCAATCAGCAAATCAAATGTAAAAAGATGAATTGTTGTAAACATATGCTAACGCAAGGGAGGATGAAAAAAATGTCTCATGAGTGAGGACAGCGGGGAAAAAGAAAATAAACATTACAAAAACTGTGAAATCTTAAACAAAGGGGTTGAATCCTGAGCAGCTGGCATAGAATGAACTCTTCTGGAGAGGGAATGCCAGTTTCAGAGCGCCCCGAGCATCGATTTGGAGCCAAGGCAGTAAACAGCTTTTATCAGCAATAATGATGGCATAATCCCAGCTAAAGAGGAAAGTAGCATATGGTGCAAAGCTTACAACTGCAATCCCAACAAAGTAGGGGGGATTTTCATTACTTTGTCCACTTGAAACACACTGCCAATTCATATTCTTACTTCCATTCACTGATCATATCGAAGCAGATCACAATTTCTGAAGTCTCGTTATTTTTTCATTACGCATTGACTCATAGCCAAAAAGTGTTTGCAGAATGTCTTTACATATTATACAAGTGCAAAACATTTACTGCAACACTAGTCGTGTGGAGTGTATAAAGGTTTTACAAGGTGGTAAATACTGCAGTACAAGGTACAAGCAAAATAAAAAAGCATTCATCCTACTTCCTAAAAGCATCAAAATAAACCTAAATCCTTGCAATGCATAAAAACTGCCACCTACAGTATACAACACAACTGAGTCATACCCTGTGCAACATCACTTTAAAATGTCATATGATTCAAAATTGCATCACATTGCAATAGCTGCATTAAGTCCAAGTTGGAAATTACAGTGTTTCTTCTTATGCATAATCAAATCCAACTACTTTAGGAAGATTTTATTGAAAATACCGGTCCCAACACAGAAACCTGTTGTAACAGATGTCAGAACAGGTTTGCATCTTTTTAATATAAAGTCATATAAACCATCACTTTTACTGCCTTTTTTTAAAACAGTGAACTCCAAGAAATATTCAGGGACTTGAATATATTCTTGTACCCATTGAGAAATGTATCACCAGCAAGTGATTCATTTAAAATGTGGTATGGTCCTCCTGCTTCCAACCACATCCCACTGAATGTGGAACTGAGTGCACACATGCAGACATAACAAGCTCCTCCCTTTCCATGCCCCTGTTTAAATATGCAAATCAATGTAAATAGGCCCCTGGAGTTGGGAATCCCCACTCTGTCAGATCAGTCAACATAAACAGAAATTATACCGAGTGTGAGCTAGAGATGACTGGAAATGATGTGGAGAGATGCAGGGATAGTTTATTTGGTTCCCTGTCAAACAGAATAAACATGCAACTGGAAAAATCTTAGTGGCAGTGTGTGTGTGTGTGAGGCCGTAGCCACTGTGAGCTCAGAGCAGTGCACACACGCTGAAATTTAAAAAGCGAGGTGCGCCACAGCTGACAGGGTGGGACATTTACAACTTTACACACGCATTTCTTGACAAATACTGAAAACAGGGAGACAATCAGGAGCCTGTTCAGAATCTGCAGCTGTAGTTTCACTGTATAAAAAAAATCACATTATTAATAAGAAAAAAACATTTGAATGCGCACATGCCCAAATGTGCCAGCGCTGGTTTTCATTCAGAACAATTACACAAATAAACTATTTAACCATTAAGCAACCACCCATTGCGCACCGTGGCAGCCTGCCTGTTCCCAACCATCCCACCCCAATGCACTTGTGCATCACATATGATTTGAACACTGATGGAATGAAAATGTTTCCTATTAACAAAAACAAATTTATCATGTGATGGCACCTTTTTAGTAATATGTGTGGAGTCAACAGCTCCGATTACATTAGGGAAACTGGCTCTCGCTGCAAATTGCACTTGTGCAATGTTGGAATGTGATGTACCTGGATGACATTTGGATGATGTTTCACACAGATGGCATGGCTCGGTTCAAGGTTGACTGACACACTCCTGACCGATCAAACAGCTCCCACTGGAATGCCCTTGTTGCCAGGAAGCCCAGCGTGGTCAGCACTTGTGTGGGAGAGGCGACCCCTGTAGTGCTGTTTTGCGCTATAGGACCGGCCGCAGTTCTGCGCACAACTCCAGTTACAATGGCCTTGGTAATCGGAATCGGCTTATGAGCCAATTATCATCACCATTTGTAAGTTCATCTAACAATGCTCCATTCCTCATCACTTTGCACATGCTTTTATATCCACCCATATAATTGCAAACATGTGGGTGTGTTAATTGTTCATAAGTGTGTCTCTGGTGTGCACATCACTCTGATGACTTCATGTTTTCTCAATATTAACAGTTCCCAGCATCACCTCTAAGTGTTGCCAGAGGAACAATAGCTGTAGAAACGTGTGTACGCTGAACATTAGCGTGGAGACGGACATATGCCACGTTATTGTGCATATGTAGACTTTGTACCTGAGGTCCCAAATGTTTCTGAAATGCAAACTTTGAAGGATGTGGCAAATACAGCCTATATCCATTGGCATTTTTATAATGTCTCCAAGATACATATTGATATGTCGCACAGCCTTATACACTCAACAAAAATATAAACGCAACACTTTTGGTTTTGCTCCCATTTTGTATGAGATGAACTCAAAGATTAAAAACGTTTTCCACATACACAATATCACCATTTCCCTCAAATACTGTTCACAAACCAGTCTAAATCTGTGATAGTGAGCACTTCTCCTTTGCTGAGAAAATCCATCCCACCTCACAGGTGTGCCATATCAAGATGCTGATTAGACACCATGATTAGTGCAAAGGTGTGCCTTAGACTGTCCACAATGAAAGGCCACTCTGAAAGGTGCAGTTTTGTTTTATTGGGGGGATACCAGTCAGTATCTGGTGTGACCACCATTTGCCTCATGCAGTGCAAGGCATCTCCTTCGCATAGAGTTGATCCGGTTGTCAATTGTGGCCTGTGGAATGTTGGTCCACTCCTCTTCAATGGCTGTGCGAAGTTGATGGATATTGGCAGGAACTGGTACACGCTGTCGTATACGCCGGTCCAGAGCATCCCAAACATGCTCAATGGGTGACATGTCCGGTGAGTATGCCGGCCATGCAAGAACTGGGACATTTTCAGCTTCCAAGAATTGTGTACAGATCCTTGCAACATGGGGCTGTGCATTATCCTGCTGCAACATGAGGTGATGTTCTTGGATGTATGGCACAACAATGGGCCTCAGGATCTCATTACGGTATCTCTGTGCATTCAAAATGCCATCAATAAAATGCACCTGTGTTCTTCGTCCATAAGAGACGCCTGCCCATACCATAACCCCACTGCCACCATGGGCCACTCGACATCAGAAAACCGCTCACCCACACGACGCCACACACGCTGTCTGCCATCTGCCCTGAACAGTGTGAACCGGGATTCATTAGTGAAGAGAACACCTCTCCAATGTGCCAAACGCCAGTGAATGTGAGCATTTGCCCACTCAAGTCGGTTACGACGACGAACTGGAGTCAGGTCGAGACCCCGATGAGGACGACGAGCATGCAGATGAGCTTCCCTGAGACGGTTTCTGACAGTTTGTGCAGAAATTCTTTGGTTATGCAAACTGATTGTTTCAGCAGCTGTCCGAGTGGCTGGTGTCAGATGATCTTGGAGGTGAACATGCTGGATGTGGAGGTCCTGGGCTGGTGTGGTTACACGTGGTCTGTGGTTGTGAGGCTTTTTGGATGTACTGCCAAATTCTCTGAAACGCCTTTGGAGACGACTTATGGTAGAGAAATGAACATTCAATACACGAGCAACAGCTCTGGTTGACATTCCTGCTGTCAGCATACCAACTGCACGCTCCCTCAAATCTTCCGACATCTGTGGCATTGTGCTGTGTGATAAAACTGCACCTTTCAGAGTGGCCTTTTATTGTGGGCAGTCTAAGGCACACCTGTGCACTAATCATGGTGTCTAATCAGCATCTTGATATGGCACACCTGTGAGGTGGGATGGATTATCTCAGCAAAGGAGAAGTGCTCACTATCACAGATTTAGACTGGTTTGTGAACAATATTTGAGGGAAATGGTGATATTGTGTATGTGGAAAAAGTTTTAGATCTTTGAGTTCATCTCATACAAAATGGGAGCAAAACCAAAAGTGTTGTGTTTATATTTTTGTTGAGTGTATGAAACAGTATTTATTTTGGTTCTCACTACTTTGGAAATGACAACTTTGAGGTGAAACCCATTAAAATGCATGTTTGACTTGGAACAAACTCAGTGAAAACTAGAGCACTACACTCATAGGGTGCAAACCTCCTCCAACACTAGTTTCCAAATCCACAAATTTTTACCTTGGAAAAAATTTTCAAGGTCAAATTATTATTAGAAGTGCCTTTTCATGAGCTAAAATATAATAAAAAAATATAGCTCAAAAGGGATTTTCAATATTAAAATCAAATATCCACTAATATGGATTAGATGCAGCAGCTCGAGCCGAGTCAAGCCGCTGCTCCTCCACGTCGAAATGAGTCAGTTGAGGTGGCTCGGGCATCTTTTCCGGATGCCCCCTGGACGCCTCGCTGGAGAGGTGTTCCGGACACATCCCACTGGGAGGAGGCCCCGGGGAAGACCCAGGACACGCTTGGAGGGACTACATCTCTCGGCTGGCTTGGGAACGCCTTGGGGTTCCCCCGGAGGAGCTGGGGGAGGTGTGTGTGGATCGGGAGGTCTTGGCGGCTTTGCTTGAGCTGCTGCCCCTGCGACCCGACTCCGGATAAAGTGGAAGAAAATGGATGGATGGATGGATGGATGGATGGATGGATTAGATGCAGATCAAACTTAGTCTATTCATTGAGAGTACCAGTTTGCACTTCACTTTCAAATATGACAGTGATTGGGGCATGTTTGATTAAGATACAATGTAAAATATACAATAAATGGGGTTTTCAATGTTCAATTTAAATGGCCACAAAATCTGTAATCCAGATGTGATCTGGATCAAACCTTGTAAGACAATAAAGGATACCATCCTACATAATGCTGTGAAATATGAAATAAATTTGATCCTTTTTGACAGAGTTGTGAATTTTTGGAAATTCATTCTATGTTAAAGGATAGGTATTTTTCCAATTTTCCAAGATTTTTCCTGACTTTGACCTTGAAAATTGGACCAGTTCTTGCCTATTAGGATATGAATCTTCTGTAAAAATTTTCTAATAATATATGAAAAATTGTGGGTTACATGCTGTTCAGTATGAGACAAACAAACAAATGGGTGAAAATACAACCTCTGCCCAACTTCACTGGCGGAGGTAAAAATACTTCACGATTGAAGGCCTGGTTATTTTACAGAGTATGCACACCTATACTGGCTTTTGAAGTATTGATTTTCTACTACTGGATCTGTGTTTTCCACATACTCTTTGTTGAGTATTGGCTTTTTTATTGTTCATAAGAGGAAACGCTCAATTTGTCAACTTAGACATAATGCAATTACTGTGTGGTGATGCAGGTTGAAATTATTTGACATTTAAGTGAGATTGCACAGACTCACTCACTCACTTCTGTTGTATACTGTAAACTAAAGTCCTTTACTGTAACGTCTGTATTTCACTTGTCAGTTGCAAACAATCCAGGTTCATTAAACCGATCAAATTTTCCTTTTTGATCAGACAACCACAGCCTGAAGACAGCTCTTTTTCAGGAGCAATGTAATTCTGCCAAGCAGCTCTCCACACTGCCTTCAACCTCTGCCATTGATTTTTCTCCAAGCTGTGACCATTCATTGTTTGTGACATTCTCCTGTCGGCTCTTTAACACCCTTCACCCAAATCAATTTCATATTTTTGTCAATGCCCCGGATTGACTGGATGAGCCAGATGAGAAGGGACGTCACATGATTTAAGATGACCATTTGCAGGCAACAGTTTTAACTGCAGTTTTTACAGTATGAAGAAATTTGCAATAAGATGTATACAAACACACAGCTAACACTTTTTTTTTTGCCATGCAGTTACACTAGTATTTTAGAATCCAACTTTTCAAACTATTTTAAATTAATAATGTATAGTCTGATTAATTTGGATAAAATTGGCATGATTAAATAATGTATTTGCTGTGATCATTTGAATGGAAACTCCTGAGTTCTTGCTGAGAATCTGAGTAAACACTGTCAAAACCATTAGCAGTTGTTTAATATTTGGTACTCAAGTCACAATTTTATGACTTGCTCCTGTAATGGAATATCAACCTGTATAAAAAACACATGTATCTAAATCATTTCTAGTCAAGTGGAAGACAAGACTGAACAGAACAGACTATTTTTGAGTTATGAACATGCTAGCATATTGTTGAGGCTAGCTAGCATGCTAACCAATCTAGTTAGCTTGGCTAGCATGTACGTAGTATGAAGATGACAGAGAAGTATGTCTCATGGCCAATTTGCTACTTTGCTAACTTCATATAATACTAATAATAACTTCATAATCTCCTTATACAGATATAATACAACATCTAAAATTGATGTCCATTTTCTGTAATTTTTGGAGTCGCTCCTGTTATCCTGGAAAAAACTGGAAAACTTAACGCAAGGTTATTAAGCTTGTTTGGGAACACATATACAAATATTACATCAACCAGTATTGGTAGTTGGGCACTGTAGTTGTTCCACCAAGTAATTAAACCCTCACATGTGATTCACACACACACATATATATATATATATATATATATATATATATATATATATATATATATATATATATATATATATATATATATATATATATATATATATATATATATATATATATAATACAAATAATGGATGGTAAGGAGTCCAACATAGAGAAACATTGGATGAAGAAAAGTTATATTGGACAAGGCGCAGCCGAGTTCAATATAACTGTCAGCTAGTTTCGGACCTTCGTATGCCGCACTCTGATTGGCTAGCTGTTGACAGTAAGCTCTAACGCTATTGGTCAGTGGGAACTGATCCAATATAACTTTTGGTCCTAGCCTTTTTGGATCCTTTTGGATCCAACATAATGATGCCAAGCATGCCAAAATACAGGTAAATGATGGACAGAAAGGCTAATCTGTGATTGGCTATTGCAATCTGAGTGGAGAATATATATATATATATATATATATATATATATATATATATATATATATATATATATATATATATATATATATATATATATATGATGACGAAAATATAGTAGATGGTACCAGAGTCTAATTTTGTGATGATATCACAAAATAATAGATCACAAATGGGGGTGTTTTGGAGGACCTGCTGTGGGGTGTTTTTGTTAAAGTCATGGTTAAGGTTAGGGGAAGGGTTAGATAACGCCAATATGAAAATCTACTACATTTTGTGACAGTATCATGATCTACGTAATAGTGGAGGCTGAAACACGCACACACATACGAGGGTGTGTGTGTGTGTGTGTGTGTGTGTTGTGTGTGTGTGTGTGTGTGTGTGTGTGTGTGTGTGTGTGTGTGTGTGTGTGTGTGTGTGTGTGTGTGTGTGTGTGCTCTATGCTTGTTTAAAAGTGATGACACAGTAGCAACTATTGTTCATATGTTTATCCCCAGAGTCAGAACTGAACTTGTCAAAAAACCTTTTAACAATGCTGTGCCCTTCTCCTGGAATAATATGCAGGAGGAGGTGAAACTGTCAGACTTGATCACAATGTGGGAATTTAAATCAATTTTAAAGGATCAAGAAAATAACACTCTTGGTCAGTGTGAATGCTTTTAGAGTTTCCTTTTCATCACTTTAAGACTGTACTCATTGTCTCATTAATTTTGATCTTTTATTGTATATTAACTGGGTACTGTGTTTTAATTCTGTTACAGTGGTTGATAATGGTGTTTTGTTTGTATCCTTATTGTTGCTAATATTGTTATGCCGCTTTTTTGGTCAGATCTCTGTTATGAAACCTGGTTAAATTAATAATGACTACATGACCCACTGAAAGTCCCACCCTTACATATTCACTGAACCATTTAAATGAAATTCCCTTTGCAGTGTAACCAGGGCCAAACAATCAATTGTGGGTAAATGTTGCAATAATTAGTAGCAATATTAAAGACTATAATTTAGTTGAGTTCTATTATTGATAATGATGGCAGTGTTGCTGTTGGTCACAGTGGCAATTTACAGATATTGTGTATTTCTCTGCAACATTTTATTTGATTGTTTTTTTTTTTCAGATTTAATAGCAAATTATAAGCAGCAGTAATAGTCATGGACATGCCGAATGGAAACCAAGCAGCATAACAATTCTTTCTTCAACTAACAAATGGCTAAATGTGTCCTTTGCCTCTTCATAAGCAGAGGAGACCATATCGCTGTGCCCTCTATTATACTCTCAATATCACACATTAACAATGACAACAATAATAGCAGACGTGACCTTGACTTCCCGTCTGGACTCTAAGAATAATATTTGATAGCAATATTAAGTGCAACAATAATGAGATGAATATTCCCTATTTAGTGTAGACAGCTTTAGGACAAATTCTGAAGGGAGAGCTGCCTGCTGCAGCTACATGCTGGTCACTCTTAGTTGTCAAGGCTGATTTATTGCCTCCTAGCTGTTCAATTTCACATTTGTCCTCGTCATATCCCCGACTCATGATCATTCTGCACTGACCCTTGTAGGGCAGGCAGGGAATATTGATAAAACAATTATCTGCTTGCCGTTCATTTGATTTTCCATTTCAATTACGGATTGGAGGAGGCAAAAAGAAAAGATTGCAGCATTGATTTTTTTTTTTTTTTCTGCCTTACAACAGGAAAGCTGCAGACTTTGATGGGATGTTCTGGTGACATGGAATAGAAGTAGCAGACGTGAGCAGTGGCACAGCCCTGTGTGTCTTTGTTTTCTCTTGAAGACTTGGTTTAATGGATTCTTTGGAAATTAAGAATGGTTTTAGGTAATCAAATAGCAGTATTTTAAAATTACAGATACGTGTAACAGCACTCATTATAGAGCACATACCTCTGATTAATGCCATAGTGGCCGATGTTGCAGTGTTTAAAAATTAAATCACACAAAATGTTTTTGCTTTGCCCCCTTTTTCCCAACACAGCAAAATGTGGTGGTTTTCTCTTCTAGGTTAAACCTATGGATTATAAAAGGTTCTGTGAAAACATAACATTCATATTTTGGTATTATTTTAAATGTTCTGTCTATGCCCCTTCATGCAGCTAAATCCCAAAACATAATTACATTGTTCCAGAATAAGCCCAAAGTTGTCATTGCTATACTGAAATCACTTCAATCAATCAATCAACTTTTTTCTTATATAGCGCCAAATCACAACAAACAGTTGCCCCAAGGCGCTCCATATTGTAAGGCAAGGCCATACAATAATTATGAAAAACCCCAACGGTCAAAACGACCCCCTATGAGCAAGCACTTGGCCACAGTGGGAAGGAAAAACTCCCTTTTAACAGGAAGAAACCTCCAGCAGAACCAGGCTCAGGGAGGGGCAGTCTTCTGCTGAGACTGGTTGGGGCTGAGGGAAAAAACCAGGAAAAAGACATGCCGTGAAGGGGGGCAGAGATCGATCACTAATGATTAAATGCAGAGTGATGCATACGGAGCAAAAAGAGAAAGAAACAGTGCATCATGGGAACCCCCCCACAATCTACGTCTAAAGCAGCATAACCAAGGGATGGTCCAGGGTCACCTAATCCAGCCCTAACTATAAGCCTTAGCGAAAAGGAAAGTTTTAAGCCTAATCTTAAAAGTAGAGAGGGTGTCTGTCTCCCTGATCTGAATTGGGAGCTGGTTCCACAGGAGAGGAGCCTGAAAGCTGAAGGCTCTGCCTCCCATTCTACTCTTACAAACCCTAGGAACTACAAGTAAGCCCGCAGTCTGAGAGCGAAGCGCTCTAATGGGGTAATATGGTACTACGAGGTCCCTAAGATAAGATGGGACCTGATTATTCAAAACCTTATAAGTAAGAAGAAGAATTTTAAATTCTATTCTAGAATTAACAGGAAGCCAATGAAGAGAGGCCAACACGGGTGAGATATGCTCTCTCCTGCTAGTCCCCGTCAGTACTCTAGCTCCAGCATTCTGAACCAACTGAAGGCTTTTTAGGGAACTTTTAGGACAACCTGATAATAATGAATTACAATAGTCCAGCCTAGAGGAAATAATGCATGAATTAGTTTTTCAGCATCACTCTGAGACAAGACCTTTCTGATTTTAGAGATATTGCGTAAATGCAAAAAGGCAGTCCTACATATTTGTTTAATATGCGCTTTGAATGACATATCCTGATCAAAAATGACTCCAAGATTTCTCACAGTATTACTAGAGATCAGGGAAATGCCATCCAGAGTAACGATCTGGTTAGACACCATGCTTCTAAGATTTGTGGGGCCAAGTACAATAACTTCAGTTTTATCTGAGTTTAAAAGCAGGAAATTAGAGGTCATCCATGTCTTTATGTCTGTAAGACAATCCTGCAGTTTAGCTAATTGGTGTGTATCCTCTGGCTTCATGGATAGATAAAGCTGGGTATCATCTGCGTAACAATGAAAATGTAAGCAATACCATCTAATAATACTGCCTAAGGGAAGCATGTATAAAGTGAATAAAATTGGTCCTAGCACAGAACCTTGTGGAACTCCATAATTAACTTTAGTCTGTGAAGAAGATTCCCCATTTACATGAACAAACTGTAATCTATTAGACAAATATGATTCAAACCACCGCAGCGCAGTGCCTTTAATACCTATGACATGCTCTAATCTCTGTAATAAAATTTTATGGTCAACAGTATCAAAAGCAGCACTGAGGTCCAACAGAACAAGCACAGAGATAAGTCCACTGTCCGAAGCCATAAGAAGATCATTTGTAACCTTCACTAATGCTGTTTCTGTACTATGATGAATTCTAAAATCTGACTGAAACTCTTCAAATAGACCATTCCTCTGCAGGTGATCAGTTAGCTGTTTTACAACTACCCTCTCAAGAATCTTTGAGAGAAAAGGAAGGTTGGAGATTGGCCTATAATTAGCTAAGATAGCTGGGTCAAGTGATGGCTTTTTAAGTAATGGTTTAATTACTGCCACCTTAAAGGCCTGTGGTACATAACCAACTAACAAAGATAGATTGATCATATTTAAGATTGAAGCATTAAATAATGGTAGGACTTCCTTGAGCAGCCTGGCAGGAATGGGGTCTAATAAACATGTTGATGGTTTGGATGAAGTAACTAATGAAAATAACTCAGACAGAACAATCGGAGAGAAAGAGTCCAACCAAATACCGGCATCACCGAAAGCAGCCAAAGACAACGATACATCCTTGGGATGGCTATGAGTAATTTTCTCTCTAATAGTCAAAATTTTGTTAGCAAAGAAAGTCATGAAGTCATTACTAGTCAAAGTCAATGGAATACTCAGCTCAATAGAGCTCTGACTCTTTGTCAGCCTGGCTACAGTGCTGAAAAGAAACCTGAGGTTATTCTTATTTTTTTCAATTAGTGATGAGTAGAAAGATGTCCTAGCTTTACGGAGGGCTTTTTTATAGAGCAACAAACTCTTTTTCCAGGCTAAGTGAAGATCTTCTAAATTAGTGAGACGCCATTTCCTCTCCAACTTACGGGTTATCTGCTTTAAGCTACGAGTTTGTGAGTTATACCACGGAGTCAGACACTTCTGATTTAAAGCTCTCTTTTTCAGAGGAGTTACAGCATCCAAAGTTGTCTTCAAAGAGGATGTAAAACTATTGACGAGATACTCTAACTCCCTTACAGAGTTTAGGTAGCTACTCTGCTCTGTGTTGGTATATGACATTAGAGAGCATAAAGAAGGAATCATATCCTTAAACCTAGTTACAGTGCTTTCTGAAAGACTTCTAGTGTAATGAAACTTATTCCCCACTGCAGGGTAGTCCATCAGGGTAAATGTAAATGTTATTAAAAAATGATCAGACAGAAGGGAGTTTTCAGGGAATACTGTTAAGTCTTCTATTTCCATACCATAAGTCAGAACAAGATCTAAGATATGATTAAAGTGGTGGGTGGACTCATTTACGTTTTGAGCAAAGCCGATAGAGTCTAATAATAGATTAAATGCAGTGTTGAGGCTGTCATTCTCAGCATCTGTGTGGATGTTAAAATCGCCCACTATAATTATCTTATCTGAGCTAAGCACTAAGTCAGACAAAAGGTCTGAAAATTCACAGAGAAACTCACAGTAACGACCAGGTGGACGATAGATAATAACAAATAAAACTGGTTTTTGGGACTTCCAATTTGGATGGACAAGACTAAGAGACAAGCTTTCAAATGAATTAAAGCTCTGTCTAGGTTTTTGATTAATTAATAAGCTGGAATGGAAGATTGCTGCTAATCCTCCGCCCCGGCCCGTACTACGAGCATCCTGACAGTTAGTGTGACTCGGGGGTGTTGACTCATTTAAACTAACATATTCATCCTGCTGTAACCAGGTTTCTGTTAGGCAGAATAAATCAATACGTTGATCAATTATTATATCATTTACCAACAGGGACTTAGAAGAGAGAGACCTAATGTTTAATAGACCACATTTAACTGTTTTAGTCTGTGGTGCAATTGAAGGTGCTATATTATTTTTTCTTTTTGAATTTTTATGCTTAAATGGATTTTTGCTGGTTATTGGTGGTCTGGGAGCAGGCACCATCTCTACGGGGATGGGGTAATGAGGGGATGGCAGGGGGAGAGAAGCTGCAGAGAGGTGTATAAGACCACAGCTCTGCCTCCTGGTCCCAACGCTGGACAGTCACAGTTTGGAGGATCCAAGAAAATTGGCCAGATTTCTAGAAATGAGAGCTGCTCCATCTAAAGTGGGATGGATGCCGTCTCTCCTAACAAGACCAGGTTTTCCCCAGAAGCTTTGCCAATTATCAATGAAGCCCACCTCATTTTTTGGACACCACTCAGACAGCCAGCAATTCAAGGAGAACATGCGGCTAAACATGTCACTCCCGGTCTGATTGGGGAGGGGCCCAGAGAAAACAACAGAGTCCGACATTGTTTTTGCAAAGTTACACACCGATTTAATATTAATTTTAGTGACCTCCGATTGGCGTAACCGAGTGTCATTACTGCCGACGTGAATTACAATCTTATCAAATTTACGCTTATTAGCCAGCAATTTCAAATGTCCTTCGATGTCGCCTGCTCTGGCCCCCGGAAGACAATTGACAATGGTTGCTGGTGTCGCTAACTTCACATTTCTCAAAACAGAGTCGCCAATAACCAGAGTTTGATCCTCGGCGAGTGTATCGTCGAGTGGGGAAAAACGGTTAGAGATGTGAACGGGTTGACGGTGTACACGGGGCTTCTGTTTAGGGCTACGCTTCCTCCTCACAGTCACCCAGTCAGCCTGCTTTCCCGACTGCCCGGGATCTGCCAGGGGGGGACTAACGGCGGCTAAGCTACCTTGGTCCGCACCGACTACAGGGGCCTGGCTAGCTGTAGAATTTTCCACGGTGCGGAGCCGAGTCTCCAATTCGCCCAGCCTGGCCTCCAAAGCTACGAATAAGCTGCACTTATTACAAGTACCGTTACTGCTAAAGGAGGCTGAGGAATAACTAAACATTTCACACCCAGAGCAGAAAAGTACGGGAGAGACAGGAGAAGCCGCCATGCTAAATCGGCTAAGAGCTAGTAGCTACGCAACCTAGCGGATTCCTAAAAACACACAAAGTGAATAATGTGTAAATAATTTAGAGGTGATTCAGCAGAAGGAGTGCCCCAATCAAGGCACCAAACAGGCCATGAAGCAGCACAGGAAACGCACGACAACAGCGAACGCACAACAACGGTGCTAAAATAAAATAAAAATTGACTAAACACGCTGTGGAGCAGCACAGATAACGCACGACAACAGTGCTAAAAAAAAAAAAATTAAAAAAATTAAAAAAATAAAACGAAAGCATTAGCAAGCTAGTTAGCTTGCCAACGCTGATGAAAGTTAGCTGATAAAAGTGCTCCGTCGCGATGTTTCGACCGTTAGAGGTCTTCCTTAGGCGTTGGAGCACAGTAAAAAAGTAAAAAAAAAAAAGTAAAAAGGTAAAAAAGTAAAAAAGTCTTGAAAAAGACTGTTAATTCAAGTCCAAAGCAGCAGGTAGCAGTCTCTGTGTAAACAGTCCCAACAGAGAGCCAAAATTCTGATGCAATCTCACTCCGAAGACCAAGACCAAGACCAAGACTTAACAACTGAAATCCGTGTCTCACATTAATTAAGTCCTGTACAGGCCCTGAGGCATGCTGGTGTCCGTGCTTATCCCAGGATTCCATCACATGATGTGGATGAGCGTTTTCAACTCCCTCTGGGTGGGATTCCAGTGCATTGTAGTTTACTTCCCCACCCAAGACCCATTTTCAGCTTGGTGGTTCTGGGTCAATGCAGATCAAGATTCTTGCCCAAGGTCATAGACAAGGTAGCATCAATGGGGATCAAACCCAGGTCTATAAACTGGTAGCCCAACTCCAATCCCACTGTGTTGTGATACTAAATTAAAAATTTCTAGCTCTATTTCCTTGATCACAACCTACCTATAAAAGTATTTAGCTCTATTAACTAAGCATGGTGGATTAGTGGTTAGCACTGTTGCCTCACAGCAAGAAGGTCATGGGTTCAGTTCCCAGCTGTGGCCTTTCTGTGTGGAGTTTGTATGTTCTCCCCTTGTTTGCGTGGGTTTGCTCCAGTTTCCTCCCACATTTAAAGACATGCATGTTAGGTGAATTGGAAACTTTATAATTGTCCAGGTCGCCCTTGCAAAAGAGGTCTCGATCTCAATGGAACAAACCTGGTTAAATCAAGGTAAAAAAAAAAAATTATATATATATATATATATATATATATATATATATATATATATATATAAGAGATTCTGCCTAAGCAGTGAGTCACCCGTCTGAGTCTGGTCTGCTTGAGGTTTCTTCCTCAACATCATCAGAGGGAGTTTTTTTCCTTACCACTGTCACCTGTTTGTTTGATCTGGGGATTGGTAAGATTTGACCTTACTCATGTGAAGCAACCTGAGGCAGCTTTGTTGTGATTTGGCATTGTATAAATGAAATAAATTGAATTCTGTAGACACGCCACTCTGTAGACATGGGTTTAAAGCTTGCCCATTCTACTCATCTGTGTCTTTGCACAAGACAATTCATATGTATTGTCTCAGCCCATCCAGCTGTAACTGGGTAGCAATCTTGGCTGGGGAAGTAACTTGAGTTGGACCGGTGTCTCGTCCAGAGGGAGCAATAGACTCTCATTCACTTCACACTACAGAATCTGGAGGTAAGCAATGGCACCAACAGGCATCAGGGCCTCTATAGGAGTTCTTCTACTCAGAGCTGGATGAAACCTTTCCTGCAAAATGTTTAAAAATTGTCCTGGGTTTATTTCAAGAAACGCCCAAATACAATAATCAGTTGCATTCACATTCTGTCATGGCTCTGTCCCATTTTGTTTGTCAAACCACTGTAAAGGTTTCTACAGCCAACCTCCTCACCTAGTTTCTTGGAAATTCCTTCATACGTTTCATTATCCCACTAATAATCTAGCAAACAGACATGAGCAATAACAACTGAAATGGCAGCGGTAAGACTCAGGAGGCTCCAGGCCTCCCTACTTAGTTTGTAACCAGACACGTGAATTGAATTTGAATCAGCCTATCTGATTGATTATTGCTTCAGATAAATGTGATGTGTGTGATCGGCTGGGACTAGCATGTTCACACGGCTGCTGACCTGAGGTAAACACTGTATGTGCCGTGCAATCTGGAGGCCAAAGAATCCAAAGGTCATGGCAGTTTGTCAGTGACACCAGTCTACTCTCTTCCCCTTTCTGATGGCCTGCCACTGTCTATTTGTCACTCTAAAATGACAACAGCATTACATCACAGTTGCTTTTCCTGAAGCCCTGACACACTCTTCCACGATCTCTACATTGTGCTTTATTGGGTCTGAAGGCACATATGAAAAAGAAGAGATAAAAATCTGACAACTCAAAATACGATACTCTGTAACAAATTAAAGCGGGGTAGAGTGCATGTTAAATGCTGACTTTCTGCAGACCAGCCATGTCAAATGAATCCATTACACCATAAAGTAAATAGATTCTTCTGTAAATGATTTGGAACATTGGTAATGGCTAAAGACCTAATGGGAATCCTGGTAAAATAGCCTTTGGGGAGCCTGGGAAAATCTGCCTCAGTGAAGTGACCGGCTCTTGGCCAAAAATCCTGTGTGTCAGGGAGGGGAGGGGTAGTTCAGACTTCACAGAGATGGTTGAGGGAAGGAGAGAGAACTCACTCTCAAGGAATATCCAACCGGGGATGACATTAAGTTCCACCGTTAAGCATAATTGTGTAAAAATTCTAAAGATTTGAAAGCCCTGGTGGTAATGCTATTGGTGTCCGGCGATCTAGTGCAGTCACAGGCGGCAGCAGCAAAGCGTGTTGTTGTACTGCTTTCTGTAGTACAGGCCGCCTCAGCACACACACACACACACACACACACACACACACACACACACACACACTGGCTCCCAGGGGATTCCACATGGCTGGCCTTAAATAAGCTTGGCTTTGATCAAAATTTAGCTTTAGCGTGATTCCTCTTCTTGCTTGAGATCATGCAGACCTGAAGTGGGCAGCCCTGGCAAAGACACCTTCCCAAAGCGCCAGTGGATCTTTCCAGCTCAGGATTATGTTGGGTAATTAAGGTAATGAACTGGCTAACATAACAGCATGGTCCTTTTTATTCCCGCTCTTGAAGACACCTCTCCCGGTTGCTCTGACACTCTGTACGTCACTTGGACCATTTCCACAAAAGCTCCTCTTATCCTCTAATGCAGGAAATGATATCACTAGTAATCCCAGACAAAATAAAAGCAGCACAGGTCATGTCTGAGGGTAAAATAATGTTTCCTCTCAGACGGTGTTGAGCAGCACGAGGGAAACACTGGAGTCCTTGTTCAGGGTTCAGAACCAGAAGGTAAAAGAAGAGGGCAAATACACCTGTGTGGACATCCACGAGTGAATGATCGGGTCCTGCTTCCATCCGTGTGGCAGTGAAAGCCTGCAATCCAGTTTCCCCAAATCAACCTCCCACCCCATCAGTGCACGACTTGTCTGCCTGCTCCCTTTTCATTTGAACACATTTTCGAGCCCAAAATTTCACTTCAATCTCACCTCATCTCTCCATACTACATTAACCCCTGGCAATTGCCTTCCAAATGACCCCATTAAGCTGTAATTGCCTCAGCAGGCCTGCTCCCTCGCTTGTAATTCTGTGCAGCGAACCCACCAGACGTTCCCCCGGCATTGTTTCATGTTCTGGCTCCCATCAGCCAGTTCAGACACTGACCCCTCCACACACACCCCTATCCCAACCCCTCACTCCCTGTCATGGCCGGAGCTGTTGGTGCTCACTGCCAGCGGTGCCACTGGCAGGACTCTCCTCATCGCCACGGTGAGCTCACACAGGAGGCGCCATGCCCTCCCCCCCACCCCACCCCCGTCACATTCATGATGGTTACACAGCAACGTGCATTCACTACAAGAGGCCCAAAACAAACCTCAGCATGGCTTTTCATCACGCCGATCCAGTCAGTTCAACTACAGTGAGCGAACCAAGTCCACCAAGTCTTCACAAATACAAATAAAACGACAAACCTCTTCTCAAAGTAAAAGAAAAAAGTCCAATTCTGCAATACCATTTCTAAATATGTATATAACTCCATCACAGCCACGAAATTGCACAGTGATCATCATTCTGGAAATGTTTCATCATTATAGGTTTACTAGTTTAAAAAAAAAAAGTGAGTGAAATGTCAATGTCATGCCCCAGTGTGATTTAACAAAAAATTATAAAAAAAAAAAAAAAAAATTAACTGTGAAACAGGCTCATTAATCAAAATAATAATAATAATAATAAATAATGATAATGTCAAAGTTCAATTTTCCTCAAGTTTAATATAAGAGAATGTAACGTACAAATCCACTATATGTTATTAGCATTATTTACCTGTAAAGTAATGCGAATAACTGTTACAGATACAGTACAAAAGCTTTCAGTGCATTTACTGTTTCTAAAATCTCTAAATATTTCTAACTAAATACACATAAGCAGAGTGTGTGACCGTGTTTCATCTTTGAAAATGTAGCGTTTTTATTGATTTATTGCTAGGAATAAAACTGCATTGTACTTAAGTGTTTAATAATGTTTAATTATTTATTGATCATCCGCAACTGTCATCATGCACATCAAAGAAATCAAGTGTTTTTTTTATTTTAAAATAACATTCATACATATGTTTTTCTTCTTCATATTTGATAAGTTTATTTAATGAAATAGAAAAATTAAACAGTGTCATAGGATGTATTATTATTATTATTAATATTATTATAATTAGTATTTTTTGACTTTCTATGTACACACACACAATATATGCCACTTCATTTCAATCAAACGTCAAGGCTGCCAACGTTTTCCACGGTACTGTATATCAAAACTGCACAATGTTGAATTCGTACCATATTGGCAACAAATGGCTTTTTTTTTCTGGAAACAATGACCAAGAACACTGTCATAGTAAAATCCTTAGGGACCTAATAGTGGATATATATATATATATATATATATATATATATATATATATATATATATATATATATATACATATATATATATATATATATATATATATATATATATATATATATATATATATATATATATATATACATATATATATATATATATATATATATATATATATATATATATATATATATGTATATATATATATATATATATATATACATATATATATACATATATATATATATATATATATATATATATATGTATATATATATATATATATATATATATATACATATATATATATACATATATATATATATATATATATATATATATGTGTGTGTGTGTGTGTGTTGGTGTTTGTATGGAGATTAATACACTATTTCTGAGAAAATAACAAAACTGACAAAACGTAACATGCATCAAAGGTAGATCACCACAATGTAATGGGTTTGTTTGCTTGTCATTATCAACACAGGCAAACCAACAGGTGTGGATGAAGCGATAACCTCTTTTGTGGAGATAAAATTACCTTTTGGTATTTTAGGTATAAAATAAAGAAATTAATTACATCATTACATTTATCCGTTAGACATAAATTGCGCCTTCAGCTGTCATTAGGATGCTGTTGGGTGCAGAGAGTACAGCCGGTGTGATGACACCCGCCATGGAACCTCCCAACACAACTTCACCTTTTCTGTTCCCACTAGGGAGCTGATGTCAAGGCTGCTCAAATTTTTGACGAAGGCCTCCGCGGGTAACTAACGCGCAAATGCGGAGAGATGGAGAAAGCGATCCTGACAGTGATGTATTGCAACTAGTTGCAGGTGTCAAAAAGAAGATGCTCTGCCAGCCACTGGCGTGCATGCGTTCTATATATGCATGCATGCACACGCCTGCGCCCCTGCATGTTTTTGTGTGTCCCTCTGCACATTGCATACGTGTGCACAGGCTTTTGATGTGACTGTCCGTGATGCCTCTAAGCCTTTACATGTGACCTGGTATGAGGGGTACTCTGACTAATAATCCATTCAACACTCCCTCCATCTCACGCAGCACATCCTCCCCGCCTCCCACAACAGATTGGTAAGATCATAAAAGCCCTCAGCTGCCATAAGCACTCACTCTGCCTCTGTGATACAACTTCACATTCCAAACCCTGTTCTTCCAAGTATTTTCATTTATTCAAAAAAGGAAAAAAAAAAGCCGCTCAGAAATGTAGAACGAGGTATCGTCATCATACGCATGAGCTGATTTACCCATTTTATACTTTGGAGTGATTCCCTGTGATTTTCAGCGTGGATTCTAAAATACATATGCAAGCTTGCTCACAAACCTTCAGAACTGCTTCAAATGATTTCGCTCTCTCGTTGTACTTTCATTTAAATTCTTTCTATTTCCTAAGCAAATGTTCCCAGGAATATCAAGGTGTTTTTGTTGCAAAGCTCTAACTGATCCAGGGGGATTTGCTTCCAACAGCCTGTCTCTCCCTCGCCTTTCAACACAAAACTCTGCGCTCCAATCAAAATGAACCACCAGGGACCCCCCCATCCCCCCCCCCAAGCTACGCCTGCTCCGACTGCTGTGATAGCAGCCGCGCTGCCATTGATCGCGGAGTTTAGCACAGAGCACGCATGCCACCGTTAGCAGAAAACAAAGACCTCGCTTGCCTTTAATAGTGGCGCGCATTGTTAATGCACCTAATATTTTCTGTTTCCCTCCACCCTGAAGAATGAATGAAAGAAAGCAGATAGCAATTAAAAAGGTTAACTAGGCTCCACGTCAAGTCACAGCTCATCTTTTTCACACAAATCTTTTTACCTCATGTAAACAGATTGATATCTTTCGGGGCGCGCATTCGCTTGCCACTAGCGATAAAAACGTGCATTCATGTCTTACTTATAATTGTGTTCCATGTTGCAAATCTAATTGTAGACACTGAATTCAAAAAGGAAACACGGCCTTATTGATCCACCAAACACAGACCAGGAGAATCTCATGAATTAGGAATGAGATAAATCACCATTAACCCCACAGATCTCAGCTTGTGGTCAACCACTGACACACCGCACTCAGCTTTAAATATATACATATATATATACATGCACGCATATATAATGAAAAAAGTATAAATATAACCCATCAAAGAAAAAGCATGTGTTTGTTTATTTAATCAAAGGCTGATTTACTTGTGCCGGAGAATAAATTCTTCTATTTTCCGTGAGCCTCTATAAAATTGCCATCATTTTTAATTAATTCTTAATTAAAATATATTACACCACGGCTTCTACCCATCTCTCTTGATATTCTAACATAATCAATTCAAAACCATTTACATATCATTAATTAAAAGCTTTCCTCTCTCATCCTTAAAATCATAATGAGGGCCGATTCCTCATTAGTAACCTATAAGGGAGAAAATAACAATACAGTAGAGAATGGATGGCGCATTCCTCAGCGAATCCTTTGTCTCCGAGTTTGTAAAAAGCATTTTTTATGCTTCTCAATTGGATTTAGGCATTACTGAGTCAATTCTGTAAAGTCAATGAATATAAGTGAAGCCACACAGGCCTCCTCGCACCGCTTTGAAAACTAAAACAAAGTCGGCGTCATCAATCGGATCAAGCGTGCAGTAAATTCTATTTGAAGTGCACAGAAATAAAAGCAAGAATCCATCTTTTATGCTTTGAAGCAGAACATGAATGCACAGAAGAAAGGAGTATTTAAATGTTCCTAAAGTGTTTTTTTTATTTTTTTTTAATGATCAATATCCCCTGCACTGGTGTCCAAATCAGTACTTGTTGGAGCACCATCAGACTGCATAATATGAGTAAATCTTAATTTTAAGTGCAGCCACACAAAAGACCATCTATTATCCAGCCTTTACAAACCCAGCACGTCCATACTATCTTTCTATCTTGAGCGCTCTCTTAAAGAAGAGTAATAATATCAAGTAATGATAGGTATTGTTATGCCGAGGATCAGGCATATCCTGATTTTTATCACCGTCTCTCACAGGTGCCGTGGCGTTACTTGTCAGGACTGCATGTCTGGGTCTTCCACATGTCAGATAAAAATCGCTGCACTTGGTGTTTCGGCAGCCTGACAGCAATTTATTTGAATGTTTTGTCACACTGGTGTTGGTGCATTTTGTGTGGGCTGCTCACCAGAATGGCAACAGCTCGTAGCTTTTTGACACTTATGCACCGGGAAGATGCACGTACACACATGCATGCATGCACGCTTGCACACACACACACAATCACAGATGCATCTACTGCATGTCTGCTTTGAATACTTAAAATTTATTGAAAATAAACATAAGGGGAATGTTGGTGAATTCAGTGTTGTTGATCAGCACCAAATCATTAGCGCAAAATGACTTTTGAAAAATATGAATTTTCATTTACGCCTCTGTGGTGATATACGTTACCCTATACAAACCAAACACACAACACTAAAAAAGTCATTTATGATTCATCCTCAAATGCTGCTTTGTCAGTAAATCCTAAAGTTATTTAATTCACGCAATGCAAAAGTGAGAAAAACAGCAAATTCTCACACGAAAGGATGTGGAACAGTACAGCTCCGGGCTATTTTTTTATAAAAAAATTAACTGTTTATGCAATACCGACAACTTGTTTTGTTGATCAAGAAAATTAAACAACAAATATTTAAATAAATGTATCTTTAACTTATTTTATCAAGCTAAAAGCAAAAATCTTATTCATAATGGAATTTGATTAACTCTTGGTATATGCCATTTTAAAATGAATTTATTTCATTGTTAGCCTGTCTGGTTGAACAAATACAATATACAACAAAGACCTAACATTACGTTATATGAAATTTTGCACTTTTTTTTTACATTTTTGTATGTGTATTTGTTCATTTCTAGTCTTCGCTTCTGGTTTGGGTTTGAAATATTCAACTAAACAATTCTAGCAAAGCAAATTAATATTGCAGATGGAATAGAATACTCTCTAAAGAGTCAACAAAGTGGATGGTTTTGTTTTATGTTTATTTAAAATGTTTGTGCTTGCTAAGTTGTTTTTTTTTATTCTGTTAGATTAAGTTAATATTTCTGCTTTTGACTAACAGACTAAAATTTTGTCTAACGTGCACACAAAATAATTGTACTAAAGTTACTTTTCACATTTTTGAGTGTAGAATATTAAAAATGATAAACCAATAAGCAGAGGTGATACGTACGCATATAAAGACAGAGATGAATGATTCACACATTAATGTTGACTGAGATTCACTTTGGTATGAAATATTTGAGACCTGTCTGAGATTTTATTTCTAATGGAGTTCCATATCTGATACTTTTACTACAAAGGATAATTTGCCAAAAGTTTGGTTGTGCAGAACATGACATTGACAGATTTCATTATTTCTTGGTTTTTTATTTCATTTTTTACTTTAAATGACACACAGCTGAGTTCAAAATGATAATAATAGTTTGTTTCCAACCCACAAACCTCTTACTGGGGATGTTAAATAAAAAACCTTGCTACAATCCTGTGATTGAGGTGACGTGGAATATCGAGTAAGTTAATGAAATCCTCTCAAAGACAGGAACTCTATTTTTGCACCATGATAATTAAAGTACGACACAGTTATAATTTACAGCCTTCGTTTAATTGCATAGGAAAAGTAAAATGGAAGAGGTCCGTGAGAGGAGATTGAATGCGCACGTGCGCGTGCGGAAACGTTTATGTGCACTCAGGAAGAGTGAATATGAAAGAGCATCTAAACAACAGGATGGCGTATCTTTTCACATCACGGAATGTATCAAAGATTAGGTAATGAAATATGCACAGTCCAATTTTTTTCTGCTGCCGGGGCCTTTGACAAATCGAGTACAATCCAAAATCTCCATAAATCACGATTAAAGACAAGTATATCATCACCAGCGCATATATCTTCCCCAGCCTGACCTGTAGACTAATGAGAAAAGCCCCAGACTATCTTGTCTGATTAATTAATTCAAAATGTCGGCTGTTATTCAAATGTGAGGCTGCTGTTATTTGAATAACACTTGACAGCGATGCCTGAAGAAATAATTTCTGGTTTGTGAGGCTGCTGCAGCATTACTGATGACGGCTCATGGAAACGTCGGGAGCCGAGGAGTATGTTCCCCTCTTTGCCAGTCCTCACGCTCACCTTCTCAGTCACGATAGCTCCAAGAAGTATTTCATTACTTCAACCCTCCCGACACATGCACTTCACAATTATGGCACTTACAGGTTTTTTTTGTGTTGTTTCTCCTCCCCCCCTCGCTGTCTGTCCTCGCTCTGTTTGTGTTCCCTCCCACAGATCTACAGGGCAGCGCTTTGGCTCTGCAAGAGACACGCTGGCAAAGAGGAAGGTCATGGTTTTTACAACTGCAGCTCCCCAACGCTGACAGTCGTTGCTGCCAAAGTGACACGCTCTGTTTGGCTTTCCCACGTCCACAGAGCTCCGTCGCACATGCACGTTTAATCACATGCATTTTGTGTCCGTCTGCAAGAAAAAAGGATGCAAAACCTTGCAACAGGCACAACCGGAAAATATGTGGTGGTTTATAGATGGGTATGGGGAGCAGGGGTGGAGAAGTGGCGCCAACGTGCGCACAAGGGCCCGCGGCAGTGCACACCCCTCTATCTCTTCCCTCATCAAGCATGGATTCTAATCAGGACTGGGGAGATATAAGACGCTCAGTCATTAAATAAATTAACTCTGCCACTCCGTGCTCTCGCTCAGCACCCGTGAGAGGCCCGCCGTGCTCTGCATACTGACGGATCATCACGTGCCTCACCTTTAAGCCACGACCAGACCTGCTAACACCGTGCCGAATGTTCAGCTGGTGATAACGCACCTTTTTACAATTAAATTAAAAGAAAAAAAGACATCTGTTTATTTTTGGAAAGGTGTGGTGGAGGATGGGGGAGTGACATAAGCTGTGAAGACCGGCGTTGATTCCTGGTGAGACAGCGTCGACATGAGTTTTTGAGGATCCGCGCGGCGCGCTGCCATTCATCAAGAGGAGGCAAGTGCGGCTACGAACAGTACGAGAGGCGAGTGTCGGCTCGGATCACTGACACAAACAATCAAAGCTGACACAGCCTTCGTATAACACCTGCCACTCCGCGCGCGCAAATAGATCAATACGAGGGGAGCTCATTCACTGCTTAAAACTCATACCCTCGCAACCCCACATCATCTTCCAGAGCGCCGGCGTGTTTAAAAAAAAAAAGAACAAAAGCGCATGCTTAATCCAGATCAATCATCCTGACATCAGAAATGTGTATTTGAGATGCAAACATGAGGAAAATACACTGTGTCAGCACAATGCCCATTGTCAAAAAGTTGCCATTTGAATTTCCGTCGCATCGTGCAGATACAAATGTCTTTTAAAAACCCCTGACATTGCAATCTGTGTGGTTCTAATGCATGCTTTAATTCTCCATTATTTAGAGAGTAAGAGAGTAGAAACACATTAGAGAAAGTAAGAAATGAGCAGAAGGGTCTGGGGATCTCTCTCTCTCTCTCTCTCTCTCTCTCTCTCTCTCTCTCTCTCTCTCTCTCTCTTGCAGACACAATTAAATATTCATGTGTCTCCTCCTAGGACACAACAGATACAGATCATTATCATGGCATCAGCACACCACCATTTTGTTCGCACTTTCGCTGCTGAATCAACGAGAATCAAAAACCACCACACAAAACATCAGCAGTGCCACTAAAGTTGAAATTCTCTTTTTTTTTTTCTTTTTTTTTTAATAAAGTGCATAGTTTGCATCAGTTATCAAAATAAGAGATGAAATGGGTCAATCAGCAATTATTCTGACTGCTAGGTTACAGTTATGTCATTTATACATGAATATTGTCACATATGAACGAGGGCTGCAACAAACGATTATTTTCATAAATGAGAAAATAAATGACTGATGAGTTGGTCGGTTCACAAAATATCAAAACATGGTGAAAAATGTCAACCAGTGTTCTCCAGAGCCCAAGTTGATGCGTTCAAATGTTTTGTTTTATCCACAATCCAGAAATATTCAGTTTACTGACAGAGAAGAGTTTAAAATAAAGTAGAAAGTGTTCATGTTTAAGAAGCCAAAATCAGAAAATTTTGATTTTTTTTAAATGAGTCAATAAGATTAACTAATTGTCAAAATAATGGTTGATTAATTTAATAGTTTATTAATAATCCATTAATTTTTACAGCTGTAATATGAACAAGTTTCAGCTTTTTACGTGTGCTGTTTTTTTCCAACTGAATATATTTCACAGGCATAAGAACATGATCGCAAATTGTACAAATGTATGGCATTTTACATACCAAACAATTAATTGTTCACTAATTGATAACTGATGCAGCCCTACGTGGAATAGATCCCAGTATATTACAGTATACAGGTTCTCCATCCACATGCCACAGGGTGCACAATGCTCGTGAATCATTCCAAAATTCATTACATTCCTCCTGCCTTCTGCTGGAGGAAAAAAAAAAAGAAAAGCAGAAGAAGAACAGCAGTAAAGTACTCTGGATGACCTCCACTTTCTGCAGAGAGGAGAAACCTGCCTCTTGTTTTTTTTTTTTTTTGTTTTTTTTTTTTTTTTGCTTTTCAATCCCCATCAAAGACGAGCAAAAAGGAGGGACAGCATTCCCCTGCTCGGCATCATTAATCATAGCTTTCTGGGAGCAAGCGCATATTAATTTCTGTCATCCCAAACATCATTTGGTATTGTTGTGCCACGGCTTAGCCCTCATTCAGCGGCAGACACCGGCCGTCCGTCCTGGCTGAGGGAAGACAGGGCCTGTGTGGCTGTGCTTCAGAGCAATAGGCCTTTATCCCCGGGGCTCTGACACCAATTAAGCCATTTCACCGAGAGACCAAAACAGCCACTGTAACATGAGCCAGCACCTAGCTGCTGGCCCCTCGCCATCTTTCCATTACTTCAGACGCAAAAATGAACTTCAGCGACTAAAGAAAACAAAACGAGCCAACTCTTAACAAATGCTCACATTAACTGCTGACATAAATTGCAAAGGCGGGGATTTTAGTTTCTGTGCACTGGTGATTACAAAACGTGTGTGTGTGTGTGTGTGTGTGAGAGAGAGAGAGATTCCAGAATGTTAGTATTTCAAACCCCAAAAAAAGAACTAGTAACGTCCACATATATATATATATATATGTATATAATTGCATGCACCTTTACTGATATATGTGTATATGTGTGTGTATGTATCTAAATTGTACTGCTCAGTTCATGACCTAAAGACAGTTGCCAATAATTACTTTATAATAGCATAATTGTAAAAATGTGACCAAATGGAGGGGCAGCTCCCCCCCCCCCCAAAAAAAAGACGTCTTTTTCGCTAAAATATCATGAAATTTCAAACGTGAACGGCGATCACACATTTTGCATATTTTAAATAAATACATGTGGTATTTTTAAAAGATTTTAATCATTTTATCTGTCTGAAACTTGCATAGTACTATGTGCATATGTGTATAAACACACACTCACACACACATACACATTGTAATAGTGTGATGCCAGTGTGACAGAGGCTAAAGTCTTGAGTTTCTGTTGCATGTTTTTTTGTGGTTTCTTTTTGGCAGACAGCAGAGTGCAGCTTGTCTTTTGGCTAAAGCAGAATAACGCACGCTTTGTTATGAATTAAATATTAGAAATCTTAACACAGCAGCCAATAAGAATTATTTGCCTTATTAAAGCAGCAGAAGACGCTGATTAAAATTTCATTGTATTGCACTCGTTTTTCTTTTCTCCCTATTTCTGTCTTCAGTCTATCATTGTAATGTATGAAATACGTGGAACAATACCATATGGAACAATGCGAAGAGGGGCTTCATTTCAAGCTTGCAAATGAGAAAAACATAGTATAAGATCCTTTTTTTTTGGGGGGGGGGGGGGGGGGAGAAACAATGTTAAGCCAAAAAAGCAAAAAAGCAAAAAAAGAACAAAATGTATTGTTGTATATTTGTAAGATGACACCGGTAACAAGCCGCAGCCTGTCAAAATATTACAAAAGACATTCATGCATCACTTCATCCACACAAATCCATCACCTGTGAGACTAACACCTCATGCAGTTTTACAAAACTGCCATGAAACATTAAAACACACACACACACACACACACATATATATATATATATATATATATATATATATATATATATATATATATATATATATATATATATATATATATATATATATATATATATATAGACAACAGCATGATTTGGCATTCTTGCACTCACAAAATAGTGGGTCGCTTAGTTGTGCACAGATAATGTGTGTGGAGTAAATGGACATCATGCCGTCTCGTGTCCCATGACGGAATCTCTTCCCTGAAACACAAGAGCTAATGAAATGTGGACCTATAAATAGCAGTGTCATTACTGAGAGAGGAGTTTTGGAGCTTTGCACCACTCAAACCCTTTCTGCACTAATAACTGACTCTGTGCTTCGGCCAGAACTGGACACTTGCACAAACGTTGTCTTGCTGCTTTAGTTTAGTGATTTAACGCTGAAGGATGGAGCCCAATCGTACTGTTTTCTGTATGGAAAAGCAAGTAAGGAGAAATTTTAGTCGATGGTGCATCGTAGAGTTTTTAGTTTTTCTTTTTTCGGTTTTTAAAAACATGTCATGAGTCAAAAAAATGAGTCGGAATACTCACTTTTGTTTCTCCATTAAAAACAAACGGCACATTTGTACTGGCTGTTGTCGCTCAGGTTTGCATTTTTCAAATATAGTAACTGGAAGATGCCAAAAAACAAGAAGAAGAAGAAGAGGAAGAAGGAGGGGAGTCGCCTCCACGTTGCTCCTGCTGTAAACTAATTTCAATCAATCCTTCCTTTTTGCAGCCCAAGCAGCCTCTGCTGGCTGCCACCGCCTGAAGATAACTATTTCACCACCTCTGTCATGCCTAATTAACAACTCAGATGTACAATTCAGAAATTTCGCAATTAACCTACTAAAATATTGTTGGAGGATGCTAATTGTTATGCCAGTTGCCATAAAGGCTCATTTGCATAACGTATGTGCAAAAAACAATTATGAGCTGTTGATCACGCCGGAGCCTGCCTGCAGAAAACCGCTCGGAGCTACGGAGGGGGAGCCGGGTGCAGATGGAGGGACGGCACTGAATCATCGCACAAAAACCAGATTGGAGGAGCAGAGGAGATACCAGACAGGACCAGTACAGAGGCGTCTATTCTCGCCGCACAATAGCTCTCGCCCTCCCAAATGAAACTGATATGTCGTCTTTGTTTTCTCCTCCGTCTTTGTCTGGCCCTCTCTCTTTTTTTTTTTTTTTCATCTTTGCTGATGGGGTGTTTGGGAGCTACTTAGATAATGGCCACATCTTCCCAAACACCCTCTTGCACTTCAGAGGAGGAAGCAGCAGCAGCGGCCCTGCCATTGAGCAGCCAGGAACCCAGCTGCGAGCGAGCCATTCTGCACAATGCTATCTAGTCACTGCAGCTGCATCGCCACGGCTCTCGGAGACAAGAAGCAGCCAAAGGCAATTGTCTCTGCCGCTCGATAGCTTTCTGCGCTGTCATACGTTTACTGCAGCACTAATAAAGAAAAAATAGATATAGAGCAAATAGAATAAAAAATAAATAAATAAAAAACTCAGCTGGATGCTTTGATATCACGTGTTCTTGTAATAAGAACCGTAATAACAATCCTTTTGGAACGTGAATGCTCATTATCTCTGTCAGGGAACATTGACATTAATTTTCCCTGCAGATTTCAGAACGTTTACCTCCTCAGTCCTAACTCTATTTACTCCAGGTAATGCTTTTAAGTCAGCCTTGCATGTGGTTAATTACAGAATCACCCTTTAAATGCATTTAGCCAACACTGGGTTCTGAACCTATAAGGTGCGTGCAACAATTTGCATGCCAAAAACTAGGTCCCCCCCCTAAAAATAAACATGCAGCTGACACAGGTTTGGTTTTAAAGGTTGGATCCATACCTGAATCTGCCACCTTCTCCCTCTCTCTTTCTCTCTGCCCTACCTCTCCAGAATCCACCCCCCCCTCCACACGGCCGCCACCTCCATTTCTGAACCTGATGAGTCAAAGGTCAAGAAAACAAGTCAATACGCAGCCAAAAGAAGCAGCTATGCAGCTGAGAGAGCTGTGGAGAGGGCTAAGCCTCTCTGTGGCATGCCGTGATTTAGCTTGTAATAGTTTTCTGTAATCTCTTGCTATTGATTAAACCTCACATCAAAGAGGAGTCTCGCTACAAACCTCTCTTTTCCTGGTCAGAAATACCATATGGAGGTAATCTTTCACCTTTGTTATTCCTGCCGCCGCTGCTGCCGTGAGCTTCTCTTCCAGCGTGAGAGCAAGACAAGGGCAGCAGGACAAAACAAAGCCAGCGCATTGGAATAACAGCAGAAGTCACCGGTCACTTCACGCTCAACATGTGTACCGTGTCCAGGCGGGGGGGAGGATCCCAAAGAACTACCGTTTAACTTGGCTGCATCTTTTGATCGTGACTAAAACACGTTCATTTAAGTACACATCCGGCGCTATGAGACCAAAAATGTGCACTTTGTCAACTCAACGCTCAAATTTGGCTTATGTGAATGCAAAAAGCAAGAAAATTTGAGGGGGCAGGCAAGGGGGGGGGGAGAGAAAAATCCCTCCTGCTAAAAACACTCAATTTAGTGACAGGCAAATGACTTCATGCTGCCACTTAATCTCATTTCTTGCATAATGCTCTCTAATTAGCATATCAAAGTGAATTAATACTTCCAGGGCATTAGCGATGCAGAAATATGCCGGAGCTCCACAAAAACTGTTCGAAAAGTGGTAGAAAGTTAAAAAAAACAGCCTTTAAAAAGTAGAATAAAAAAAGAAGTGTGTGTTACTTAAAATTCTCTCTCTCTCTCTCTCTCTCTGTGTTTGATTTGCTAGTTTCGTCACCAGGTTTGGCGCCATAACGTGATTCGGCCATGGCACAGTTTCGCCGGCGATTCTTGGGAGAGAGTTCAAATTTAACTTCACTGTCGGCTCCCGCAGCTTAAAGACAGCGGCCCCTACGCCATTTGAACACACATGAGAGGGTCAAGGGAAGTGTGCGAACGCGGCGGCGGGGTGCCGCTGAATGGAGCACTGTGTGCTGGAAAAACACGCCGGTCAATGAGGCCACCGGACCAGCTGAGCTCTGTCAGTGGCTCTGATTGTGTGTTTTGGGGAGGCGGTGGGGGAGCACTCCCCCTCCGTCTCATCACTTTATTCCCACTCACATATTATGACTCGTTTATGTTGCTTTCATTTCTACTTTTCAAACTTCATCTCTTCACCTCCAGCCTGATGACTTGAGTATGTGAACGCAAATCGAGATGGACTCCTGTCATACTTTACCCACTGGTGGCTGAAATCAAACTCCATCATGAAAGTGATTTCCACCCAGTGTTTTGTTTTAGTGTTTCTTTTTTTCTTCCCTCCTCCTCACCCTCCCGATCACTTGTACGGTCTCGGCAGGCGGCGGGGCCCCTCTGACATTTTGTGGCCCCCGTGGATGCCACCTGTGACTGCCAAGTTCATAAACTTTTATGATCTCCCCCGAGCAAAGTTCCTCATAAACCGCACAAAGGTCACAAACCTGACGGAGCAGCACGGCGGCTAAATTACACCAATTCTACTCCAACATACACACGGGCATTTGTCATTTTCCTTTTACAAATTTGCACATGATTTGGAATTTTATTTCTTCCCTGCACCATGTATATGCATCTGCGCTTCATTACATGTGTTGAAAACCTGTAATGTGTTACAAACTGTTTATAAAGTGCCAAAACTGCAGGATTTGAAACAGACATTTTTTTTTTCAGTGTAAAAGTGAGGTTTTAAAATAAACTACGGCAGACTCTGAGTTATAAGTAAAGTTATGACCACAATATAATTTAAATTCTGTTTGTCAGCAAACACAGTGAAGGAAGCTGCTCAACTTTAACCATAAAAAAGAAACTTCCAAAAAAACTGCTCCCTTTTAAAATGGATTATTTAGATTTCAATATGCTTTTTTTAGGAGGGGGGGCTGCATTTGACATGTCCTACAGTATGATCAGTATGATTAGATTTTTCTTGTTAGAGTTATTGATTGATGTAGCTGTTGCCTTCTAGATGGCAAAAGCTGCAGATGAATGGATTGCGTGTGATCTCCTGCGTGTTGCGTGAAGTTCACAGAGCAAAACGTGCGTTTGTGTGGCACACATGTAAAAACGGTGATTGATGGATGGGGTCAGAGGTCGCCTCTAAGCTGGACGCGCGCTGCCATCAGATGACTTGGAGGTAAAAATGGCAGCGAGCTGTTCCGCTGAGGCTGCGGGGTGCGTGTGAACACGGTGATGACACTTTGACAGTGAGCTTACCTGTCTTTTCCTTTGATTTCACACAGAAACGCTGAAGAGTGCTGGTTTCATTCTGTGACAGTTCAGTCCATGTTTCCTGTTTCAGTATAAGACAAGATAAAATAGTGAAGTAAATTCACTGTTAAATCACATTGGGAGGCATTTACAAGCAAAGGGATTCCCCCTTTTTTCCCCATATTTTTGGTCACTGTCATTCACTTAATATTACACACAGCTGAAAAGGTGAGCAGGTTAATAAAACAGAAAAACAATCAACTAGTTTGACCATTAATTATTAAATCAGGGGGGAAATGCAGCATTTTTGAGTAGTTTCAGCTCTTAAAGATAAAGATTGCTTCTTTTCCTTATATATATATATATATTATATATATATAATAATATATATATATATATATATATATATATATATATATATATATATATATACTTGATCTTCTGGTTTAAAAAGCTTTGACAATAATAATTTAATAATAATTAAAGTGTGAAAAATGGAAAATATAATTTTAATCACATTTTACAAACTATACTACGAATCACTTACTCATAAACTATGATTAATAACGTTCACTGTATACCTCTAAAGTCACCATTTGATTAAAGTAAAAATGTCCATTTTTTTATTTAAACACCAAAAATATTGCATTATTGTAACTGCAATGCCAATCTATATTCACAATTAACACATGTTTTATTTTGGCTTTTTTTGCACAAAAATAGACTTGCATTCTCTTTCATATGAGAGAATGTGCGTACACACTAACTTTTTTTTTTTTTAGAGCACGCGTTTGGATGCGAGCTGTTAAATAAGACCTTTGTGTTTTGTGAGGCAGTAAATGCGCCTCGGTGAGGAGATGATCATTGTTATGCATGGGGGAGTTAAGTTAACGGGCCCATCTCTGTAATAATGATGCGTTCAGCCTTTTTCACGGGCCAAGTTAATAAACATATAAATCAACCAACTTTGCTTGCGCCTCGTCCAGACTTTGATCGGTTATGGTCATTATTT
This sequence comes from Thalassophryne amazonica, assembly GCF_902500255.1. Classification (NCBI taxonomy): domain Eukaryota; kingdom Metazoa; phylum Chordata; class Actinopteri; order Batrachoidiformes; family Batrachoididae; genus Thalassophryne; species Thalassophryne amazonica. The sequence goes on from NC_047107.1 coordinate 22,352,545, forward strand.
GATGCAGAATGTCACCGATGTCTTGTTTTCTTCCGTCTCCGTCTGTCCCATCGTGTCCATGTGGAGGCGGCAGTGCCATGCCTCCTTGTACCGAGTGGCCGGCCAGACCCACGCCGCCGATAGACTGCATGATCCGGGCTTGGTCGTCCATGGTAGCCGCTAAAGAGTCCGTGCACTGAGCCACACAAATTGAAAAACTCATATACGAAATCGGCTACAACATGTGCCGCAGACTGGATGTGGGTGCACGGCTGTGGTTATACAGCGATTTAAAAAAAAAAAAAACTAAAATAAAAAAAGCAGATCGGTTTGGTTTTATGTCCAAGTTGTCGGTGTCCTCTGGCTTTTTTTTTCTTTACGCGCGGTCCAAAGTGCCAAAACGCGTAACGGCGATCCTAGTAAAAAACATAAATCTTTTTTGTTTGTTTGTTTGTTTTGTTTTTCCCTAAAACTTCTTTGTCAGAACTGACGGCGGTTGTCCATCGTGTCCCGCGCTGATCCTCATGTCAATCTGTCTTTTCTCTGACGGCTGATAGAGGCACAAACGCTCCTTGGTGATCTCTCATTTATTAGCGCTCTTCAAGGGATTCCCGGCGCATTTCCTCTCCCCCCCACCCCAAAAAAGAAAGAAAAAAGAAAGAAAATGTCCAAATCCTCCGCAAGGCTGCAAAATATCCAACGTGGAAACAAATTTTCTAAAAAAAAAAAAAAAAAAAAAAAAAAAAAGAAATCTTTCAGATGGTGCGAAGAAACGATCCTGCTGCGGCTGCTGCGTTTTATATAAAAAAAATGTACAAACTGTTTCCAAAAACATGAAATGTGCAAAAAAAGTTGCCAGAAATTAGTTCAGGAGATTAAAAAAAAAAAAACGCAACAAGGAGACTAAATGAATTCAGAATGGTGTAAAGCCGATGCGCAAAAATATCTCGCCCTGCTGAAATTTATGAGCTCCAGCCTGCGCCTGTGTGTGTTTTATGTTGTTTGATGGTGAGCGATTGACAGTGTGCCAATGCCACTCACTCAGTGCAGACGTGTCAGGAAAAAAAAAGAAAATAAATAAATAAATAAATAATACAAAACGCACGCTCCGCCCTGCAGAGGAGGGGTCTATATTCTTGTCACTTCTCGCCTGAACACCGAAAAAAAAAATGTTAAGCTGCTGCTGAGGCTGGTGATTAGAATGATGAAGGCGCAGCAGCGCGGTCCCCTCTCGTGCAGGATCCTCCTCGCGCGTGCACGTGCAGCAATGTGCATAGTCTTAATAAAGATTTAGCCCTGCAGCCGCGCCGTGCGTAATGAGACTTTTATACAGTTTGATGTAGAACTGCACGGTCCTGCGTAAAGAGCCTCGCTTGGAGCAGCAGCAGCAGACATGTTTATATTATTGCAATGTAAATCTCCTCCACCAATCACGGCCCAGAGTGACGGAGACTGACGAGGCGTGCGTCCTATTACTGGCAGACGCATGACGCGCAGAGCCCACCCACTCCATCCCTCCATCTTCACGCGGCGCTCGTACAAAAGGATGGCAACTTCTCATTGGCCGTTGCCCCGAGTGACATCCATTGCACAAGCAGGCGGCGCTGCTCGGTGCTCCTCCGCAGTTGCTATGGCAGCAGACAAGTTGTTAAGCTCGATGCAAGGCAGCAAATATATGCCGTGCACCTTCACCATGAGCGCCACTAAAAGCACACACACAAAAAAATGAGGGTCTGCTGCGTTTTCAGGGGCAGTTTCTGATGATGTTGAAGGAAAGGAGGATGTCTGAGGTCGAAACAGACAAGAGTGTGTGATGTAGAAGTTTCCACGTGGGTTTTGTGTGTGAAGTTTATGAAGTAAACGGGTCTGAAACTGGCGGAAGATGGGCCGCAACAGGCAGGCGAGGTCTTAGATTAGATCCACGAGTGTGCCTTATAGTGCAGCAAATAACTTAAACAATACTTCACATGGTGATACAAGCACCAAATCCAGCACAAATTCTCCTTAGACATTGCTATTTTGAAAAAAACGACGGGCCACTTGAATTTTCAATAGGCGGCCATGTAGGGGTCAATTGAAGAATTACACAGGGATTAAAATATAAAAATGCCCCAATCACATTGAAAGCTACACCACATTATTTGTCTGATCATAAAGATTCCAAAAAGGTATAGTTTGGACAATCTATGGCTGAATGTTATGGAGTTATGGGGTAAAAACGTTAAAAGAATGGTGAAAAAGGTCAATTTCAGTTTGTACAGGAGTCAAAAGTTGAAGTTGCTCCAATTTTAGTAAAAAAATTGTGCAAATTGTTGATTGAGCTACTTGGATTAATAAATGGAATAGTTGTGACTATGTTGAATGCTTGGTCTCTAAAGGTCAAATAATGTTGACGTCCATTGAATTCTATGACATGTGACATATGTTACCCCGTAACGTGACAAGTAAACATGATACATGGTGCAAACTATTCCTTTTTGAAACCCTATTAACTCAACCAATAATTTGCATCACCTTTGAACAAAATTGGAGTAACTCTAACTTTTAACCCCTGTACAAACTGAAACTGAACTTTGTCACCATTCTTGTTGTTTTTACCCCATAACTCTATAGAATTCAGTCATAGATAGTCCAAACTATACCTTTTTGGAATCTTTACAATCAGACAAATAATGTGGTATAATTTTAAATATGACTGGAGCATTTGGCTGCCTATTGAAAATTCAAGTGGCCCATCACTTTTTTCAAAAGAGCAATGTCTAAGGAGAATTTGTGCTGGATTTGGTGCTTGTATCACCATGTGAAGGATTCCTCTGTAAATATTCTGTTATCTGCTGCACTATTAGAAGAAGAAGAAAGAACTTCATTAATCCCAACGGAAATTGTTTTGCCAGCATGCTAAAACAGTAAACATTGCTTTTTATTTATTTATTTATTTATTTTTGCAATAAGTACAACATATTTATGTATAATTACTGAAAGACACTTGCACATGTTTGACAGTTTTACACATAGCTCTGTGAAAACTCTGATTGTTACCTATTCATCCTGCAGAAGGGGGAGGAGTTATAAAGTCTGATTGCTACAAGTAGGAAGGACCTCCTGTGGCATTCTGTGGTGCACTTTGGTGGCCTCAGTCTTTCGCTGAAGGTGCTCTGACAGGACATCATTGTGGCATGCAGGGTGTGGGAGGTGTTGTCCCTGATGGTGAGCAGTTTCCTCAGCATCCTCATCTCCGACACCTCCACCACAGACTCCAGTTCCACCCCCAGGACAGGAGCCTTTAGTTTGTTCATGACATCTGCCTTCAGCCTGCTGCCCCAGCACACTACAGCGTAGAAGATGACACTGGAGACCACTGAGTGATAAAACATCTGCAACATATTTCTGTAGACATTGAAAGATCTGAGGCTCTTGAGGAAGTACAGTCAGCTCTTACCTGTCTTATACACAGCATCTGTGTTTACAGTCGAGCCTAGTTTGTTGTCAATGTGGACACACCAAGGTGCACCATAGAACACCACAGGAGGTCCTTCCAACCTGTGGCAATCAGACTGTGTAACTCCTCCCCCTTGTAGTGGTCCACAATGTCCACCTCAGTTCCATTAATGGTAACTGGGTTCGGACGGGTACAACTCATACACAGAATAAGATGCACATTATCATTTATTAACAACTAGTATGCCCATTGGTTCAAATTCATAATGCAAATGATAAGAAATCAATTAATAAATGTAGTGACAATATTAGGGGCAGCACAGTGGTTAGCACTGTTACCTTGCAGCAAGCAGGTCTTGGGATTGATTCCCACCTGTCGCCTTTCTGTGCGGAGTTTGCATGTTCTCCCCGTGTTCGTGTGGATTCCCTTATGGTGCTCTGCTTCCTCTCACATCCAAAGACATGCAGGTTAGGTGGACTGGAAACTTTAAATTGTCTGTAGGTGAGCGTGCGGGTGTGAATGTGTTTCTTTGTCTATATGTGGCCCTGTGACAGACTGGAGTCCTGTCCAGGGTGGACCTCACCTCACACCCTGTGACTGCTGGGATAGGCTCCAGCCCCCCATGACCCTTGATTGGAGTAAGCAGTTGAAGATTAGTGAGTGAGTGACAATCTATATATTAAAAGCCAAGTGGCCTCTGTGTACATGTATGCATGAGTGAGTGTGTATGGATTCGATCATGGAGAAACTGTGGAGAACTGACATTTGCCATTTGGTATGCTTATGTATTTTGGGTCAAGGATGAACGCCATGAAAACTGAATAGGACTAATATTTCTGGAGAAATTAGGGATATTAAGCAAGAACAGTGAACAATGGATGATGAAAATTTAATTGTGGACTCACACGCCATTCCAGCAGGGGGCGGTAAATCATCTATATATTAAAAGCCAAGTGACCTCTGTGTACATGTATGCATGCGTGTGTGTACCTTCGAACACAGACAAAATGGGGTCATTTGGCATATGTATGCATGTTGGATCAAGGATGAACGCTGTCAAAACAGAATGTTGATAGGACTAATATTTTGGAGAAATCATGGATATTACATAACAACAGTGAACAATGGACATTGATAATTACATTCTGGACTCACAAGCCATTCCAAACCATTATAGAAACTTTGCAGAATTTAGTTCTACCCTTGAAAAATGTCAGCTACCTATTTCATAAACACTGCCCAATTTGGAGCCCGGGGATCTCCATGGGCAATGGACTAGTGTTATATTAGTCAGAGAATGAGTGCTGGGTTCTGTCTTTTTTTTATGGGAAAGCAAGGGTGATGCACTGTTGCACAATTCTCTGCTGAAGCAAATTTAAGAAATTAAACAACTTTGATCAAAATATATATAAGATCATTGGCAGTGGTGTACTTTAATCGAATGCGATTAGCATTTATAGTAGCTCTTGGTAGCTTGATGACATTAGTTTCAGTTAATTTGTGATGACTGAGGAAATAACAGTGCGTCCTTTCGGCTTCTCCCTTCTTTCACTCTTGGTCACCACAGCACATCCAAAGGTGGAATTGTTTGTTGATTCGGCACAAGTTTCACGACAGATGCCTGGAACCTTCTGCACTGGAAACAAGTACTTGGGCTACTTGGCCACCACAGCTGTGATTACTGAGGAAATAAGTAGGCCATAATTTTAATGGTCACACTAAAGAAAAACTGTTGCAAGAACCAATGGTCAGACTTTAAAAAAAAAAAAAAAAAAAAAAAAATAAATAAAATATATATATTTATATATTAGTTCGGAATAATAGTAGTGCTATGTGACTAAAACACCAATCCAGGTTTTGAGATATTTCTTATTGTTACATGGGAAACAAGGTACCAGTAGATTCAGTAGATCCTCACAAATCCAACAAGACCAAGCATTGATGATATGCACACTCTTAAGGCTATGAAATTGGGCTATTAGTAAAAAAAAAAGTCAAAAAGGGGGTGTACACAATAATAGTAGTGTAGCATTCAGTCAATCAGTTCGTCAATTTTGTGGAACAAACAGGTATGAATCAGGTGTAGCCTATGTAAGGATGAAGCCAGCACCTGTTGAACATGCTTTTCTCTTTGAAAGCCAGAGGAAAATGGGACGTTCAAGACATTGTTCAGAAGAACAGTGTAGTTTGATTAAAAAGTTGATTGGAGAGGGGAAAACTTATACGCAGGTGCAAAAAATTATAGGCTGTTCATCTACAATGATCTCCAATGCTTTAAAATGGACAAAAAAAACAAAACAAAACAGAGATGCGTGGAAGAAAATGGAAAACAACCATCAAAATGAATAGAAGAATAACCAGAATGGCAAAGGCTCACCCATTGATCAGCTCCAGGATGATCAAAGACAGTCTAGAGTTACCTGTAAGTGCTGTGACAGTTAGAAGACGCCTGTGTGAAGCTAATTTATTTGCAAGAATCCCCCACAAAGTCCCTCTGTTAAATAAAAGACATGTGCAGAAGAGGTTACAATTTGCCAAAGAACACATCAACTGGCGTAAAGAGAATGGAGGAATATTTTCGGGACTGATGAGAGTAAAATTGTTCTTTTTGGGTCCTAGGGCTGCAGACAGTTTGTGAGACAACCCCCAAACTCTGAATTCAAGCCACAGTTCACAGTGAAGACAGTGAAGCATGGTGGTGCAAGCATCATGATATGGGCATGTTTCTCCTACTATGGTGTTGGGCCTATATATCGCATACCAGGTATCATGGATCAGTTTGGATATGTCAAAATACTTGAAGAGGTAATGTTGCCTTATGCTGAAGAGTACATGCCCTTGAAATGGTTTCTGTGTAGGCTCTCTTGAAATGGGTATTTCAACAAGACAATGACCCCATGCACACTAGTAAATGAGCAAAATCTTGTTTCCAAACCAACAAAATGAATGCCTCGCAGATGTGAAGAAATCATGAAAAACTGTGGTTATACAACTAAATACTAGTTTAGTGATTCACAGAATTGCTAAAAAAGCAGTTTGAACATAATAGTTTTGAGTTTGTAGCGTCAACAGCAGATGCTACTATTATTGTGAACACCCCCTTTTCTACTTTTTTTTTACTAATAGCCCAATTTCATAGCCTTAACAGTGTGCATATCATGAATGCTTGGTCTTGTTGGATTGGTGAGAATCTACTGAATCTACTGGTACCTTGTTTCCCATGTAACAATAAGAAATATACTCAAAACCTGGATTACTCTTTTTAGTCACATAGCACTGCTATTATTCTGAACACTACTGTATACGATTTAACAAGACCAATCAAAGATTTCTGATGTTCGCCAACCCAGATCCAGATCACCTCCAAATTTCAGTGGAGTCTTACATGCCCTAATATCTATTGGTGGAGCAAATTTAGTGAGAATCCGTGAAGTAGTTTTGAAGAAATCCTTCAAAGCCTATATAAAGGGAAATGTTAATCCAGAATCCAGATTCGGATCACCTCCAAAATTCATTGGAGTCTTCCATGCCCTAATACTGTGTCTATCTGTGGTGCAAATTTGGTGAGAATCTGTGAAGTAGTTTTGACGTAATCCTTCAATGCCTATATAAAGTTAATCTTGATCCAGAATCCAGATCTGGATCTAGAATGTCTCCAAAATTCAACGGAATCTTCCATGGAGTAATATGAATCCGTGGTGCAAATTTGGTGAGAATCCGTGAAGTAGGTTTGACATAATCCTTCAAAGCCTATATAAAGTAAATATTGATCCAGAATCTAGATCCAGATCTGGATTGTCTCCAAAATTGAGTGGAGTCTTCCATGCCCTAATATCTATCTGTGGTGCAAATTTGGCAAGAATCTGTGAAGTAGTTTTGACATAATGCTTCAAAGCCTATATAAAGAGAAATGTTGATCCAGATTCCGGATCACCTCAAAAATTCAATCGAATCTTTCTTGCCCTAATATCTGTCTGTGGTGCAAATTTGGTGATAATCTATGTAGTAGTTTTGACGTAATCCTTCAAAGCTTATATAAAGTTTATCTTGATCCAGAATCCGTATCTGAATGTGGAACACTTCCAAAATTCACTGGAGTGTTACATGGCCTATATATGTATCATGGTGAAAATTTGGTGAGAATCCATGAAATAGGTTTGACATAATCCTTTAACCCTCTGGGGCCGACGCCATCGTATACGACGGCTAAGACCAAACTTTACTAAATTATTAATAACGTTTTAATGATATGAGATAGAAACTTACTTTTTTGCTGAAAAGTTAACTCAGTGGACTTTCGAGCCAGCCATCAGCCATCTTTGTACTCCTCGTAGAAGCTGTGTGATGACGTGCGCAATGTGAGTGTCCAATCGGAATTGGTTCACTGTCACATGGTGTTACAAAATCCAATCGTAGGACAGATTTACCTCACGTGAAAAGCCAAAGATCGTTTTCAGGAGTGATATGTTACTGGTTGGCCCGTTTGAATAGCCCCCTGGGTGCTCCAATGAGTACATACTATTAGTACATACTCAGTGTGCCCTGCGCCATTATGCACAGCGATCAGTGAAAGCAGACGTAGAGCCTCTGATGGCAATCTCACGTTAAAGCTGCTTTAGGAGGAGCACAGAACAGTCCAAAACAGAGTAGAAGTAGAAGTTTGTGTTGTAACCTATGTGTAATAGCAGACAGAAATTGCTTTGAGATGAAGACAAAAAACAAACAAAAAAAAATGCATAGACCATTTTGTATAGATTGTTCAAAATGTGCATTTGTGTTTATTGTTTGAACCTTTTTATTGTACAGTCTTTCACACAAGACCTCAAATTACCTTCATAAAGTGTCAAAACAGTTGTTTATTATAGTTTGCTGTGTGTTTTGGATAAATGTGTGTGGAAAATTATTTTCCGCTTCTCTTTTTCTTTTATTTTGTTTGTAAACCTTTATTACACTTATAAACACAACAAAAGCATATATATCCTGAAAGCACAGGTTGTCCTGAAAAAGAGGCATAAAACTTGACTGTGGGATGCAGGGATTGCCGTTAACAGCAATAATAAAATATTTATGCCAGGCGACTGAACTGCCCAAAAAATGCCCTTCGACCCCAGAGGGTTCAAGTCTATATAAAGTAAATCTTGATCCAGAATCTGGATCCAGATCCAGATTACCTCCAAAATTCAGTGGAGTCTTTGATGCCCTAATATCTATCTGTGGTGCAAATTTGGTGAGAATCTGTGAAGTAGTTTTGACGTAATCCTTCAAAGCGTATGTAATGTGAAACTTGATACTGAATCTAGATCACCACCAAAATTTAATTGAGTCTTCCATGGCCTAAAAGTTATCCGTGTTGAAAATTTTTTGTCAAAATCAATGCAGTAGTTTTGATGTAATCCTGCTAACAGTAATCCTTCAAGACCGGTTCACCTCTAAAATTTAATGGGTTCATCCATGGCCTAATACGTCTTTCATCAAAATCTGTGCAGCAGTTTGACATAATCCTGCCAACAGACAGACAGACAAATAAATAAACACAGATGATTTTATTACGTCCTTGGTGGACTTCATTTGTCAGGTGGTGGAGCATAGTCTCACCCATGCTCCACCTCTTTACCCATATGTAGTTTGGTCCTGTGGACACACAGAGTTACAGAGCCTTACAAATAAGGCCGTTTATACAGTAGTAAGAATTCAGAGGTGTCATTTATTGATGCTGAAGTCTGACTTCAACACTTCACATAAACCTCAATCTCCATCTGCTCCCTTGCTTCTTTAAGGCTCAAGCCGATCACTTAACAACAGCTGTAAATTCAACCAGTTGGTGTTTGGGCCAGGAGGGATCACAACCACCACTTGGGGGGGAGATGCTAAGTATATTTTTCTGAAGGTTATATATCTCTACTAACATTCATTGTCATATGGCAGCAATCAGTATCATGTAGTTTAACTTCTTCATTTCAGCCTTTTGAACGACCCTCTCTTGACCGAAATTTAAAATGTCCAAAAAAATCTTTTCTTTTTTTCCCCGCATGTAAACACACATAACCCCCAAACACAATATAAAACGGTATTCTAATAATAATGATATTCAAACATGCAAAATATGCAAGATATGCAAAATAACCAAAAAACAAAGTAGCCAAATCCAGGATGAAGAACTGGTCCCTTTTGAGAGACAGTATGAAGAGTAAGATGTTATTACCATAATACCATAAAATATTTCATATTTGTCTAGTTAAGTGGTAATCGTTTGAAATGATTGAACTCATTATAATAAGTGTAACCATGTATCCATTATGAAGAAACAACCCTCTAATACCTATGTTCTGAACAGAATAATTATTCTATTATTTCAAACATTCTCAGAGTCAAAATAATTATTTCCTCACGTTTAATAAATATCAACTATAAATAATTGTTTGTTGTCATTTCCTTAAATGTACGATTTTAAATTTAACACAAAAAATTCCACGCACTCAGCATATATGGTATTTAAGAACGTAAAAGCCATCTTCTTGGAAAAATGTCTGATTATTAGCCACCATCTGGATGTTGGCAGCCATACTGGATTCTGTATTTTTATTGTGTTTGTGAAATTGACCATGAAATATGATAGTTAGTTTGCGAGTCCAATGGTATTTGTCATTCTATTTAACATCTTATATATATTAAATGTTGTCAAATATTATTCAATCACATGAACTTTGGCTGATCAGGCATCACTTTGAATGGCTGTGAAATCAACAAAACATGATGCTGATTGCTCGCATGCTGAAATGAATTGTAGAGATGCATAGCTTTCAAGCTGTAGCTATGACAGAGTGTCCATCAGGTCTTTGGCCAACATCCCTGACTAAGGCTCTTCTCCCCCGATCGCTGAGGTTAGACGGGTGGCCAGCTGTAGTTAGAGTTCTGGTGCCTCTGAGCTTCTTTTGTTTATGGATGATGGAGGCCACTGTACTCAGTGTTACCTTCAAAGCAGCAGAAATGTTCTGTACCTTTCCCCAGATTTGTGCCTCGAGACAATCGTCTCAGAGGTCTACAAACAATTCCTTTGACTTCATGCTTGGTTTGTGCTCTGACATTCACTGTCAACTGTGGGACCTTCTATGTAGACAGGTGTGTGTCTTTCCAAATCAAGTCCAATCAACTGAATTTACCCCAGTTGGACTCCAATTAAGGTGTAGAAACATCTCAAGGATGATCAGTGGAAACAGGATGCACCTGAGCTTAATTTTGAGCTTCATGGCAAAGGCTGTGAATACTTATGTACATGTGATTTCTTAGTTTTTTATAAATTTTTTTATTTTTAGAATTTTGCAAAAAAAAAAATCACATTGTCATTATGGGGTATTGTGTGAAGAATTTTTGAGGAAAAAAAAATATTTTCAGCCATTTTAGAATAAGCCTGTTACATAACAACATGTGGAAGAAGTGAAGCGCTGTGAATACTTTCTGGATGCACCGTAATTCAAAAATATTTGGTGCAAGTCAAGCTAAGTTCAGTTTTAAGACATGTTTTTCACACCACACTAAAGGACTAACCGGGAAGCAATCCCACAACCTTATTGCTGCACAGATATATTGTTTAATAAAGTGGAATATGAGTGGAATGGAAACTCATGCACACAAACTATAGATCTCTGGGTCAAGGAAGAGTTGATTTGATTTTGAGCCAGATGCACATATGATCATATTTTATTTATATGTCTAATATGACTCACTTTCATTTCCGTGATATTTGGACTTTGGGAAACAGAACCCCCACTTGCCATCAGTTCGGATAAGGGCAGACAAACAGAGAATTGTTTGGCCTTGGTGGAGGTATGTGCTCTCCAATTCATGCATTCTTTCATCAAAGTCAAAGGACAAAGACTCTGGTGCTGGAACTTTGATTGACATGAAGTGGAAACCCTTTTTTTTTCTGAAAATCATCCAGAAATGGATGGAAAAGAAACTCGAATAATTTTTCTACTTCTGTGCCAGTAATTTATTACAATGGCTTGTTTTTTTTTTTCTGTCCTTCCATGTCAGATGAAATCACACTCATATTCCTCAGAAGCAAAAGTAACCAAAAATAGAACATTTCAAATTTTCTTTAACACTTACTGATAAATTCTCACACACATTTCCTCCTCTTTTTTGTCATTTGACCAATCGTCTATCTAGATGAAGCTCTTAGGCAGCCATCCGAGATGTTTGTGAAACTACCTTAGTGAAAGTAAGACCCTTTGGTTGCTCCCTTGTTTTTTTTACTTGGGTTCACTGCAGCAAATCCAAGGTAGATCTGTATGTTGATTTGGCACAGGTTTTATGCCAGATGCCCTTCCTGATGCAACTCCACATTACATGGCGAAATGTGACAGAGGTGAGGTTTGAACCAGGAACCTTCCACACTGCACACTGTGTTCTTTTTCAATTTGTCCTGCGCTAAGTGGCATATCTTCATGGTATGAAGTTAAAAGCAACCCTAAGGGGCTCCTCAGTTATGTACTCGGAAACAGGCCTCTCTGAGAACATCCTATACATTATAATATTTGATTTGTATTACTATTTTGTTTGGGCCTTCATGGTTAACATCAGGAAGAGTTTCAGTCATATATCCAAAAGTATGATAATTATTTCTACCATCAATGAATATCAATTTCTCTTTGCATCGTAAGCAATGTGGAAGATTATCTTCAGCATAGGGATGCAACGCCATGAGCTGGGACATTGTCTTAGCAAAATGACTGGACTCCAATTAAGCCAATAAATTGTAATGTGATGCAATCTGACCCAATTCTTTGTTTAATCAATAAATTAATTTTCCATGATAAATTAGAATAAGCCAAATGTGTCTTTGCTTACCCTCAAATACATATTTCATGAAACACCAGGGACCTTCTTCGGGTTTTTGCTACTGTGATGCAGCACTTTTGCACGACTGTGGCATGCCTTTTTTCCACTCTTGGGGGCAGCATCACATAAAGTAGCAGAATGCACAGTATCAAAAACGCTCTTACGAAAAAGCCAGCTGTTTTAGACTGTTAGCATAGCATAAATAACCACGTGATACAATTTGTCTGCATTTTCGGAAGTTGGACACCTCACTTTTTTTGTTATTCTCTTATGATTGAAGCCCATTGTGCAGAAAGAATGACACACTGACACACACTAGCATTTAATGTTAATGTTACTGTGACCAGTCTTATGAGACCCTCCTGCTGACCTTTAATCTTCCACGAGAGGTTGAAGATATGAAAATAGCAACATAATGTACTGAATAGCATCAGAACACTGATGCATACCCTGTACGCACTACACACCATAATATAAATGGACAAGTAAATATACATTTGCCTCCAACTGTGTTTTTAACTACGTATAACTTCATCATATGCCTTTTGTGTCACTTCATACCAGTCAATCACAGATATTTTGCTGATTAATATATGCAACTAGGCATCATCCATCTAGGCATCTTAGTTGTTGACATACAAAAAAAGGGACTATGACTATTAACTTGACATTTGACTAAGCTACTCCAAAATCTTACCTCTCGATATCTATCCAAGTAATGTTTCCACCAGGTTTGAAGGAAATTTACCAAGCAATTTTTGAGTTATGCTGTCAACAGACACACGGTAGTGAAAACTATACACTGGTATTGCAAGTTTGCCACTATGCTGGGTAAAAATCAGGCCATTGACCATATTACAACAGCAAACCAAAGTTGCTTTTTCAATCTGTCATATTAAAGTTACCCACTGTTCAGCCACATTATGTGCTCTTTTAATTTGGCGAGTTACAAGAAGACAGCATTTATTGTTTTCTTTTGTTGTTGTTGTTTTTTTAAGTATTACCTACACAAGGTGGCTGGGCTGGATGAACACACCCATTAAGCTATATTTTTTACTGTTAAAATGGGAAGTTTCACAGTTTTTAGTTGCTGGGGGTCACTTTGTTAATTATACTAAAACAAAGTTTATTCTTGCAGTTAATCAGAGGAATCCCTCTTAAACTATCATCTCACATGTAGTGCAGCAGATAAGAGAATGTTTAGAGCGGAATCCTGCAAATGGTGATGAAAGCATCAAATTCGGCAGAAATACTCCTCAGACAATCCTCTTTTGAAAAAAACGATTTGCCACTTGAATTTTCAGTTGGCGTTCAGGTTGAGGTCAATTGAAGAATTACACAGGAGTCAAAATTAAAAGATGCTCCAATCATATTGAAACCTATGCCACATTACTTGCCTGATCATAAAGATTCCAAAAAAGGTATAGGTTGGACTATCTGTGACTGAATTCTATGGAGTTATGGGATAAAAACAGCAAGAATGGTGACAAAGGTGTCGGTTTGTACAGGGGTCAAAAGTTAAAGTTGCTCCAATTTTGGCAAAAAGTGATGCAAATTACTAGTTGAGTTAACACGGTTTTAAAAAGGAATAGTTTGGACCATGTATCATCCTTACTTATCACGTTACAGGTAACATATGTCACATGTCATAGAATCCAATAGACGTAGACCTTGTTTGACCTTACTTTGGAGACTAAACATTCAACACTGTCAAAACTATTCCATTTATTAATCCTATTAGCTCAACCGATATTTGCCATCACTTTTTACCAAAATTGGAGCAACTTTAACTTTTGACCCCTGTACAAAATGAAATTGACCTTTGTCACCATATTGTTGTTTTTATCCCGTAACTAGAATTCAGTCACAGATAGTCCAAACTATACCTTTTTGGAATCTGTATGAATCAGGCAATAATGTGGAATATTTTTCAATATGATTGGAGCATCTTTTAATTTTGACCTCTGTGTAATTCTTCAGTAGACCCCTACCTGACCACTGATTGAAAAGTCAAGTGGCCAATCGTTTTGTTTTTTTTTTCTTCAAAAGAGGAGTGTCTAAGGAGTATTTCTGCCAAATTTGATGCTTTTATCACCATTTGCATGATTGTTTCAGTTATCTGCTGCACTAATGTCGAACAATCCTGACAGAAAAAAAAGAGGTGAAACGAAGAGTGAAAGAGAAAAGATTTGTCTCTTAATTTGGGCACGTGTGCAAAAAGCACCAAAGCTAATGAGAAGCATTTAAAAAGCTGAGAATTTAAACATGAAACCCCAACCACACTTTACCATAAAAAAATTATTAAAACCAGTTTCCCTTTTTTATTTATTGCCTTATGACATCACAAAGATCTGATGGGACAAACGAATTCTGACTGTCCCCTTGTGTGGGCTGGTGGAGGTAATTATAATGGTCAGTCCTGATTAGAATGATGGAGCTATGTGCTTCTTTAGTGCACCTTCTAGCTATAAATACCAAAGAGGAAAGCAACCGTCGGTGAACGGACAGTCTGTAAGTGCCTCGATGCTGTGCTTTGCTCTGGGTGCTTTCGGGGATTTGACAAGGAATACTGTGGATTTTATGATAACATATAAATAAATAAATGAACAGGAAGAAAATGCAAATGTGGCTTGAATTTTCACAGCTGCAGTGGAAAATAGTGAACTTCGGTAAAAAATTTGGAAAAGTCTCTGGGAATACTTTTACACTCTTCAGCAAAATTGAAAAGAAAACAAGTGGTTGCGCTGTGACTCTCGGAGGAAAGTGGACGGAAACTGAACGTTACAGTCTTATTTGTGACAGAAAGCAGCAGGGCTGATGTGAAACTTTGGGTTAAATTTGGTATGTCTGAAGCAAAAGTACCACAGCATCAGTGCTGTGAAAGCTGTTGGTTTTATTTTTGGAAGAGCTTCACATCGCATTCATTTGGCAGATTGACTTTGTTTTGTGAAATAACTGAAGAAAATATAGCCAAAATATGCCTAATGATTATATTTGTATAAAATCTGTTTTTAATTTATAGCTTATAGTGAAAATGCCCCAGTGACATCACAGTATTTAGGAATAATTTACATATACTTTTAAAGCTTGTTTCTTTGACATACTTTATACAACCCCTGGCAAACATTATGGAATCACCGGCCTCAGAGGATGTTCATTCAGTTGTTTAATTTTGTAGAAAAAAAGCAGATCACAGACATGACACAAAACTAAAGTCATTTCAAATGGCAACTTTCTGGCTTTAAGAAACACTATAAGAAATCAGGAAAAAAAATTGTGGCAGTCAGTTACTTTTTTAGACCAAGCAGAAGGAAAAAAAATATGGAATCATGAAAAACAAAAGAATGCTCCAACACATCACTAGTATTTTGTTGCAGCACCTCTGGCTTTTATAACAGCTTGCAGTCTCTGAGGCATGGACTTAATGAGTGACAAACAGTACTCTTCATCAATCTGGCTCCAACTTTCTCTGATTGCTGTTGCCAGATCAGCTTTGCAGGTTGGAGCCTTGTCATGGACCATTTTTCTTCAACTTCCACCAAAGATTTCAATTGGATTAAGATCTGGACTATTTGCAGGCCATGACATTGATCCTATGTGTCTTTTTGCAGGGATGTTTTCACAGTTTTGCTCTATGGCAAGATGCATTATCATCTTGAAAAATGATTTCATCATCCCAAACATCCTTTCAATTGATGGGATAGAAAAGTGTCCAAAATATCAACGTAAACTTGTGCATTTATTGATGATGTAATGACAACCATCTCCCCAGTGCCTTTACCTGACATGCAGCCCCATATCATCAATGACTGTGGAAATGTACATGTTCTCTTCAGGCAGTCATCTTTATAAATCTCAGTGGAACGACACCAAACAAAAGTTCCAGCATCATCATCTTGCCCAATGCAGATTCGAGATTCATCACTGAATATGACTTTCATCCACAGTCCACGATTGCTTTTCCTTAGTCCATTGTAACCTTGTTTTTTTCTGTTTAGGTGTTAATGATGGCTATCGTTTAGCTTTTCTGTATGTAAATCCCATTTCCTTTAGGTGGTTTCTTACAGTTCGGTCACAGACGTTGACTCCAGTTTCCTCCCATTCGTTCCTCATTTGTTTTGTTGTGCATTTTCGATTTTTGAGACATATTGCTTTAAGTTTTCTGTCTTGACGCTTTGATGTCTTCCTTGGTCTACCAGTATGTTTGCCTTTAACAACCTTCCCATGTTGTTTGTATTTGGTCCAGAGTTTAGACACAGCTGACTGTGAACAACCAACATCTTTTGCAACATTGCGTGATGATTTACCCTCTTTTAAGAGTTTGATCATCCTCTCCTTTGTTTCAATTGACATCTCTCGTGTTGGAGCCATGATTCATGTCAGTCCACTTGGTGCATCAGCTCTCCAAGGTGTGATCACTCCTTTTTAGATGCAGACTAACGAGCAGATATGATTTGATGCAGGTGTTAGTTTTGGGGATGAAAATTTACAGGGTGATTGTTGTGTGTTGGGGGGGTGTGGCTGGATGTTTTGGTGTTCTTTTCTTTTCTTTGCTCTTCAGGTGGCATGGAAACTGATTCTTCTGTGGAGAAGGTGCTGGCTGAAGAGTCCTCACCCTCGTCAACATCATGTGAGGCACCTGTGACTGGTGCTCACATGCAACCTTAAAGACTTTCAGCTGAAGCAGATAATTGGATGGCGTTCTGCATTTAAGACATGTGTGATTCGAGCAGAACTGCCGGGAACCCGACCTTGTGATGTTCGTTTGTGAGACGCTGAGGACCGCGCCTGGGTTTGACACATCGAGCCCGTGAAGCAAGGAAGGGTGAGGACACATGCTGTCAGCACACATCAAAGGTGATTAAGTGTTTGACTAATTGTTGATAGTAACTTGGTGTTTTGTTGCGCAGTGTACTTGAATTGTGGTGAGAGTTGTGCAGCTTGCTTCTCACTGCTGTGGCGTGCAGGATAAGTGATCCTCCACTTGTTGTGAGAAGCTGCTCATTTGCATAAAGTTAAAAAAGATACAGACCTGAATGTGTTGCTGATAGCGTGTGTCTTTTGAAAGATATTGTTGTAACTGCTGACTTACCTCACCTCTTCTTTGCTTCACAGAGAGTCGGTTTGTTGTGTCCACCTGGGGGGTGTTTGGCGGTGGTAGTGAGTCCAGGAACGCCGGGCTTTGATCCTTGCGGGCGCTGGAGAGCGTGCCAACAGTCACTCCACCAGAGGGACGCTGTTTTTGTTTTTACACCTTTTATGCACAGTGGGGGTAATAAATATATTGTTTTTGGAACCGCTTTTCTGGTTATTTGTAGCGCTGGGTTCTGTCTGACGCAGGTCCGCTCCTCAACCCGCGTCGACACATAACAGTAGTTCCCGGCCATTCCATAATGGACCCAGCGGCAGAAGCGGTTCCTTTTGCCGAAAAAGTTCAAGAACACTTGGAGAAAATATGGGAGCAATTACAGCATCTCGTAAACCAAATTAAACAAACAGACGCCCGTGTTACGGAGCTTGCAGCGCAAGCCGCTCCGCTTCCTGCTGCTCCAGCTGCGGCATCATCGATACTAGTGCAGATAACTCCGTCACCCAGAGATTCGGCGTCCGAACTGATTGTTTGTCGTCCGGAACCTTGTGTGGTGATGCAATGTTCTCTGGTTTCTGCTCAGTCAGGTTGGAGTGCCGCAGCTTTACGAGGAATGTTTGTAGATGGGATAAATGAGTCATTAAAAGACGAGCCGGCAGTCCGTGACGAGCCAAACGATTTAGATGAGCTAATATCGTTGGTGATTCGTCTAGATGATCGGATGAAGGAGCGTGGACGCGAGAGAGGACGCCCATCAGAGCGGGTTTTTTCATCTCGGGGCTTTCCCCGACACAAATCTGGGCCGCCTCTTCTTCGCCCCACTGAGGCTCCTCCGACGGGACCTCTGGCTCCTCCTGTTGACGAGCCCATGCAGCTCGGACGAGCAGAGATTCCTGTATTGCCCCAACACGTAAGCGTCAAGAGAAATAATGGTGACGTATCTCCAAGTGTTCTGGGACAGGCAAAATAACACACACATAAAAAACAAAAAAAAAATCTAGCACGGGTAAATGTTTTGTTTCTTTAAATAGGGGTTATAATTGTATGGGGAGTCAGAGGCGTATCTGGTGGAGTGATTGTTAGGCGGTTAGAAGTCCGCCTGGGCTCACTTAATTGTCAATTTTTTGTGTTTTTAGGTATTTTTCTGTTTGGGTTGTTGGGTCGTTTTATTTTGTTGTTTTTTATTCTCTACATCCCTAACCCCAACCTCACTTGCCCCAAGACCGTTGTCTGTGGGTTGTGGGGTGGTGCAGGTTGGTCACGCTGAGCATTCTCAGAAGACCTCTGCACCTAGGGGGGGGGGGGGGGTGTTAGAGGCGTTTTTCTTGGTTGGTTAGGGCCCGGTTCACTCCAGCCTCGGTGAGCCTTTGTACCGTTCGTCATTGGTGTTGCCGGGGTGTGGTGCAGCAGAGACTTACCTCGGTCGGAGGGGTGGGCCGATCTGTTGCCGTCAACATTTCGGTAGTTCCACCCCTCCCGAGAGGCTGGGTGTATGGTCGAGTTGGGGCCCGGATGCATTTCGGTTCTCTGCTGCGCCTTGGGGTTGGAGCTGGGTTAGTTTTTTCCTGTTCCCTTCTCCGGCTTAATATTTTGAGCCGTTCGCCAAAATTGAGCCGCCGAAGGGCTCTGGGAGGGACCTGGGTCTTTCGGGGTGCCGGGAAGAGTAACAGGGTTTATGGTTGTTTTATATCCCCCGGGTTGTTTTTGGTAGTCCTCCGGGGGTGATTTTTGATTTTGTTCTGTTCCTCCGGGTTACACCTCCAGGGTTGATGGGACGGTCCTCTGGGGGGGAATTGGCTTGGGGCAACTAGCCAAGTGTGACCGGGTCTGGGGTTCCGGGTTGTGGGGAGGGTACCTCCTGGGGTTGATGGTACGGTCCTCTGGGGGGCGCCGTTTGCTCCATGTACACCTGGGGACCTTTGTGGGATTATGGTTCTGGCTGTTCCTCCTGGAACTGGCGATGAAAGGCCTTCTGGGGGGGTTGGGCTCTGCAGGTCATTCTGGGGGGTTGTTTGTTATTTTCTTTTATGCATTTACGTTGTATTGTGTTTGTGGGGCTGTGTTGGGGTTTTTTGCGCTTGGGAGTTTTTCTTTTCTTCCCGGGTTTGATGGGACGGGTCCCCTGGGGAGGTTTTGGGTGGGTTTTTATGTTTTTTCTGTGTGTTGACTTGTACTGGGGAATGTTTTGGGGCTTTTGGTTGATGCCAGCCGGCCTTCCAGCTGCGGTGCCTGTCCTGCTGTCTGTGGTGGACCTTAGGAGCGTGGTGCTGTCTGCTTCCTGACGTGGACCCCGGAGGGAGGTGCTGTTCTCGGGCCTGGTCTGTTCGAGGGTCCGCCGGGAGGCTTCCCGTTGATGGGGGGGTACTGTTGTGTGTTTGTGGGGGTGTGGCTGGATGTTTTGGTGTTCTTTTCTTTTCTTTGCTCTCAGGTGGCATGGAAACTAATTCTTCTGTGGAGAAGGTGCTGGCTAAAGAGTCCTCACCCTCGGTCAACATCATGTGAGGCACCTGTGACTGGTGCTCACATGCAACCTTAAAGACTTTCAGCTGAAGCAGTAATTGGATGGCGTTCTGCATTTAAGGCATGTGTGATTCGAGCAGAACTGCCAGGGAACCCGACCTTGTGATGTTCGTTTGTTGAGACGCTGAGGCACCGCGCCTGGGTTGACACATCGAGCCCGTGAAGCAAGGAAGGTGAGGACACAAGCTGTCAGCACACATCAAGGTGATTAAGTGTTTGACTAATTGTTGATAGTAACTTGGTGTTTTGTTGCGCAGTGTACTTGAATTGTGGTGAGAGTTGTGCAGCTTGCTTCTCACTGCTGTGGCGTGCGGATAAGATGATCCTCCACTTGTTGGTGAGAAGCTGCTCATTTGCATAAAGTTAAAAAATCAGACCTGAATGTGTTGCTGATAGCGTGTGTCTTTGAAAGATATTGTGTAACTGCTGCTTACCTCACCTCTTCTTTGCTTCACAGAGAGTCGGTTTCGTCGTGTCCACCTGGGGGTGTTTTGGGCGGTGGTAGTGAGTCCAGGAACGCCGGGCTTTGATCCTTGCGGGCGCTGGAGAGCGTGCCAACAGTCACTCCACCAGATGGACGCTGTTTTTGTTTTTACACCTTTTATGCACAGTGGGGGTAATAAATATATTGTTTTTGGAACCGCTTTTCTGGTTATTTGTAGCGCTGGGTTCCGTCTGACGCAGGTCCTCCTCAACCCGCGTCGACACATAACAGTGATTCCATAATTTATTCCTCAGAATTGAGCGAGTCCATATTTTTTTTCCCTCTGCTTGGTCTAAAAAGTAACCGTTACTGACTGCCACAATTATTTTCTGATTTCTTATAGTGTTTCTTAAAGCCAGAAAGTTGCCATTTGAAATGACTTTAGTTTTGTGTCATGTCTGTGATCTGCTTTTTTTCTACAAAATTAAACACCTGAATGAACATCCTCAGAGGCCGGTGATTCCATAATTTTTGCCAGGGTTGTAATAAAGCAATAAATAATCTGTGCATTGTGAGGATCCCTGTTCTCTGAGGATGAATCATTTCCATGAGTCCCATCTGAGTGATTGGACTAATCACTGGAAAGTTTTTAGCAACTGTGTCCAATCAGTTGGTGACAGAATACAGTGAGTCATTACTTAAAAGATTATTTATTTATTTATTTATTTATTTATTTTAACTTTGAGAGTTTGCAGACATAGACATGAACACCTGCTGACAAGGGCGTGGGAACTATGTCCCAGAATAAATTAGGAATATTGCAATTTTGTGCAATTAAGTTGATAAAGCACGCAGTGAAATATAATATCTTTTGTTTTTTTTCTTAGAACTAAAACTTCATTGTGTGTTTTGGATGAGCATTAAATTTAGCCATTGAAAGAGATTAGATGACAACATCACTGACATTATTTAAAGGTGCAATCCCTTTGAATTCATTTATATTTCATGGTGATTATATATATATATATATATATATATATATATATATATATATATATATTTCAGACCCCTCCATGATATATATATACGTACAGTGAGGAAAATAAGTATTTGAACACCGTGCGGTTTTGCAAGATCTCCCACTTAGAAATCATGGAGTGGTCTGAAATTTTCATCTTAGGTGCATGTCCACTATGAGAGACATAATCTAAAAAAAAAAAAAAACATCCAGAAATCACAGTGTATGATTTTTTTAAATAATTTATTTGTATATTACTGCTGCAAATAAGTATTGATCCCCATACCAATCAGCAAGACTTTCTGTCTCACACAGACCTGTTAATTTTTCTTTAAGAAGCCCTCTTATTCTGCACTCTTTACATGTATTAATTGCACCTGTTTAACTTGTTACCTGTATAAAGACACCTGTTCACACACTCAATCAATCACACTCCAACCTGTCCACCATAGCCAAGACCAACCAAGCTGTCTAAGGACACCAGGGACAAAACTGTAGACCTGCACAAGGCTGGGATGGACTACAGGACAACAGGCAAGCAGCTTGGTAGAAGACAACAACTGTTATGATTATTTATTAGAAAGTGGAAGAAACACAAGATCACTGTCAATCTCCCTCGGTCTGGGATTCCATGCAAGATCTTACTTTGTGGGGTAAGGATGATTCTGAGAAAGCTCAGAACTACACAAGAGGACCTGGTCAATGACCTGAAGAGAGCTGGGACCACAGTCACAAAGACATGATGCTGTCGTGGTTTAAAATCCTGCAGGGCAGCAAGGTCCCCCTGCTCAAGCCAGCACATGTCCAGGCCGTTTGAAGTTACCAGTGACCATCTGGATGATCCAGAGGAGGCATGGGAGAAGGTCATGTGGTCAGATGATACCAGAATAGAGCTTTTTGGTATCAACTCCACTTACCATGTTTAGAGGATGAGAACAACCCCAGAAAACCATCCCAACCGTGAAGCATGGGGGTGGAAACATCATACTCTGGGGGTGCTCTTCTGCAAAGGGGGACAGGACGACTGCACCGTTTTGAAGGGAGGATGGATGGGGTCATGTATTGCAAGAGTTTGGCAAACAACCTCCTTCCCTCAGTAAGATCATTGAAGAGGGTCATGGCTGGGTCTTCCAGCATGACAATGACCCCAAACACAGCCAGGGGCAACTAAGGAGGGGCTCCGTAAGAAGCATTTCAAGGTCCTGGAGTGGCCTGGCCAGTCTCCAGACCTGAACTCAATAGAATATCTTTGGAGGGAGCTGAACTTCAAGCCTGAAAGATGTAGAGAAGATCTGTATGGAGGAGTGGACCAAAATCCCTGTTGCAGTGTGTGCAAACCTGGTGAAAAACTACAGGAAACATTTGACCTCTGTAATTGCAAACAAGGCTACTGTACCAAATATTAACATTGAATTTCACAGGTGTTCAAACACTTATTTGCACCAGTAACATACAAGTAAATTATTAAAAAATCATACATTGTGATTCCGGATTTTTTTTTTTTTTTTTTTTTTTTTTTTTAGATTATGTCTCACAGTGGACATGCACCTAAGATGAAAATTTAGGTCCCCTCCATGATTTGTAAGTGGGAGAACTTGCAAATCGCAAAGTGTTCAAATACTTATTTTCCTCACTGTATATATCACTATAATTTTGTTCCATAGTATTAAAATGAGCTTCACGTCCTATGACTGCTGGGATAGGCTCCAGCTCTCCCCCACAGCCCCCCATGACCCTTAACAGGAGTAAGCGGTTGAAGGGGAGGTGAGTGAGTATTAAAGTGAAGGGTTTGCAATTATTTACCACCAATGTGAACAAAACTTGCATTTTCTGGAATAAAGTTTTCAGAATTTTAAACCACAATGATCAAATGTGTGAAACAGACACCAGGAGACATAGGGGACCTCAGTTTCCCAACATGCAAGACTTAAAAGCCACTGCTATGCTACATGCTAGTGTTAGCTTCATGGAGTTGATGAAACACTGTAGACCTTCACTTCCCATTCTCCATGTAATGTGGAGTTGCGTCAGGAAGAACATCCAGTGAGAAATCATCACCCACATCCATGTTTGATCTGCTGTGATGCCTTCAAGGGAAGGAGCTTCTGAAAAAAGGTGGGATTTGCTTTAGAGATTTGCAAAAATCTAAAAAAAACCAAACAAAAAAAAACTTTTTCACATTGTCATTATGGGGTATTGTATGTTGATTTTTTTTTTTTTTTTTTTTTTTTTTTGGGGGGGGGGGGGGAATGTAATTTACTCCATTTTGGAATATGGATGTAAAATAACAAAATGTGGAACAAGTGAAGCACTGTGAATGCATTCTGGATGCACCATGTCTTATCCCTTACCTAGATATTTAAGGTATCAGTTCATAAGGAAAAGATGCACATCACTAGTAAGAATGTCTTTACTTGGTTTGCCAAAACAGGTCAGTAGGAGATTCAATTTTTTCACTGGTTTATAAAAATGTTTTTCTTAGTTGCAAATTGTTCATTGAATGCAGCATGAACCTTTGAACCATGCACGTGTTTCCTCCTTTACGCAGTCTGCAAAATCTCACAGAGTGAACTCACTATTATTTCCATGCAGTCCCCCAAATAAATGCTTTCCAAGGAATAATGTTACCTATATTTTGTGATTATACCACAAAAATCTACTTTATAGAACTAGATTTCAACATGAAGTAATTTTCTCACATTTGTGGAATATTTAAAGGCACTACACCTTTAAGCAGTGACAAAGTCTAAAATCTTATGACAGGATTTTAACATGTAAAAAAAGAACATATTGTCTTTAGCGAACTGTGAGGTTTGGCTCATGCACTTGACCTTGAAGTATTGGAGCAACGCGCTCTTGAGTTTAGTGAATGGGAGTTCCAGGACTACTGCATTTATCATTGAAATACTGAGCTGTCAAGTCACACTACATACCTGTCAAATAGGGCTCAAAGGTACAGCTCCGGCTCCTCTCCTCTGTTGCAGTGCATGATTTTTCATTGCATTGCATAGCAGGCCTTTTCGCGTTGTTTTCAGCCATATGTCAACATAATTCATTTCCGCATGTGACAGCTCCTTACAGTCAGACAGCTGTGGCACTACTACTTCACAAAACCATGTTTACATAACCGAGAGGTTACGCTATCCGCTCCTTCTGCTGCTCTCGCTCCGGCATTTTCACTCTCAAAACTCACATTGCTGTGAATACTCGTAGTTCTGAAAATCATCCCCGCCGGTTTGAAGAAAAATAACGGCTCGCGGTAAAGTACTTCACTTCTCTCCGTATGTATGTTAGGTTCAGTAAAACGACAATATTATTACAAATGAGCGAAGCGCGGCTGATGAATAAGTGCCTACGTGTGCGGAGACAATACTTTGTCATCGTGCTTCTCATGGTGACATCTGAAAAGACCCAAGGTGCTGTAGAAAGTGACTGTGTTGTCATATTTCATTTAGGCATCCTTCTGCAAAGCTGTAATTGCCTAATTAGCTTGTTAATTAGGAGATTAGCATTTACTGATAGAGTGGCTTGCTCTGTTGTGATGAGAGTAATACAGATTAAGTGTGAAGTTTATGGGTGCATGATTTCACAATTTCGCCATCCACAAGGGGTCACATTAAAGCGCCTTGTGTTTTCCAACACGAGACCATCCGCGCCATTCTCTGAAAGCCGACGTGCATCAAACGTGGTGTTAAAGGCGCTGCGGCGGCAGAAACGCTGGAGCCATGGTCACGCGGCAGTAAGATACCTCCCGGTCAGAGCGTCGCCTCCTGGATCCCCTGTTGCTCAGGGAGATTGGAGGAAATGACCGCGCAGACGGTGCCAGGGACATTACTAACCCAATTATGAACAGTCTTTCATTTGGTTTGGATACGTTATTCTTATTTATTTCCTGGTATTTGTTGCTGGTATGTGAGCCTTTTGTCTTCATTAGTGCTGCAAAGGAAAACAGAAAAGTGGCCTCAACGTTTATAGAATCTGCTTCTTGTTTTAGTACGGTAAACTAATATCTAAGACTGTGCCTTCAGAATTCCAACGTATGATTCAGAGTGGATGTTTGAAGATGAAAATATCACTGACCTAGGTGATCTACAAATGGTTGAATATATTGAATAACAGTCTGAACCAGAAACAGAAGACTTTCAGAATGGCAAGAGCAGATCTGAGAGCGAGTCTGTTTTCACAGAAGGTCCTATGACCCACAGAAGCTGCATCCTATCAAAATGTGGCGCACCATCCAGTACTGGAAAGTACCTCTATATAAATCCATGGAATTCTGAAATAGGGTACCATGTCACTTTTATTTGTCAAGGAAGCAACCATTTTGTCTCTGTGAAAACCTTTTGCTTAACAAAGCAGTATGACCCTAAATCCAGTCAGACATTACCAATTTCTGGCCTAAATTGATGTTCCAATTACAAAAATTAGGAAATCTGGCCCAAATGTCTACAACAGCAGTCTAAAGTTGTGTGTCATGGCATTATATATGATCATACAGCAGGTAAATGTCCTGTATATTTGTATTGTCATGTGTGTCCGTAGCATGGCCCAAGCAGAGGGTCACCTCTTTGAGTCTTGCCTGCTTGAGGTTTCTTCCTCAATATAAACAGAGGGGGTTTTTCCTTACCACTGTTACCTGTGTGCTTGCTCTAGGGGGTGGTAAGGTTAGATCTCACTTGTGTGAAGTGCCTTGAGACAACTTTGTTGTGATTTGGCACTATATAAATTAAATAAGTTTTTACTGCCAATTACACATGACATTGAATGCAGCCCCATGACACAGGAGCTACTGGGCATACATACCACCATATTGTGTGCCGTTTATGTGTTAAGGTGTGTGATTATAACAAGACATTTGAAAACTGTCTTCTGCTGAAGAGTGCAGCATGCTTTTCATGTGATTATGAATCTATACTATATTTGCAGAGGAAATTTAAAGAGGTCATCTAGCAGTGAGTCCTTCAACACATCCTCCTGCATACAGACTGACCATTCCACTACCTGTTTCTGTCATTTTTAATCTGGTGCAAAGAAATCACCCAGCACTCACTTCACATATACAGTTGTATGCAAAGGTTTGTGCACCCCTGATGATTTCCATGATTTTCCTTTATAAATCATTGGTTGTTTGGATCAGCAATTTCAGTTAAATATATTATATAGCAGACAAACACAGTGATATTTAAGAAGTGAAATGAAGTTTATAGGATTTACAGAAAGTGTGCAATAATTCTTTAAACAAAATTAGGCAGGTGCATAAACTTGGGCACACCAGCATAACAAAAAATACATAAATATTAAGTAGATCCTCCTTTTTGCAGAAATAACAGCCTCTAAACGCTTTCTATAGCTTCCAATAAGAGTCTGGATTCTGGTTGAAGGTATTTTGGACTGTTCTTTACAAAACATCTCAGGTTTGTTGGTTTCTGAGCATGGACAGCCTGCTTAAAATCACACCACAGATTTTCAATAATATTCAGGTCTGGGGAGTGAGATGGCAATTCCAGAACATTGTACTTGTTCCTCTGCATGAATGCCTTAGTAGATTTTGAGCAGTGTTTAGGGTCGTTGTCTTGTTGAAAGATCCAGCCCCTGTCACTGATTCTTGAACATTGTTCTCAAGAATCTGCTGATATTGACTGGAATCCATGAGACCCTCAACTTTAACAAGATTCCCAGTACCTGCACTGGCCACACAGCCCCACAGCATGATGGAACCACCTCCAAATTTTACTGTAGGTAGCAAGTGTTTTTCTTGGTATGCTGTGTTCTTTTTCAGCCATGTATACCGCCCCTTTCTATGTCCAAATAACTCAATTTTAGTTTCATTAGTCCACATCACCTTATTCCAAAATTAAGCTGGCTTATCCAAATGTGCTTTAGCATAGCTCAAGCGACTCTGTGGCATATACGCAGAAGGGGGGGGGGGGGGGGGGGGGGGCGGCATGCTTTTTTCCTCATACTAGAAAAATTGTAATTGCACATCCACTACAGTAGGTGGCAGTGGCACTCTCATTGTCAAGAGTGTGCGCAGGAAGTATTGAGAACCCTAGCATAATGGAACGCAGCTCTATGTAGGGGTTTTTTCACACTACGGTGGGAGAGACCGCTGTGTCTTGAAATGTTGACAGTAGACAGCTCATCACTCATCACTCACTCATCTTCAACCGCTTTTCCGAGTTCGGGTCGCGGGGGCAACAGCTCCAGCAGGGGACCCCAGACTTCCCTTTCCCATGCCACATTGACCACCTCTGACTGGGGGATCCCGAGGTGTTCCCATACCAGTGTGGAGATATAATCTCTCCACCTAGTCCTGGGTCTTCCCTGGGGTCTCCTCCCAGATGGACATGCCTGGAACACCTCCTTAGGAAGGCGCCCAGGAGGCATCCTTACCAGATGCCCGAACCACCTCAGCTGGCTCCTTCAACATGAAGGAGCAGTGACACAGCATGAAGCCAAATAAATTAAGGCGTCAATTAAAGACATTATACCTCAATCATACCAATAAGCCGCTTGAGTTTTTTTTTCAGCGAAAACGTGCCGAATATTGCAAGCAATCATCCCGCTTTGTGAGTGCTGCTTCAGTAAACCAGCGAGCACAGTTAGCATCATAGCACCATAGCAGAGGAGCTAAGCAGCAGTAGACATGGTCTCTATCATGCTGGGTGATGCAAGTGCTGCAAAATAAAAACTAATAAACAATAAAAATTACAAAAAAAATCATAAAAAATCAGCACAAATTGTTTTATTCATTTTTGTTTTGTCTGTTAAAGTGTTTTATATATTGTGCTCCTGAGTAAGTGTTCTGATCAATTTGAATTTATTATTATTTATTGGTTTTATTTTATTTTGTTTTTCAATATCAAAAGCAGTCGATCAAAAATGTTTTTAGTTTAAGGATTTTTTTTATTTCAAGCAAACTTACAGACTAAAAACAATGTTAATAAAGTTATTCTTTGCTGAAAGTTGATCTAAAGTACTACCTTTTTTATTTTCTTTAATGTTCGTAAGGATACAATGTTATGCAGAGGCGTACTTCTAACAATTTTATGGACAAATGATACTATTTATAGTCACGGCAGAGAGTGGGGGGGCATGAAATGTTTTCTAATTCCTAGGGGAGCGTAACAGAAAATAATTGAGAAGCACTGGCTTAAAGTGTGTGATTATAACAAGACACTACAAAGCTGTAATGAATCTAATAACATTTAAAAACTGTCTTCTGCTCCAGAGTGCAGGATTATGGATCTATATTATATTTGTAGAGGAGATTTAAAGAGCATACAGCAGTAACAGTGAGTCCTTCAACACATCCTCCTGCATACAGACTGACTGTTCCACTACCTGGTTCTGTCATTTTCACCCTGCTGCAAAGAAATCGTCCAGCATTCACTTCACATAACATAATCTGCACTGTATTTTAAGCTTAGCCTTTAAATGTAACCTGGCATCAAAGTGACTGTGCAGTTAAATCCACTTTCAAGCGGAAACTATTCATTTCAAGATGCACAAACAAAATATGATGCAATGCTAAAATACCCTCGACCATATGAGCATAAAAATAGGAAACAGAATGTGACCTGTTGACCTCTAAAAACAGGTCAAGGTTTGCAGTCTTTGAACTTGTCCAAGGTCTGTGTCCCAAGAATGCTCCCTGTGAATTTGAAGACCCTGGCAGTAATAGGACTGGACTTACGCTGAGCACAGACAAATGGACGGACAGATAGACAGATGGATGGATGGACTTATGCAAAGCCTTTACAATACCCAATGGCCATATTTCCCACTATTTGGACAGAGTACGTCCGACTATTCAGTTTTGTGGATCATTATGCGATATAATGTCCCAAATGTCTTGGGTGGCACGGTGGCTTAGTGGTTAGCACTGGTCCCTCACAGCAAGAAGGTTGTGGGATCGCTTTCTGTCCTGTCTGTGTGCAGTTTGCATGTTCTCCCCATGTCTGCGTGTGTTTTCTTCGGGCACTCCAGTTGCCTCCCACAATACAAAAAAGTTACAAAACATGCTTATTTGGGGTCTGCTCCTTCTTTGTCCCGGACCAAGGCACTGTCTCTACATCTGGAGATGGTTCTTAGGCGCCGGACTGTGGCAGCCCACTGCTCCTGGTGGTTGGAACTGTAATTGTGATGGGTTAAATGCAGAGGACAAATTTTGTTGTGGACAACAAAGGCTCTATTCTATTCTATTCTATTCTATTCTATTCTATTCTATTCTATTCTATTGTATGTTGAACATGCACAAAATGTCTCCAGATTCCTTATTACATTCTACAATGCTACTATTAACACAGGTTACACACATGCCCTGATTGGGTATGTGATATATTTTGTTTGTTTGTTTTTGGGCAAAATTGCACACAACTGGGTGTCATAAATCAACAATGGAAGACTGGCTTAACACAGCTGCATTTTTGCATCAGTTGAAAAGGTTGTTCTCTGTGACATCCTGGAAATGTTGTGGGAACCCCAACAAGTCATGTCTGTGGGCCCTTCAACCTTGAGATCGAGAGATGCCTGTGAAGAATTGATGGAGTCAAGAAGTCCCTGGACAGATGTGTTTGATGATGTCATTAGCTTTGCAGTAGAAATGATTGTCCATGTGACTTAAGCCAATGACCAGATGGCTTTTACACATGTTCTGTTTGGAGGATCCACGGGTCCCACTCGATTGATTTTGTGTGAAAATCCCAAATAGACGTAGTTCTGCCCATCATCAGAGTAGCAATATGAAGACATGTCAGCCAATACTGACAATAAATAAATAAAGTAATAGCTACTTGAGCTATAAGAATGTAGCATAGACATATTGATCTATTATTTCATGACCATTTTCAGTTAAATGGTAAATGGACTGCATTTATATAGCGCTTTTCCATCTGTGTCAGATGCTCAAAGCGCTTTACAAATAATGCCTCACATTCACTCCGATGTGAGGGTGCTGCCATACAAGGCGCTCACTACACACCTGGACCTTGCCCAAGGGCCCTTAGTGATTTTCCAGTCAGGCTGGGATTTGAACCGAGGATCTTCTGGTCTCAAGCCCAACGCCTTAACCACTCGACCATCACCTCCCCAGTACTGTATCATTTTTTTTTCCATATCTCCAAATCAGAACTACAAACCTCCAGGAAAGAAAACTCACAAAGCCATGTTAAAGGAAATGTCATAATTTTCTTACTTACTATTACATTATGCAATTCACTGCATGTTCAAAACATTCTAATCAGGCATGCATATAACTGGTACTCATGGTGCTTGTGCATGCTAAAAATAAATGATGCACAGCAGAAAACACAAAGGAAATCCTTCACAAGAGGAAAGCAATGACTGATTGTTGGAAAAGTGTTTCCCTCTGCTGTGCATCAATGATGTTTCGCACATACAAGCACCATGAGCACCACTTATGTGCACCTCTGATTATAATAATAATAATAATAAGAAGAAGAATAAATTCTGCTGTCTGTTCAGATTTTTTTCGCTGTGATTTTGTCATGTATCCATATAAATCTACTTTCAAATCCTGGGCAGTGGCTGGACTCAGCTTGGAGCCGGTCTAGAAGGGAGATGTAAGGTGCCTCCTTCCCTCCACTGGTCTGGGTGGACACCTTGGGCAAGTGTTAGTACACCCTCAGCCTCCTTTGCCAAGGTCAGAGTTCCTATTGCCTTGTAGGTGGCTAGGAATAGCCAAAGACTAAGGGAGCAAACCCCTACAGAAAACCTGGAGTGGAGCCCCATCAGGCAGTCTAATGTTTTTCAGTCACTGGCAACTCCTGCAGTTGACTTGTCCCAAACGTATTGGTTATGCCTTTCCTTTGGACCCTACCAGCAAGACCGAGAGGGGGATTCTGGGTGATGGGCAAACCAACCTCTCCTTATACACAACCCTGGCTAGCGCTTGAAGAGGCAACTTCTGTGTGTCGCCTGACACAAAATCAAACCGGGGAGTGTGCAGTTACTGGTTAAAAGTCATGGCTAAATTAGCATATGGCCTGATGCCTGGGGTCACTCCTGACAGTGGGAGGGGCTGTTTAGCCCCATTGGATAGCTTCCGCCTGTTTAAACTGGGCAGCACCCAGTCAATAAAGTGCTTCCCGCCACTGTCTGCCTGTTCTGCTGGGGTGAGCAGAACTGAAGCCTGGAAACACACTGACAAGTGGACTGCGACTATTTTACCCAAGAAAAATGGATCTAACAGAAAAAGGCCAACTCTCACCTTTGGGAGTTGGATCGATGTTGACCAGACTGACCAAGGACATATGAAACACTGATGGCATGTGCAAGACTGCCATAATTAGCAGAGAGCTGGGAAGGCTTAATGTCGACATTGTGGCGTTGCAGGAAACCCATCTTGCTGGCTCTGGAAGCCTCAAAGAGAGGGAATACATGTTCTTCTGGTTTGGTAAAGGTGAGGGCAGACCTAGGGAACACAGTGTTAGTTTTGCGGTGAGAAACAATCTTCTCCAGTTAGTGGAGCCTGCTCACCCATATCAGAGCATCTAATGCATATGAAACTTAAAACCAATGAAGGCATCACCAACCTGCTTTCTGTCTATGCCCCAACCTTGACCTCTACCTCAGACGCCAAAGATGCTTTCTACAGCAAACTTGATGCAGCTATCAAACACATACCAAAAAAAACGAAGCTTTGTTTCTTCTAGGAGATTTTAATGCTAGAGTGGGCAATGACCAGGAGTCTTGGCCAGTCTGCTTGGGCCCCTTTGGTGCTGATAAGTGCAACAAAAATGGGCAGCGCCTGCTGGAACGTTGCTCTTACCATCACTTCTGTATCACAAACACCTTCTTTTCTGTGAAGTTGCGACACAGGTTGTCTTGGATGCACCCAAGACAACCAGCTGGATCTCATTATCACACAGCGCATCCATCTCAATAACATCCACATCACAAGATCTTTTCACAGTGCCGATTGTAACACTGACCACTCCCTTGTCTGCTCAAAGGGCCAGTCTCACCCCAAGAAACTTCACTGTGCTTGAAATCCTGCCAAATCTTACATCAATACTGCGGCAACTGCTATCCCTGTTCTAACCTTTCGAGAATTCCTCCAAACCAAGCTAGAGAATTACCATGCGCTCAGAATAGAGGACCACTGGTGGCATGTTAAAGACTTGACTCACAATGCAGCAATGCAGGTTTTCAGCAAGAAGAAACCCAAAAGTGAAAATTGGTTTGACACAAACATTGTGATTTTGCATCCCCTCATCAAAGCAAAGAGAGCTGCCCTGCAGAACTACCAGCACAGCCCCACATCGCAGTCCCTAGAAGCACTGTGTCAGGCCCGAAGTCGTGCGAAAGAAGAAGAAATGTGCCAACGACTATGAGATGAATCTCTGTGCTAACATCCAGGCTGCAGCTGACACTGGCAATGTCAAGGGTATGTTTGATGGAATTAATAAGGCCATTGGACCTACACAAGCAAAGTACGCCCCACTGAAGTGGACAACTGGGGAGATCATAACTGAAAAGTCTAAACTGATGGAGTGTTGGGTTGAGGATTACAGTGAGCTCTATGGTGGCAACAGCTCTATTTCTCCCTCTGCTCTCAACCAAATTGAAAGGCAAAGAAGAGCTCTCCAAAGCTATCAATGAAATATCTTCCGGCAAGGTACCTGGCTTCAATGGCATTCCGGCTGAGGTCTTCAAAAGTGGCGACAGCAAACTCCTCGACACCCTTCATCTGCTTCTCTGCAAGTGCTGGGAATTGGGATCCATCCCACAGGATATGAGAGATTTCTAATGTCATGGTCTTTTGACCGAAGACGGCCGAGAGAATAATAATAATAATAATAATAATAATAATAATAATAATAATAATAATAATAATAATAATAATAATAATAATAATATTATTATCATGGGTGATCACACTGTTCTCACTCCTGTTCGGGAGTGATGTGATCATCATCCACCTCCTCTGCATTGATGACATCAAGCTGCATGTCAAGAATGAACGAGACTTGAATTCACTGATCCATCTCACCAGGATAATCAGCAGTAACATTGGTATTACATTCAGACTGGACAGGTGCATCTGAATTATGGCAAAGAGGGGTCAGGTGGTTAGACCTGAGGGAGTGAAGTTACCTGAAGACAGGGCAGTTTCAAGTGGCTTGGTGTCCCAAAGGTCAGCAGGAGCCATGATCTGGGAACCAAGAGGACAGCTATAGCAAAGTACCTCCACATAGTAAGGCAAGTAGTAAGAACCAAGCTCAGTGGAAGAAAGAAGGTGCAAGTCATCAATATGTATGCCCTACCAGCTGACAAATGCTGGAAAAAAGATATCCAAAGGAAGAGATTGAAGCCACAGTTGTTAAAGTTGTTCCTCAGTGGGCCCCCAGTGACATAATGTTAAGTGAGTACCTCTGACAGCAGAAGACAGGGTAGTGATTAAGAGGGGAAGACATCATGGAAGGCCAGACCCATCCAGAGGATGTACAACTTGCAGAGAGGGTGGTTAAAATCAAGAAATTGAACCAGTGCCCAGCAAAGTGTCTGCCTGGGTCATTGCCATCCAGTACCTGAAACAGTTCTGTGGTGTGGTGGGTGTGGCAATGTGCAACATAGTGCATGCTCAGACACTTGACTTGCTGGCAGTGGATGGACTGAAAGATAGCATAGAAGCATGTGATCATGGCCTTTGTGGCAGGGGTCTACAAGACCACACAGGACCTGAGGTGCAAGCTGTGCAAAGATACCCCTGGGAGACACACAGCTAGGATTCAAGATGGGAGGTGGGACAGCTGACAGTGAGAGGCACAACCAAGTATCTGAGATAGTGTACAGGAACCTCTGCTCCAAATACACATTGGAATGACCAAAGTCCAAGTAGAGCCCACCAGCAATTGTTGTTGAGAACAGCAGAGCTAAGGTCCTGCAGGACTTCATATCCCAGACGAACAGATGCTAGCCAACCAACCAGACATAGTGGTAGTTGACAATGGCAGAAAGAGCAGTTGTGGCAGATGTGGCAATTTCAAGTAATCATAAAATCAAAAAGAGCATGAGAAACGTCAAGAACTGCCAGGCATTGAAGAAAGGACCTGAAAAATATGTGGAAGGTAAAGGTGGTCCCAGCAGTAATTGGGGCTGTCTAGGCTGTGGCCCTCTAACTGGAAGAATGATTCCAGCAGATTCTAGGTAAAACATCTAAGCACAGAAAAATGCAGTCATTTATATGAATTGGCCAGTTCACCCATGTGTAAATGGGAACTGGCCTTAGCTGGAAAAGTAACCTTTGTTGAACTGGTATTTAATGCTTGCTGTCACTGTGAACCTGATGGGTGCTCACCACATTGAAGACGTAATGGCTGAAAAGGTCAGTTACTGGGCTGCTCTTGTAAATGGTCATGGAATCTTGGGAGTAGGCTGAGTTCCTGTGGTGGAAACTGGCCTATATCCTCTCATGTACTTCTTGCTATTGATTACAGGGGTAAGCACTGGTACCAGTGGATTCAAGGCCTGTCTAAATCGGTGACCGGACAAAATCCCAACGGACATAATCCCAGTCTCATGAATAATTAGAAATATAAAATATAACAGGGTTAGGGTTAGTGTACTACATTAATGTTGGATTAGGGTTAGTGTACTCCATTAATGTCGGGTTAGGGTTAGGGTTCGAGTGAGATGGGACTTTGGAATGAGACTGTGATTTTGTCCATTTTTGAAATAAGGGGTTGGGGTTCTGTCCACTGGGATGTTGCCCGTAGGGATTTTGTCATGTATCCATGTAAATCTACTTTCAGATTTAAGAAATATAAGAATCAGTGTTTAGCTTACTTATTTAAATAAGGAAAATGCAATGGTTACAGCAGTAATCTGCATGAGGAATCAGCTGACGCATGTCCCTCCTAAATAGTTACAGTAATTAGACTAAACCTTTATCACCATCAGTGTTGGGGAAAGTAACTTTGGAAAGTTACTTCATTAGTTAGTCTATACAGTTCTATTTTACAGTTACTTCTTACATTTACTTCATTAGCAGCTGCGGACACCTTGTCGGCAGCTGCTGAATGTAATTAATAAAGTTACTCATAATCTAATTTGGTTATTTTTAAGATTTAGTACTCAGAAAAGTAACTATTAGTTACTTTGCTGATTAGTTACTTTTCTGATTGCTCAATCTTACGAGTAACCAAGTTAGATTACTCGTTACCTTATTAGTTACATTACTTATTAGTTGCAAGTTTTCTGCAGATTCTAATAAAGTAATTGCATAAAGCTGCTAATGAAGTAACTGCATAAAGCACCTGTATAAAGCAACTAAAAAAAGTAACTAAAAAAGTAAGTTGTCAAAGTTACTTACCACAACACTGATCACCATAGAGGTGTTTTCAAGTTGATACAGCCAGAGAAGATCCCTTGCAGTGCCTGACTACAGGCCCTTGCTATCATGCGGGGACAGGGTAACATTCTGTCGAAAGATGGAATAAGTTTTAAACCAATATGCATTGTGCTAAATCCAGCATGCATCATGTGAAGTCAGCACTGCACAGCTCTGCATGAAGT
Organism: Thalassophryne amazonica; assembly: GCF_902500255.1. Lineage (NCBI taxonomy): Eukaryota > Metazoa > Chordata > Actinopteri > Batrachoidiformes > Batrachoididae > Thalassophryne > Thalassophryne amazonica. The sequence continues at coordinate 22,388,396 of NC_047107.1, forward strand.
GGAACATGACCAGTGTTTCACTGGATGATGTAGTACATGGAGCTGGAGAGTGCAGATGATCCTTTGGCTCACTCTAGCCAGCAGGTGAGATCGCGATGACGAGGAAGTGAGTGAGTGGTACACAGTTTTGCTGCTCTCAATGATCAATCACATTATACTTATCCTCGCACCACTCCCAGTGCTACTGTCTCCACTGAAGGCACTTTTCTCTGTGCTGAAAAGTATTACACAGCCCATAAGCCCAGAAAGGTGAGTGTCCTCTTAATGTGGGTCCATGTCCTGGTTTGCAATAACCTCTAAGACTGGCCTGTGGTGGTGACTTGGGCATGAGCCATATCCAGTATATCTTTTCTATATCAGACACAGATTGAGTTGAAGGGGCATTTTGAGGCTATACATTTGATCCCCATGTGCAGAACTTAATTATGTTGGTTTTAAAATCCACAGTGACTTCACAAAATTCATGTGACAAAAAGCTGGAGACAGTTGCTTGGGAAGAATGTTTGGGTTGCTGTGACTGCCCATGCATGTGCTAGGTGCAGGTATAAGTAACATAGCCAGCACCCAATGCCAAACCAAAAATTTTGGACTGAGCTGGAATTAATTTGAATTACCTATGAAGAAAAGTCAAAGAGAACAGCCCAAGAAGTTAAAATTCCAAGCCAAAAACCCAGACATAGTTTTTGAAACCCAAGATGATGTCAGTTCCCAAGATGATGGCAACTTGTGGTGGCAGGTTTCACATCTTTAGACAGTTTGTTAGTTGAATTTTTATCCTCTTTTTGTGATTATACACTCAAAAAATGGCTGATTGGATGAACTCAATTCAATTATGTGCAGAATTTCCATCTAATAAATATATGTAGCCCCAACTCAAATAAAGCACATCCATGCAAGATAATTTAATTTAGTTGGCACTTCATATATTTATTAGATTGAAATTCAATCTAATGAGTCATTTGTTTGACTGATACACTCAAACAAATGACCCATTGGATGAACTCATTATGGGCAGGATTTCCATCTAATAAATATATGTAGTCCCAACTAAATTACATTAAATTATCTTGCGTGGATATGCTTTATTTCAGTTGGGGCTACATAAACAGTACATGGAAATCCTGCTCATCATGGGCAAAATTTGGTGGGGGGATAGGGGGGACACACATCCCCCCCACCTTTTCAATAGGGGGGACAGAATATGGTATGCCCCCCCACACCTTCTGACATATATGTTTGTACTTGAAACATGCTATGCCAGTCTTATGTGCAAACCATGTCAGAATAGTATCTTTGTTTCTGCAAGTTTGTATTTTTAGCAGCACTGACTTGTTTACACCTGTTTCTTGTTTGTCACATTTGGAATTTTCTGGGACTGCATTTGCCCAGATTTGAAACCAAAAATAGTTGCCTCTAGGGACTAGTGTCTACACATAAGTACCAATGGACCATATGCTAATTTACTAAATTCTGAAAGTTAGAAAAGGAAATCAGAAAAGCTATCTGGGACCTCAGAAAGCCCATCTGCAATTATTGCTTGATCTCCAAAATCTATGCAAGCAAAATTATATTCAGTATGAGTGTTGTCATTAGTGCCACTTCAAAAATTTAATTCATGATAAGTAATTTAGCCTAAACTTATGATCTGTTGTTTTTTCAAACTTATGCAAAAACAAATCTTGAGAAAAAAAAAATACAGTATGCGATATTTAATAATTATTAAGAGCCTGTTCTTTCATATTTATGAATACATTTTATCACATTGCAGTTGTTTTTTTATGAAAACTCAACCTATCATTCTTTTTGAGTTCTACACATGTGGTGATACCTTATTTACACCAGGATGTTAATAAAATGAATGCTGGCTATTCTCAGAATAAAGTACTTATATCCACAGTTTCAAATTGCATAAGTCAAATGGTGTCCACTTTATGGTCTTCTCAAAACATTACAATTACTGTTCTGGATGCTCAGAATGCATCTGAGCTTATCTAGAAACCATCGGCTTATGGGGCCCTAAAGCAGCCTCCAGACCCACGGCCTATGGGCTTCGCACTTTGTCCCCCCAATTTCTAGTTTTAAATTGTGCCCTTGCTGCTCATAACTGAATTGAGTTCATCCAATGCCCTCCAGTGCCCAAATCCTCCATTAAAAATAGGTCAAGGTTTGAACTTGTCCAAGGTCTGTGTCCCAAGAATGTTCCCTGTGAAGTTGAAGACTGTGGCAGTAATAGGACTGGACTTATGCTGAGGACAGACAGACGGACGTAAAGTCTTTGCAATAGCCGATGGCCATATCTGATGGCCTCTGGTAATAAAAATTATTTATTGCTAAACTTTTTCAGACATGTACATATTGAAAGAACTGCAGTTACATGACAATTAAAAACTGAACTGCATCTCCTATATTTTCATTGATAGACTTTCACTATCCACCTTTTGCTTATTTTCATTGATAGACTTTCACTATCCAGCTTTTGCTTCTTTTGCTTCATGAAATATTAACAATAAGTCACGACACTGACAGTCCTGTGTTCATTTGTCCCCCTTTGTCACACATGTATATTGCTTTAGACATGCATTGTTTCAAAATGACTCCCCAACAAAATGTACATCGGCATTTAAGAAATAACAGCTTAAAGATGCAGCGGTTTTGTAGCATTACAGCTTTCTCATTTTACTGCCACCAGGTTAAAATACCTTTATTGTTGATAAAATTCAGGTATTTACAACATCGACTTTTCATTGGCTCTTCACTTTACAAGCTGTTTTCCAAAATATAACCCCAAATCAGAAAACGCTGGGATGGACTGAAATGCAGGAATGGATGTATACCAACAAATGAAATGAAGTTTAATATACAAAACCTGAAATATCTTAGCGTCATATTGTCTGCAGTGAAATCGAAGTCCAACTAAATGTAAGAATACATTTGTTTGCTTTTGTTGAGGCGGCGGTGGCGGGAGTGGGGGGGGGGTTGGAGTCTCATACCGTCCCAGGTTTTTATTATTTGAGGTTTTAATATTGATACTGGTGCAACACAGACAGAAATCAACACCAAGACTCGGTTTTTACTGAGTTGTTTTTCATTTGTGTCAGTCATCATGTGAATTGTAACATCTACCATAAAAGACAAAAAAAAAAGAAGTAAAAACTGAACACTTGGATTGGCCCATTTCATCACATTTAATTGGCTCCTGAAACATAATGGTTTTTCTTGCAGGCTGGAATCTATTTACCAAAGAATACATACCTGACTCCCGCGACCTGATCCCGGATAAGCGGCTGAAGATGAGTGAGTGAGTAAATATCTGACTGACTTCATTTAAATATTTTAGTGCCAATTAAAAAGTTATTTCTTTGTTGCTGCATGCCTACTTAGAAATTATAGTGCACTACTGTGGATTCATTTTTTATCTGACTTAAATCATCTCCATTATTTAAACATTAAATTTTACAACTTTTTTCCCCGCCTTTCAACATCAATATGTCTGGTAATGAAGAGAAAATTTCCAAATAGGCCATGGTGTAGCATGTCTAAATCACTGTGGCCAGTCTGCCCTCAACTCAGCTTGAGTATTGACATTATGCCAGCTGTGACACCATAACTCAACCCACTGCGATGGTCATTTGATAAATGGTATCATAAATTGTTGACAAAACAATTTGTGATGTATTATGTTACCGATGGGTTGTACTGCTTATCAAATCAAGTAATCTGGCAGGGCTCTCCATTCATCAGCGTAATGCAAGCGCTTGCTGTAAATAGTGATGACTTTCTTGCTCGGTTGACATACAGTTCAAATATACTGTGTGTGTGGCTGGAAGCAAAAATAAAAAGGCAACCCATGTCAAAATTTTTTTCATGTTACGTATACTTAATGAATTGAATTGTTAGTGTCTTTCCTCTGGACAGCATACACATTGTGGATTGTCACAAGATTGGTTGTAATGTCTTATATTAGGGCCCCCTCCCACCTAACATGATTGAAGCCAACTAGTGCACGAAGGAGGAATTGCATGCCATTCGTGAAAAATCGGAGCCTCCTCAAACACCTCGTACACCTGTTGCTACAACCATTCACACACATCAGTGGCCAAAAGACAGTGAATGCCCTTCGCGTGCTCATTCAATTCCCATCTCGGGAGGTGTCGGCCAAATTTTAGGTGTCACACACAAACATCTAACACTGCTCGCTGCACGCTTAGAAAAGGTGGGGCTATTCGTGCACCTGGTATGATAGCAGACAGCAGACGACCACATCCGACAGGTCTGAAAATTGTCAAAGGGCAACACGAGTGTGGCATCACATAGGTTTAACCGTGACGCCCCCCCAACACAAATGGCTCATGGAGTGCCCCCCCCACCAATGCACACACACCATGAATCCAACATTGCCAGCTGTGGTTGAAGGTCCCAGAGTCCGGTCGCTCTGCTTTGCTGTGGGCATACGGCGCCTGTCAGCTGACCGCAGACTGTCAGCTGGATGTGACCGTGCACGCAAGGTGTCAAATTAAAAACACAGACATCAGACAGATGCCAGATAAACACATAATAATACATACATTAAATTCAAATCACAGAACAAAGCAACAGAGAGTGAGTCCTATTTTTTCTGTGACCTTTCGAGTTCCGCTGACAGAGGTGGGCATGTCCCCCTGCGACATGCAGCTGGTCAGATATCTGTGCTCGCAAGTCACAGCTCGGGAACACCTGTACTAGCTTGTAGGATATTAAGTCGCATAACTGCAGCGTGAAGCGCAGACATGGGCATGCTGTCCTCGCGTGGAAATAAATTAAAACACATATTGTTTCAGCTCACCGCTGCATCAGCGCACCACAATGCTGGTGAGTATCGTGCCATGCAGGAAATCACCCCACAGGATGCCCCCGCAATCATATGTCACTGTGGGATTTCCCAACATTGTAATAATTAAAGCACATATCACATTTGCAGCGTATCACTGAGCGCTGTACATGCCACGCCGGCTGCATGCGGGAGGCGGCTTTTCATGACATGGGAGCTGGATGGCTCGAGCGCATCAGGTAATTCCTGTAAAACATGAAAGAGAGAACAGTGATCCACATCATTTCATTATTTCCTGGTGTACATCTAGGCAGAAGGCTAAATCCGCTCTTTGTAACAGGAATGAAGTATTATGAATTTTGGTGTTTTATTAATTTTTCCCTCCGCTGCTGTATGCCTGACTTTCCATGTGCTCGCACCATTGCCGCGGTATCATGCACACCTGTCCAACCCTTCGTCCCTCACGACAGCAAGCAGAATGTTTTGCAGTTCCCCATTTCATTTTTGGTTCACGAATTTTATACCGGTTTATAGACTTTCATGTTATTTGTGAAGAGGCCCTTAGTGTTATGTGTCGGACGCGGGCGGAGGACCGACCAGCATTCGAAGTAAGACCCAGTATAAAATAAGCAGAGCACGGTACAAAGGATAACTGAATTTAATAACATAACAGTGATGTGCAGAATTACAAACAAATAAGTGCGCGGTCTGGCGTGGTGGAACAGCGGTGCGCTCCCAGCAGCACAAACGGTCCAGAGCCAGAACAGTTCGGACCCAAGGACCCCACCGACACCCCCCAGGTGGCCGCGACCAACCGAGTCTGTGAAAGAAGACACCATCATGTGAGTCCACCACTCCACACACAGAGAGACCACTCAAAGGTGTACATAAACAGCAAACACTTCCTGGCTTAATCACCAATCAGCTTCCCACCCTGCAGGCATGGAACACCCAGTTCACATTCTCCACTGCAGTGGAAGCTGATTAAACGACTAACATAACAGCTCAATATAATAAGGTGTGAGGGACACCACATTTACTGACTGTACTAATGTTAGTCACAAAACCTAAAGTACCTCAGGAAGTGTGCTGACGAGCGTGAGACCTCACCCCCTCCTCTTTCACAGACCATGGCGTCAAACCTGGTACGGTCTCTGCATCCATGATGGGTGACCAGATGGGTGAGATTGTCGTCTAGAGAGCCATCTCACCCATCTGGTCGGTCACAAGGTCGAGTCTCTGGCAAAACACACTGTGTACTCCAGCCTTAAATGCAACCATGCCCCAATCCATAGAGATGCACCACAGCTGTGAGTCCTGACGAGCTGCACATGACCAGCCTCAGGTGATCAGGGTGAGGTCCTGATAACTCAGCCACACAGCCACTCAGTCCTGAACGCAAGCCACCTGGAAGGAAAAACAAAAGACAGAACAGAGGACAGAAACAAAAGGCAGCCAGGCACGCCAGCCATACAACACTTAGGTTCTTATGAAATTAAAATACATATTTAAAATGGTTTCATCCTTGGATTAAAGGGATTAGAGAGGCATGTTTTCAGCAGCATAATAATCATATTTTCTTTTGGCTTCTGCCCTTCTAATAATACTAATAATTTATGTTATTATTATCCCTGCAACTCAATCCCAGCTAAGCGGTTGAAGATGTAAGTATGTATGTATGTATGTATGTATAATAATAATAATTGTTATTATTATTATTAGTAGTAGTAGTAGTGGTAGTAGTAGTATTATCAGCCGGTCTGCTCTGTGTAAGCCTGATTCCATCGGATCTCAGAAGCTAAGAGTGTGGGATCTGGTTAGTACTTGGATGGGAGACCCTTTCGGAACACAAGTGGCTGTCTGTGTTTCTCCAGGTGCAACTGGAGTTGCGTAGGTAAAGGCATCACTGCGGCTGTAGTGCTTCTTTATGCAGGTACCTCTCCACTGATTCTAGAGACTTCTGTCCCATCCAGACATGAAAGACCTCCTTCTTGAGCCTAACAACTTCCATCACTGTAGGTGTCCATCAGCAGCAACAACAACCATCTGGCCACAGTTCAAAGCAGCTGCCTTGGCAATAGCGGCCTTGAACATGGCCCACTGAAGCTTCATTGCAGGTGTTAGTGGAAGGCTGTCTGAAGAAGCACTTCCATCAAACATTCCCAGAAACCATCACCATAGGTTTAGGCCTTCCGGGTTGGTCCAGTGGCTTACTCCGCCATCTGACCCTACTTATCACCCAGAAGTGATCAGTTGACAGCTCCACACCTCTCTTCACCCAAGTGTACAAGACACACAGTTGCAGGTCTGATGACATGATTCCTTCAATGTCCTTTGGCCTAGGGTGTTCTGGTACCAAGTGTACTTATGAACACCATTGTGCTTGAACAAGGTGTTTGTTATGGACAGTCCATGACTATCACAAATGTCCAACAACAAAACACCACTTGGATTCAGATCAGGAGTTTCTCCACACCCGCCTGGCACCTCTTACCCTATACAACTAGAGCCTGTGTTGTGCGTGGAGCTGAGCCCAACTATTTCTAGTTGATATTGCTCAACCTCCTGGACAAATTCAGGCCATAAGTACCAAACTAAGTGTCAGTACATGTGGGCATTTGCACCTGTCCACTGCACATAAAACAGTGCACCAGACCCTTTACACTCACTCTCCTTGTGGGTGGTGAGCCCACTTTAAGGTGACACCATGTTGTCATTACACCATCATAACCAAGTTAGACAATTGTAGACCCAGCAACCAGGCACTCACCTTCGAGCTCCCCCACCAACCCTGGTTCCAGGACGAGGATGTGGTTTCCCCAATCTGGGTGAGGTGATTCTGTCCTTTTCTGTGTGTCCATCATAAAGAGTCTGTTGGACTGCCTTTTGTCTGTGTCCTCACCTGGGACCAATTTGCCAATGGTGACCCTACCAGGAGCTAATGCGCCACACAACAAAGCTCCCAGGATCAGTGCTGCACACAAACCCGTCCTCCATGATATGGTGGTGACCCAGGGAGGGGCTATTGTAATGAGATTACAATAATAAAAAATTCCCATGAAACCCCAACCACACATAAAGGATAATGGTGGATGAAAATGCTTTTGAAACTATGATTCCTTCAGTTGGAAATTGGAATTCATTCTAATAATCAATAAACTGATTTATTTTCTTTAATGTTGCCACTTAATATATTTTCCACCCACTTCTTTCCAAATATTTGTCATACATTATTTCTCTTGAACTGGCACAGACTAGAAATAAAAATGCTTGAATTGGAGATAATGACTCATGAGTGAGTTTATTTGTGCTGGAGTGCTGACAAGCCGTGGTGTGAATGTGAGTGTGCTCACCAATAGCTGTCTTTAAAGTGTCCCGTATAGAAAGCTGAAAGAAGACTGGAAACAAAAGGCGGAAGCAGACAGAGATCGGATGAATCTCAGCAGGCACGTTTGAGTAATTAGCTGCAGTATAATCAATAATAAGAGCACCATTCTTTATTTTTAGCTTCTGTGAAGTCACAAGATTGGACTTTTTACAGTGAGCTTTCTGAAAGTGAACATGTCTGTCATTGTTATAATTGTGTCCTGTTTGTCTCGTTAGGATCCCACCTAGCGCTGCACGGCCATACAGTCCGTGCTACATCCAATTTTCTACTGAAATATTTGATCTTGAAAGCCAGTGCTCGGTAGAAGCCTCATGCTCTTGATCAAGAAGCAATGCTGCATCTTTTCATCATGCTTTACTTTGCTGGAAGTTGGCTGTCCGTCCTTCCTCTGACATTTCTGTTTGGCTGGCAGTGAGGGACCCTTTGGCTTCAAAGATACATTGAAGTTCTGAAAATAATCTGTCAACCACAGAGACCGATAACTACAACAACATCTGTCCACTACATCTCAACACACCTATTCATGAAGGCACCGTTTGTTGTTGGCATGAAGGCATTTTTTTTTTGTCTTCAGATTGGAGCTGCTACTTATTTCTTATTGTTTTATTACAGTTTGTTGCTGAAGACATATTAGAAGACCACCCGCATGGGTTTGTGACATTTAGCAGTTCGTACTGCACTGAAGCGCTGACAGGATTTATGAAATGGGTCGTATGCACCTATATGAGTTTTAGTTGCACCTCCTGTTAAAGCCACATAACCTTAGACAGACTAGTATTACTTCAGAATACTAATGTGGTGCATATCATTAATTCTATGCATGAATATGATATTTTGTTCTATTTATGTGAGTTTCCACTAAGTGGAACAGTTGCATTTTACAGGCAATACGTTTTACACTGTTGTCTTAACACTGCAGTGGGTGTTAAATCAACTACGTCTGTGTTAAATCAACTTATTAGAGTGTTAAATCGAGTTGATCAATTCCAGTATAGTTGTATTAACATTATGTATTTTATATAATGGCTGAGTGGATCCTTGTCATTTGATTGGTGTTTTGTATGTCACATGACATGGATTAATTAATCCAGTTTGTGTTGCATTGCAGTTTGTGATCGCACACACACATGCTCATGCACGCACTTGCACGCACACAAAACAAATCCACTGTGTCTGGAGGCTGTGAGCAGGAAGAGAGAAAGAAAAGCTGGACACATTTCTGACGTGATTTTTTTTTCGCTGCACTGAGGACATACGCAGTCTTTCTTTGGTAGTACACACATGCACAAGCACCAACCAGGATGCGTGTGTGTGCGCGCGCATGGGGGACAAAGACTCTCCCGAGATATAATTTGATTGAGCTAACTGACGCTGCTAATTATTGTAAGATACACACACACACAACAAATCCACTGTGCTGTCTGGAGGCTGTGAGCAGAAAGAGAGAAAGAAAAACTGGACTCATTTCTGACGTGATTTTTTTTTTTCCACTGCACTGAGGACATACACAGTCGACCAAGCCGGTTGTTGTGTGTGTGCACACGTGCGCGCGCGGGTGGGGGGGCAATGACACGATGATTTCATTGAGCTAACTGACGCTGCCACACACACACACACACACACAAAATCCACTCTGCTGTAAGCCATCTGGATGTATGAAGACCTGTTCACATGAAACGCTGATGTGATTTTTTTGCTGTACTGAGGAACTACACAAAGTCTTTTTTTTTTATGGAAGTCCAAAGTCAGTGCACAGCATCACCGGACCACATGTCATAATTTGGACTTTAGCAGCAGTGGAACACCAAAATGTAAGTCCCTTTTCTGTTGTTTATAAATTAATAAAATATCAAATGTTAAGGATCTATTTTAGCCATTATATAAAACAAATAATGAATGTTTTTACATTCTTTCAATGGAACAAATATTTAATTAGGTTTCGCTGAGTTGAATGGTTCCAGCTTTCACCTCATGAAACATTCGTACCATTGAACTCATAAACATTCATTATTTGTATAATGTCCACCAAGGACGTAATAAAATAATCTGTGTTTATTTATTTGTCTGTCTGTCTGTCTGTGTGGTAGCAGGATTACATCAAATCTACTGCACAGATTCTGACCAAATTTTCATCTCAGATACATATTAGTTCATTGGAAGACTCCAGAATTTTTTTTGAGGTGATCTGGATCCAATTCTGGATTCTGGATCAAGATTTCACTTTATATAGGCTTTGAAGGATTACGTCAAAACTATTTCATGGATTCTCACCAAATTTGCACCACAGATAGATATTAGGGCATAGAAGACTCCACTGGATTTTGGAGGTGATCCAGATCCGGATTGGCGGACAACAGAAATCTGTGATTGCTCTTGTTCACCGCTATTTTGAAAGGAACAATATACACAATAAACATAAATGCAGTGCTGAATTAACACTGCAACATTTACTGTGAATGCAGTTTTATCAAGACCGGGTGTCTGTTAAAGTGTTTTGCATGATACACACTTCGCAAAATGCCAGTCAGATGTTTCAGAGGTCATTTGAACTTTTAAAGCCTTATTTTAACACTCTTTGTGGTAAAACTTGCATAATGTTGGAGTTGTTTCTTAGAAAGGATCAAATTATATTGATTCAACACTGATATTGATTTAACCCTCTCAGTATTGCCGTAGATCACACCAAGGTTGATTCAACAATGCTGTCATCTCATAACCAGAGGGCTATGTGTTCCATCCTGACCCAAGGTCTTTGTCTATAGTTTTCACTTAATCAATTGCACTTATCAATCCCAACAGTGTTAAAGTACACTGTAGCATTGACAGTTCCACTGTTGACAATTCAAATCTGAACTCTGGAAAAGAAAATACACTGATTGTAGCAGTTGCTACTCTTCTCTCATAGCAAGAAGTTCTGGGGTTCAATTCCATCCTTTTTCTGTGGAGTGGGTTTCCTCCAGATATCCCACTTTCCTCCCACTATTAATATGTGGAGTAGGTTCATGCTCTTTTCAGTCCTTCACCAAGGTAGTGTCCAGACATGGATTTGGATGTGGATTCCCACTGCCCCTACTGGTTGTATTGTACTTGACGATAATTACGATGAGTTAAATGTGGAGGACAATTTCCTGTCTGTATGATGAAGAAAATAGATTCTTCTGCTACATGAAAACCAATTGTCGTATGTTGTGTTCTGCAAAATAATAATTGTCATTGAAGGGTAGCTGTCTCCCTCTGGTGGCACATTTCAGAACTTCTGCAGTTGGCTTTCCATTCACTTTCCATTCACAGAAAGTTGCATTTGAGTTGAACAAAAATGCCTGAGAGGAATCAAGAACAACCACGAAATGAGAATATAAATAAAATAAAATTAATGCCTATGCCAACTGAGAGTATGTTTACATCAGCACTGCCGAAATTGTTGCACTTGTACAGAATCCAGAAGGTGCCAAGGATAAATAATAAATAAAATAAAATTGTGCACAGAAATTACCAATGGAGGCTCTCAAAATCAATAATTTGTGTGCAAACATTACTTCATTCATAACTTGAATTATGTAATTTGTGACCCATAATTAATCATTTATAACTATGCATTACTTGCTTCCTTACCTTCACATTTGCTACATTTTTTCCTGGTCTGAATCTAAGGTAACTTCCCCCTTTGTGAAATCGAATTTTATTTATGCAACTTTTGCCAATGTTTTTCAATTTTTTAAATATTTTTTTCCTTTTTTTTATATATATATTTAATAGATGTTATGAAGATTACACATTCCTCACCCCTCCACCCACCTCTCCAACTATCCCCTTATCTTTGCAGAAAATAAAAATTAAACTATTAATCCAAGTGGAACATAATGACCCTATGGAACAAGGAGGAGTAGACTGATGGAACGACATTGTTAATGCAAACGCATCAATTATTCATTTGAGCACATGCATTAATAATGCAATAAGTAATGTGCACACAAATATCTTTTTTCCCCTCGATACTGCTGGGCTGTGTGTACATGCATTGTAAAATTTGTCCAACATTTTACAACCATTCCACTCCTTTCTCACTTTCCAATTTAAAAGCACATATTTTTTTTTTCTTTCCCCTCTTTTTAAGTGTTCTGTACTAAGTTCTCAAGGTTAATGCTTCTCAGGAGCCTTTAGCTATGGCCTTCTGTGCAGATCACTGCAATTAGAGCCGTCACTGGCAAATTAAAACAGTTTGAAACGAAGGGGTCAGCTTTCATCATCTGACCCCGTACCCTCACAGAAGACGATAACACAAAGTTCAAACGTGTCATAATGCAGGGGAAAGGTGAAGTCTGAGCGCTGCATAATTTGACATGCACACTCTGTGTTTTGACCATTTTTCTTGCAACGGTGTGCACATATGAGTAGTTAGTGTCCTCAGCTGGCCTTTCGTTTTGCACCAATTTGTTGCCTTGAATGATGTCCTGAGTTCAGGGAAAAGTGCACACAAACATCATGTTCCTGCAGTGATTGAAAACACAGAAAAGTTCATGTTATGCTTTTGATTGGAGTGTTGACTATTTTTTTCTCGGTTCTGCATCACACGTGCTTTAATTAACGTCTTGTTATTAAAATGTAAGTAATTCTAATAGAAGAGAACCAGTAAAATAGACAGCAATATAATGAAAGAAAATTATTTGTGAAGAAATTAAGGGCTGTCATGCCCCTGTTTTGTGGAATGATCTCCCTACGAAGCTAAAACATTCAGATTCTGTAGAGGCTTTCAAGTCCAGACTTAAGACACATTTATTTTCCATTTCATATGGCTAACATACTGGCATAGTATGACGCTATGCTTTTAAATTAATCTTGTTAGGAAACAGAGCAGGTCTCGACCTCAACTTTATCTAAAGTCTGGGTCTGTTAGTGAAGGTTAGGGCTAGTGGCTGGCGATCACCTTATGGGCCTCTCAATTTGAAGGCATCAGCCACGGCATTTAATGCCTCCCAATGAGTCAGTGACATCAGATGCGTCATTTTGGAAGCGGCAAGGGGGGCAGGGATTGTTCTGTCACACTCTCCATAACTCAAAAAAGCTGAGCAATCGCCATCTTAGATTTGCATCTGTAGAACCACAAAAAATGCTTTAAAAACAGCAGTAGAACGAGTGTCCCATCACCCTGCTGGGAGAGGCTTTTTTCAGCTACTTTTCAGAGTGACGCCAAGCCGAGGAAGGACTGATCAGATGGTGGGATCGATCAGAGCCACACAGAACAGCCGGAGTTCAGGCCTCATTCAGGGGCAGAGGAAAACACGAAGCTGCAGTGATGAAGCAGACCCTTTTGGATATACACAAACACCCAGTTTGACCAAGAGAGCTTAGGTCTGCAGCTTACTCGACGTGAGAATAATTTAAAATAAAATGTGACATTTACTGCACTGTGGAAGGTTTAATGATCGGCTAACGTTAGCCTTTTTAGCACAGTTGAGCTGAGTGAATGCCTTAATTTGTAAGTGGGTCAGTCTATTTTTATTTTTACCAAATAAAGCTACAGCTTTTTTGTTACTTCTGAGACCACAAAAAACCTCAACTTTAAATAACTTGGATTTTTGGGGGCATTTTTTCCGTTAGTTTTTTTTTTTCCCCTTTTTTAACTGTTTTAGTGTTTCTTTATATTTTAAAAAATATATATATATATTTATTTTTCCCACAATCAGGAACATTTGCTGTGCAGCCAACCTATGTAAATTCAGACGCACTTCAAAAACTTCCAGTGATGAGCCGAACACCATTAAGTCCAGTTGGAAGAAAACATCTCTGCTCTTCAAAATGGGAAAAAAGAGTCCTCAAAAAGTCCACCATAGGTAAAAGCTGCAGAACAGACCTTCATCTTGTTCAATGTCCCAAGTATTCGGCAAATCAACATCTGCTTCTACACTTCTAAATAAAACAAAGGCTCATTACACAGCAACTGTTTTTTAAAAAACTGTTTCATTTTGTATTTTAACATTAAATGAATGGATCATTAAACATGTCCTTGAAGTCAAAAGACATTTGCACAGGTAGAAGCCCTGTACCTATTGTGCGCAATTTTAAAACATTCACAATCACTAGTCAAATTAATATTTTAGAAATTACTCTGTCATGATCACAACATTAAAGGCAATCACATATTCTGACGTAAGTACAAGTTTAAATGACTCAATTAAAAAAATGATTTCATCATGCGCTTTATGTCACATTAAGAAATCGTACATTACAATCACACTGCAGTCACTGCGAAATTATCTCCTGTTGCATTTATAAGAAACATTTGTATTTATTTACAATGTCTGTTTTTTTCTGGTTGAAATGCAGATAATAATCTACCAGACTTAAAAAATGTACACATTAATTTCCATGCTATTTTATTTGTCTAAAAATAAATGTTCAGGGTTCCTTATATTAAGAAATCGTCTCATCTGAAATAACAGTTAAGTATGGTATTTCATTTTTTGCTATTTTAATTGCAACTGTTCTAATGTAAGAAATGAAAGAAGAACAAATTTTACAGAAATCAGAAATTAATTTTGAGGTAAAAAAAAATTGCAAGGATTTTCTTCAGAAAACTGCTGTGTATAAATGAGCAGTTCTGTGCAGCCCAGTCTCCCTTTTTTTTTCGTGCTCCTATCACAAAATGAGTCAAGTTTTCATAACTGTTTTTTTTAAACTCACTATTACTAACCCTACTCCTACTCCTATTCCCAACCCTAACCTAATCTTACTCCTTCCCCCCACTCTAACCATAACCACCCCGACCTCCTGCTTAACTTTTAATTTCGTGCAGCCATCACGGAATGAATTAGAATGAATTTGTGCTGCCGTGACAAAAATTAGGCGCTTTTCATCACAATATCACAAACCATTAGATTAATGTGTATTTCGTGCTGCTGAATCATGACTTGCCGTGAGACCAGGTTGTTCTGTGACATGTTTCTGCCACTGATCTGTATATAACACAGTGTTATATACAGATCAGTGGTTTCTGCACCGTAGTCTTCCATGTTTTTGCCTGATGCCTCGTTTCTATTGGACAGCGTGAAGCTACGTCACAGCTCCCAGTGGCGAAAATTGGATTATGTTGAACTTTGACCACGGCAGCCTGACGACAAGCAGCAACGTGCACTCCCGGCAAAGCATCACTTTAGCTTGTTTTTTATGCGACACTTCTGCCGCATCAAAAAACGCAGCACGTCTCATTGAAAATAATGCTTTATAGACCAATTTGCAGCGCTTTTGCCACGGCTGACACTTCTGGTGTGAAAGCCCCTTTAGTATTTCTTCTGCTTTCCTGTTGCTTAATGCGGACAAATTTTACCTTAAGTGCAGTTTTTTTCTTACCGACTGATTCTGTTTTCCTTTTCTCTCTGTCCGAGATGCAGCTGGATCCATGTGCTGGATTTGATCACTTTTGGAATGGACGCAGACTGGATTCTGCTGCAGGAAGAGATCCAACGAGTGGCTCGGAGACCCCCCTAGCCAACCATCTCCCACCTTACCCCTGACAATGTCAATTGTTGTTGTGTTGCATTCTGTATTGTAAACCATTTTGGTAGAATGGTCTAAGCCAGGGGTGGCCAAGTTCGGTCCTCGAGAGCCACCTTCCTGACACTCTTAGTTGTCTACCTGCTCCAACACACCTGAATCCAATGAAAGGCTCATTAAAAATTTGCTAACGAGTCTTTCATTGGATTCAGGTGTGTTGGAGCAGGGAGACAACTAAGAGTGTCAGGAAGGTGGCTCTTGAGGACCGAACTTGGCCACCCCGGTCTAAGCAATAGGTCACCCCTTTGAGTCTGGTCTGCTTGAGGTTTCTTTCTCAATATCATCAGAGGGAGTTTGTCCTTACCACTGTTGCCTGTGTGCTTGCTCTAGGGGTTGGTAAGGTTAGACCTTACTTGTGTGAAGTCCTTTGAGGCAGCTTTGTTGTGATTTGGCACTATATAAACTAAATAAATTTAATAAATTGAAACTGAAATTAAAGTATCAAGGTATCAAAGGTGTCTTTATTATCCTCAATGGGGCAATTTGTTGTGTAGTCAGCAGAGAGAACACATTCATACATACACAGACTTAAATATAATGTGATCTTAAATATAACATGAAAACTCACCAAACAGTGGGCATGACAATACAACATAAATCAAAAAACAAAACTAGTTAAAAAGCACTCATGTGAAATTGTTTAAAATAACTAGTAACAGTGGGTATAAGAGTTCTTGTATCTATTGGTCTTACATCTCTTGCTAATATGCTAACGTGCATGCTAGCATGTGTCTATTCCAGAAAAGTAGCTCACACTGAATATGTAGTTCAAAGGAGTGTAAAATTTCTGTGGACTTGCTCTGCATATGCATCGATACGATGAACCATTCTGTTGACCGCAAACTTTCTTTTTGTTTTCCATTTCATTGTGCTACAACATATCTTTCATTAAGGTTTAGGGATTAGATTAAACCAGAACCAGTATCCAATAGTAATTAACTTGAGTATATCGGGAGGCCATTATTCACATTAAAGTAACCTTTTAATAGCTGAGCCTTTAACTCCACTGCAGGTAATGACTTTAAAGAGTGCTTATTAAAAGAGAAATGGTAATGAGCTTTAATAAAGCAGAACAACTTTGAAATGAGGAGCGCTTTTCAATAGAACAGGATGGAAGGATTGGACCTGTGATTCCATTAACGAGACAAATGATTCTTTATCAGCCCTCTTATGTGTACATGGAGTTAACATTAACAGTGATTGAGGATGGGTTTCAATGAAAAGATGGGTCTTTTCATTGCCCTTTAAAAGATCAGATAAGAGAAAAAGAACTTTAGTAATTGAAATCATTGAGAATTGATAACACAAGTCCTACGACCCCAAACTCAGTGAGGAGAGCAGAAATTTCCTTCAGCACTTATGGGCTGTAACAATACAGTACATCTGTAATTATAAAATGAATCTGTCTCATTATGTGTGAAAATGAAGCGGAAGAAATTAAACAGATTAAGTGATAAGCACGTAGACGCGCGTGGCTCCGAAAGGTGAGTCATCAAATGAACTTTTTAATTTAACTTTTAATGTTGTTGCCATGAATCTGAAAATTAAAAACAGGCAGAAAGTAGATATACAGCACAAAACAGAAGTGAGTATGCCTCTGTGCAAAGTCACTCAAATGTCAAACGATTCAAAACTGTATCACCTCTCCATAATTGCAGTGTGTCTAATTTTGACAAGTTTCATAAGTTTGTTCTTACGAAACTCAATCCAACCAGAGTCAGTATAAGCATGCATACCCTTTACTATAAACACATCTATATCATCACTTTTACAGCCACATTTTAAACAACTCAGGGGATGCATATGAACACTGAATATGTCTTGGAAATAATTTAAATGAGGTAATTTTGATCAGAGCAGGCTCACTTCAGAAACAGAGTGATGATGATAACAAATATAATATAAGTAAAGCGCGAAACTTGCTCATGGTACACTGAGTCCCAAACAGGAAGTTCCAAATTTTGAGTCCACAGTGAAGCAGGAAATGTTAAAAGTTGAACACTTCCTGGATTGACAGTAGACGAGATCTCAAGGAATCTCAGAGGAATTCAATGGCAAGTTCACACTGAAACAGGAAGTGCCAAATTTTGAGTCCACAGTGAAACAGGAAATGTCATAGACATATTAATACTACTACAACTACTACTAATAATAATAATAACAATAATAATACTGCATTTTGATACCACTTTAAGTAGAAAAGATTACAAAATGCTGAACATAGTAAGAGAGTGTGAGCCAATGACAGGGGATCACACTACTCAGCCTCCCTGGTAAAGTCTACTCCAGGGTGCTGGAAAGGAGGATTCAGCCAATAGTCGAACCTCTGACTGAAGAGGAACAATGCAGGTTCCATCCTGGTTGTGGAACAACTGACCAGCTCTTCACTCTCACAAGGATCCTGGAGGGGGCCTGGGAGTATGCCCATCCAGTCTACATGTGTTTTGTAGACTTGGAAAAGGCGTATGATCGGGTACCCCAGAAGATACTGTGGGAGGTGCTGCGGCGAGTATGGAGTGAGGGGGTCCCTTCTCATGGCCATCCAATCTCTGTACTCACAAAGTGAGAGCTGTGATCGGGTTCTTGGCAGTAAGTGAGACTCGTTTCTGGTGGGGGTTGGCCTCCGCCAGGGCTGCACCTTGTCACCAGTCCTGTTTGTGATATTCATGGACAGGATATCGAGACATAGTCAGGGAGAGCAGGGTCTTTGGTTTGGTGGGCTTAGGGTCTCATCACTGCATTTTGCAGATGATGTGGTGCTGTTGGCTTCATCAGCTGGTGACCTCCAACACTCTCTGGATGTGAGTGTGAAGCGACTCGGATGAGGATCAGCATCTCTAAAGCCCCTTTCACACTGGACCCACTTCGAGTTGCTTCCTGTGGCCTCATGACGACGCAGGAATGTTTGCATCAGGTGCGCGCAGCAGGGGGCAGAGAGGACGCAGCCTACAGGTTCTCTGCACAGAGGAATCAGAGTGCACAGTCTGGCTGCAGCCAACCTGTGCACTCTGATTTCTCTTCTAGTTTATATTTGTTCTTGTGCTGAGCTGCAGGTCTGCGCTCTGAGTTCTGTTATAGTTTATCTTTCTTCCTTGGACAGCGAGATGCATACATGCATACATACAACGCACCATCCATGAGTAAATGTGGAGATATCTGGAATTATACTTGATGTGGACATGTCCTATCTCTAGCAATCAGTCTGTGAGCAGGAGTTATGTCCTTTTTGTCCTTTTTTAAAACACAGTGATGACAGAGTTTGGGGGGAGAATGAGGAACTAACTGCCTGTAGCCAGACAGTTTTTTTCTTTTAATTGTTCACATGTGCGCGCGTGAACAAATTGTTCGTGAGTGGACTGGAGATGTCCGGACTTTTTAGTGGATGTGGACATGTCCTGTCTCTGGCAATCAGTCTGTGAGCAGGACATTTATGGACTTTATTTAAACACATTTATGAGAGAAGAGCGAGGAGCAGCAGTAGCTGCAATCAGTATTTTTTTTTTCTGTGCTCTTTTTGAGCGTGTAGTTTTACTGCATTGTGTACATGGTAAAAGAACAATCCTGCATGATTTATACTTTGGGAACAATGGAAGACAGCAGGAATCATAAATGGGCATCAGCATTGTATTATGAAGGTGTGGCTTCCAGTCACGTTGAGTGCCGTCACGTTGCTCTGATTTGCGCTGAAACCACTTAATTTCTGCGTTGAGCACAGGACACAAAAAATTAAACATGTTTAATTTTTGGCATCCGATTTGCTTCGCCCTTTGTGTCCCTCGCGCTGTTGTGACGTTGACCTGCATCATCTCGGTACTAGGTTGCTTCCACGTGGCGTCGTCATGATGCCGCATGACGCAACTCGAAGCAGCCCAAGTGTGAAAGGGGCTTAAATCTGAGGCCATGGTTCTCAGCAGGAAACCGAAGGATTGACTACTTTGGGTAGGAAATAAAGTCTTGCCCCAAGTGAAGAAGTTTAAAGGCCCCCGACATTGCACAACTTGGATGCACACACATCATTGTGACGATCCCACCTGCTGCGTTCCCAGCTGGATGCTGTGCTTTGTTCCACTGGCTGCCACGCACTGGATGCTGCATTTATAAAATTATTATTTTGTAGTGAAGCAATCATTTTCTCTACTGTTGTTTGTTGGTTGTTGAAAATGGCTCTAATCACTTCCTGAATCACAGAGGATCACTCTAGCCGGAGCTGTTCTCGTGTGTGCTGAACGACATGGAGAAAGCATTTTGAGCCATCTAAAATGGTAATTATTTGTCATGTTTACATTGTCATGGCTTGGTAAAACAGTTGCATGTTCTTTCCTTCTTGTGTGTAGCTGTAAAAGTATGTTTGTGTTAGATTTAACATCTCGTTATCATCGTTCAGATGAGCTGCGCTGTGATGCGGTGTGCTGACGCAACCACTCTTGCTGTTTATTTCTTTACTCGACTTGACGAGCTGCATGTAGTGTTGGCGAGTAGATTGTGCAACTTTGCATGACATTTTGTGCGTGAAAGATTTTTTGAACATTTCAAAATTCTCTTTGCGCCAGCACCCCTCTTACATTCAGTCTACAAGTGTCAGGGGGCCTTAAGTACCTTGAGTGAACGAGGTACTTAAACCACGTCACTTCGGGCAAAGTGGCCAATCTGAAGGCAAGAATTCATACTTCCGTAACCGGCCGCTCAGTGAATACATGCTCAGGTTGTATGCTATTCTTTTGAAATCAGCTGGTTTGCTTTTGTTTCTTACTTGCTTCTATCAGCCAGCTGGTAGCTCTCATTGCCTGGAATGATGTGATTTATACACCAAGCTGGCCTGACATGAACAGTTGTACATAAAATTCACTTAGATTCAGAGCGGGAAAAAAATGTGCCAAAGGGGGAGGTGATGGTCTAGTGGTTAAACATTGGGCTTGAGTCCAGAGGATCCTCACTTCAAACTCCAGACTGACCGGAAAATCACTAAGGGCCCTTGGGCAAGATCCTTAATCCCTAAGTTGCTCCCAGTGTGCAGTGAGCACCTTGCATGGCAGCATCCTGACATCGGTGTGTGAGTGTGTTTGTGTGAATGGGTGAATGTGAGGCATAATTGTAAAGGGCTTTGAGCGTCTGGTGCAGATGGAAAAGCGCTACATAAATGCAGTCCATTTACTTTACTGACAAGTCTGACCTCTTTGAAAAGTGACCAAATTACAGTACATGTGTTTTACTGAGTTTGGTGATGTTCTCACAGACTAAAGAACAATCACCAGAGGGTGCTGGGGTAATGCCCGACCTCGAGAACTATGTGAAATGAATGTATCTGTACTTTAGTTTTTGTTGTTGTACACATCCTTAAAGGTCAGAATCCCAGGAAAATGTAAGAAAATCAGCAGGTTGAGGCAAAGTATATGAAAATTCAGTCAAATTTTCTCTGAAATTTTGTAGCCAAAATGGAAGTGTGACACCAGGATGTCATCCCCCTGAAGGTACAGGGATGTGTGCCAGAACCACACTGAGAACTACTTGGAGTGTTTCCAAAGCAAAAGCATTGGTTGAAAAGCTTTAACAAAAATGTGTGTGTGTGTGTTGATTTGTTCATTTCCAAAAGTAGCTTCCTTCCTGACTTCCTTCTTGTAAAAACAAATAAATAATAAATAAAAATGTAATAGTTTTTTTTTGCAATCAGGGTGAATATCCTGTTGTATTTGATAATTTAATGCCAAGCCAGACCTCCCTATATACTCACTATACACATTGCATTGGTCCCCACTATTGAAGAAAGCCCCGCCCTCCCCATCATGTTCTAGCAAATGTCAGTAACTTAATAGTGACAACTTTGATGCTAGGATGAAGCTAAAAGATCTTTTGGGGCATAAGAAAAGAAAAGAAAAAGAAAAGCATTAAGAGTGAGACTTTGTTCAGACTACCAGTTCAAATCAGATTTATTGCATATCTGATTAAAATCTCATTTTACTGATTTACTGTCCACATTACCGTTATCATCGATTCCCGGAGAGGATGGTGCACCCGGAGATGATTGAACAGGCCCAATCTTGATCTGCACTGTTTCTGACTGTTGATTCAGAGATGCCTGTGTGTGGGTTTGATTAATGTAGAAATGTTGTTGCGTACCAAAAAACACATAATGCATGACCGATTTTTAGTCTGGTCTGACCTGCTGCAACCTTCATCCGCCTTCACAGTAATTGGGTTACAGCCATCACCTCTTCCATCTGATGTGCAATCATAGACTTCTTGTTTCACCAGAGGCACAGTAGCCATCTTGTGTTCAGGGTTCTTTTTGGGACTTCATGGCTTCTGTTGTGGCCAGGGGGCGCACAAGGTCCCCACCAAATTTCACCCCAACAGGAAATCCCCTACTTGATCCATTACTCAGGTGTTTCGATGGGAATGAGGGGTTGCATTTTGGCACCCTGTCTACATTATGTAGCAAGTGACTAGATCTAATCTGTGTGCTCATGTAAAAATCCTACTTTCTTATCAATACTGGTTGCTACTCTCATATTTAGAGGAAACCAGGCACCATCCCTACAGTGAAGCATGGTGGTGGCAGCATCATGCTGTGGGAATGTTTTTTTCTGCAGCAGGAACTGGGAGACTAGTCAGGATTGAGGGAAAGATGAATGCAGCAATGTACAGAGACATCCTGGATGAAAACCTGCTCCAGAGCGCTCTTGACCTCAGAGTGGGGTGACGGTTCGTCTTTCAGCAGGACAGTAACCCTAAGCACACAGCCAAGATATAAAGACGCCCATGTCCTTCTTGATCTCAGGCATTTTCCCCCACCTTTCACAGGACAGTGATGGTAGCTCAGTGGTAACATTTCTGCCTGGCACTCAGAGCTTTAGGAAAGTGCAGGTTAGAATCCCATGGATGGCATATATTTTTATTTATTTATTAATTTTAATTTTCACAGCAGCTGCGCAATGTGGTTACACATCACGCAAGTGCTCGTATTGTGTTCCTGCGTGCATGAACCATCGCAGCCAAATCAGGCACATCTGCCCGTCGACTCGATGTTTTCATGGTTCGCTAATACGAGCTGTTCCACCATGAGTTGTACGTATTTGTACTATGTGTGAAGGGGCCCTGAGGAGGACCGTTCGGTCTGCGACACTGAGAACTGACACATCAAGAACACAGAAAAACCTAATATGACATCTGACAGGCAGAGACTGACAGAGGAGCATGCACAATGTACACACACGGGAGATGGGGGGAAACAGCAGGTGTAGACGCACACCAGCAGACAGCCCACAGCAGGAGGAGCACACCAAGGATGGACTAGACCCATGCACACACTCATACATCACTCAGGAGAGGCACAAGGATGATATGAACACATACACACCTCCACACACACACATAGGCACACCATGGGTGACAGACACACACACACACACACACACACACACACACACACACACACACACACACACACACACACACACACACACACACACAGCACAGGACAGGCGCCAAGGGCTCTGATAAGGACACACAAAAAGCACAGACCATGGGGAAACAGGACATAAAAGACACTGAGACACTTAAAACCCAGGTGACAGACTGTTGATGCACCTCTGGCATTACTGCATCAAATCTTTTTGAATATGATGTCACATGTGTTGGGGTTCAGTCTGTCACCATGGTTTTAAGTGTTTAAAGTATTGAGCAAATGGTGTGACTACTTGTAACATGTAATTTCTTAGTTTTTTTTTTAAATAAATTTGCAAAAATTTCAAAAATACTTTTTTCATGTTGTGCAGCCTGTCTGCTCTGTGTAAGTCTGATCCAGTCAGGTCTCAGAAGGTAAGCAGTGCAGCATCTGGTTAGTACCTGGATGGGAGACCTCTTTGTAACACCAGCGGCTGTGTGCGTTTCTCCAGGTGAAACTGGAGTTACATCAGGAAAGGCATATGGTGTAAAATTTGTGCCAATTACCAATGCGGATCTGACTGTATCCACTGTGGCGACCACTTCCTGAGACGAGAGCAGCCGAAAAGCCAACACGCACACACACACACACACACACACACACACACACACTTTTTTCATGTTGTCATTATGGGTACTGTGGGTAGAATTTTGAACAAAAAAAATTTAATTTGCTCCATTTTGGAATAAGGCTGTAACATAAGAAAATGTAGAAAATGTGAAGTGCTGTGAATACTGTACAGATGCACTGTGTTTTTACCAAGTTAAAGTACAGGGCCCGGTTTCCTAAAGTGGTCTAATCTTGTTTATTCGACTCTACTCAGACGACTAATCTTTTGAGCTTAGTCACTGCACAAAGCACTTAGTTGGCTAGTTTATTTTTAGCCGACTAAACTTTTTAGCTTGCTACACAGGAGGCTAATCTTATTTTAGTTGACAAAACATCAGTCTCTTTCCTCAAAAATGGCAGCTATCATGTACTGCCACTTGATGGAGCAGGAAGGCAGGAGAGCTTTGCTTCAGGAACAGGTGTTCCGGGACCGGAATAATCCATTGAAGATGTTTACGGATGCGAAGGCTGGGAGCGCTTCTCCCCAGGGCCTGGCTCCGGCCATGGTTGTAGCAGATAACCAATCCGGAAGTAAATAAAACTCTCGTACATCGGAGCCGTTTCTTGGCAACAGCACTCACGAGGCTGCTATGTCTGTGAAAATCGTAGACTATTGTTCTAATCTACAAATTTAGCTGTCAGTGTGAAACAGAGATTAGACGGTTAATGTTGGATGACTAACCTTAGGCAACTAAGGACGTTTAGTGGACTAAAAGATTAGACCAATTTATGAATCCGGGCCCAGGTGGGGTGATACTTCACCAAAGTAAAAATAACATGGAGATCAACCGCAAACAGTACAAGAATATGGCACAGACAAATGCCAATGAAAAGAATGTGACTGCCTGACATAATAACATTTTCTGAAAGTAAAATATGTTTTTACTTCATAATGATTTTAGCCATGTGCAGAGCCAGACCTCTGTCCTGTCCTGTCCAGGGTGCAAACCTGCCTCTTGCCCAGTGACTGCTGGGATAGGCTCTAGCCCCGCCCCATGAGTCTTCCTTGCCATAAGTGGGTATAGAAATTGAATGAATGAATTTTGATTTTACAGCTTCACAATACGTCATCATATTTTCATATCATGGTGTATCAGGGTGCCTCAGCACATGGATGATAGTTTTCACATTAATAGACTTGATTTTCATGCCATCACTGAGAGCGAAACCAAGAGGCAGCAAGAAAAGGAAGACAAAGATTTTAAAAAAATGCAGAGGATGGAAATAATTAAATCAATCTTTGGCGAGCAGCTGGAGCAGGACTCCAGCTGACAGCAGCACCTGGATATCGAGCACAGCCCGCCTGGAGCTGTACACTCCCTCCCAAAACTCCCTCCCAGCCCCCCGGCCCCTGCCGGAGCTCTGGCTGGTACCCCCACCCTCCCACCCCCAGGCTCCATCTCGTCAGACAGCGGCAGCAGCGTCACTCTGATGCTCACGGACTAATTAAAGGGATGATTTGTGAAATGCCATCTTTTTATTCAATTAATCATGAAAACAAAGCCATAAAACCATCTCAGAATGTACTTGTTAGTTTGCATCTAATAGATTAAAGTACATTAGAGAAATGGCATCACGATTGACTTTTAAAACGAGTCGTCTGAAACAGCCAACAATTCTCCCTGTTTTTCATTTTTTTGTTTGTTTGTTTTGTTTTGTTTTTTCCTGGTCTGTCAATTGGCTTGGCACGTCAGCATCTCCAGAACAATATAAATGATTCTGTCTCACTATTAGTGACAACAACTTGCTCTGTTCGTACATCACTTGTGTTTCTTTAAACAGAAGCCAAACATACGTGTCGAAATGAATGACTGTGCGGTTCTCAAACAAATGCTTTCCTTCTTCCGTGCTCCCCCTCATTGGAACATGTTTTAATTAGTAGTGAAAAATGGCTTCATTTGGAAGATAAATAACGTGAACGGTGCATGTCTGTTTCTGTTTGGCAGGGCTAAACACAGGTGTTTTTCTGCCCACTTTCACACAGAGGAGAAAACTGACTATTGCACATCTTACAAAGATAGTTCAACAACAGCGATCAAATCTTTTCAGTTTGTGATGATTTTTTAATGCTTATAAGAGGAAATTTATAATAAGATTAAAAATACTGATGTGCTACTTGATTACACGGGTAATTAATGGCCTTAATCAGTGACAAAGAGTAAACAGTAATCCTTTAGCTAACTTGTTGGTGAGTTACAGTAAATTAATCAGCACGAAACCAGTTTAAAACAACTTGAAGCTTCAGGAATTTATCAAAGTGGCTGACAGTTCATTAGGCTTTTTCTCCATCTAGCAAACATGTTGTCAAAGTAAAAGTTACAGAAAACAAAATCTCTAATGGATGGAAGGGTAGATGGGTAGGCAGATAGATTTAGCTTTGGTTTGTTTTATACAGTTTGTAATTCACTCAGTATAGTGGGATGTTATAACAGGGAAGGTAACATGCAGACTATTAGGGTTGTCAAGTTACTGTTATTTCAAATTCGGTACCACTACCCAGGAAAATGTAAAAAAAAAAAAAAAAAAAAATCAATACTGTGGTGGAAAAAAATGGTAAAAAAAAATTAAGAAGTGGTGCAAAACAAAAGTACAGGAACATAACTGTATTGAGCAAGGTGTGTGTTAAGAAGTTATGTACCTAAAGTTTTATATAACAGGGGCAACTGAGAGGTTTCCAGCCTCACACAGGAAAAGTAGGGTGTGGTTCACTTTCTTTTGCATTCTGAGAAACCAACATTTCTTGAATATGTGAAGTTATGACTCACTGGGTGCAATGTTGAGAAATGTTGACATGGCATCCATGTGAACGTCCGACCACAACGATAGACACACCACTTTATTAGATAACCTTACTAATACCCGCTTTTGGCATCAAAACTGCCTTAATTCTTAATGGTGTAGATTCAACAAGGTCTTGGAAACATTCCTCAGAGATGTTGTTGCATATTGGCATGGTAGCAACCAGTCTGTCTATTCTCTTCTGATCTCAGACATCAACAAGGCATTTTTGTCCACGCAACTGCTGCTCACTGGATAGCTTATTTTTGTTATTTTTCAGATCATTCTCTGTAAACTCTAGAGATGATTGTGTGTGAAAATCCCAGGAGATCAGTAGTTTATGAAATATTTAGACCAGTCCGTCTGGCACCAACAACCATGCCACATTCAAAGTCCCTTGTATCCCCTTTCTTCCCCATTCTGATGCTCAGTTTGAACCTCAGCAAGTCATCTTCAACATGTCGAAATGCATTTCTAAATACCTGTTTGTTTGTGTTGGATTTAGCTATTTTATGTGATTGTTTTCTGTGTGGGTTCATTCTCTTGTTGGTCTCTTTCCTGCTTGGGCTTTCTCCAGATTCTCTGAATTTTCTGATTATATTATGAACTGTAGATGATGGAGTGTGATGGAGATGATGGAGTCCCTAAATTCCTTGCAATTGAACGCTGAGAAACATTGTTCTAAAACAAGGAAGGGGTGTTATTTCCAAAAATTTGGAAATCTATAAATGTTTGCATGGAATATGGAAATATACACGGAATAAACCATAGCAGGATAAATTTTGGGTCATTTGGTTCCAAAATCCCATATGGACGGAGCCAGTGAAGATATTGGGTTCAAAAATCACCAAAAATATTGACGAAAATGTCATATCTTGAGAACTGCTGCACCTAGAGACTTGAAATTTGGCTCCAAATGTTGCTTGACCCAGGTTTATATTCAACGTCTATAGTAACAATAAGCCTATCTGGTGTTTTTTTAAGAGTAATTGACTAATACTAATTTCAGTACATATGTTACAATCAATTGTACCAAACAAAATCCATGCAGTTTTTATTTCAGGAACATCAGTTGAGTATAATCATCACATGTAAAGAATGACATGGCCACAATGAACTAATTATAAGCAACAGAGTGGTTTTCTACATCAACAGCACATATACAACACACGCGTTACTTGAAATTTTCAAATGTTCCGTCCATATGGGTTTTTGGAACCAAATGACCCAAAAATTATACTGTTATGGTTTATTCCATATATATTTCCATATTCCATGCAAAATGTATAGATTTCAAAAAGTTTTGAAATAACACCCCTCCCTACTTAAACTTAAATTTCATGCAGTTGTTCACAAAGTGGTGATCCTCGCCCCATCTTTGCTTGTGAATGGCTGAGACTTTTGGGGATGCTCCTTTTATACCCAATCATGAGTGTCCTCAGTTCCCAAATGCTTATTGAGTGTTGTTAGAAGGAAAGGTGATGTAACACAGTGGTAAACATACCACTGTCCCAGCTTTTTTGAAATGTGTTGCAGGCATCCATTTCAAAATGAGCAAATATTTGCACAAAAACAATAAAATCTATCAGTTTGAACATTAAAATATCTTGTCTTTGTGGTGTAGTCAATTGAATATAGGCTGAAGAGGATTTGCAAATCATTGTATTCTGTTTTTATTTGTATTTTACACAATGTCCCAACTTCATTGGAATTGGGGTTGTAAATCAATCTGGCCAACTATGGACACAACTGACTCCAATCTTTTTCAGCTGGCAGTACGCCATCACAGCCGGCAGCTTGATCTACAGCAAGACCAGCTCAATGCTCTGAGCACAGGATTCAGTGAACTTGCAAAAAGTCAAGAATCCTTGATGTCTTCTGTGAACACACAAATGGGGCAACTTCTGTTGAAACTCGATCATCAGACCAGCTTAAAGACGGCTTCCAGCGACACCAACACTCCACTTCCAGGGTCATCAGCAGCTGTACCGGCTTCCGTCTCTGAACCAGTGTTTTCTAACTAGCTTTCTCATCCAGAGTGCTTCTCCGCAGAGCCAGGAGATGTGAAACCTTTTATCACCTAGTGTGAGCTATACTTTGAACTTATGTCATGAATGTTTCTGTCCGAGTGGACGAAGATAGCATTCATGATCACTAACCTCACCAGACGGGCTGTGGCATGTGCTACAGTGGAGTGGAGTTGCCAGTCTTTCTTGTTCCTCTCCCAATGCTTTCACCACTGGACTCCAGCAGGTGTTCCAACACACATCCCTGGTATGTAAAGCTGCTCATTCACTGATGAGGCTTAAGCAGGTCAGCCATCGGGTGGCTGATTATGCTATAGAAATCTGCATCCTGGTGGCGAAGAGTGAATGGAAACCCCCAGTGCTACATGATGTGTTCTTCCAGGGCTTATCAAGAACCATCCAAGACCAGCTCATTGCCGTCGATATGTCTGAAGATCTCAATGAAATCATTGCCTTAGCCATCCGGACAGATCGGTGGCTGAAGGATCATCCTCACCGGGAGACTCCTCCTTCATCTCTCTCTCGTCAGCCTTGCATCCGATCAGCTCTCCCTCGGCCAGTTGCGCTGTCTCTGATTTACCTTCTCGCAGCATGGAAGAACTGATGCAGCTGGGAAAAACGCGTGTCTCCGTGGAGGAATGTCAACAACACTGGGATGAACTGTGTTTTTACTGTGGTCAGGCTGGTCACACGATCTCTGTTTGTCCGGTCAGGGGTGCCCCCGTGTGGTCCAGATCGAGTTTGTGAGAGAGTCAAAGGTCTATTCCTTCCTCTTCGGCTCAAAACATAATTTCTGCTAAACTAATTTCAGATCATTCTCTATTGATTCAGGTTCTGATTCTAATTTGTTGTTGTCCTCTCTCGCCAGGTCCCTCTGCCTTAAGGTGTTTCATATCTCGCCCCCCCGGTGGTGCAAGCTGTAGTTGGCCACAAATTAAGCGAGACCTACCGCACCCAGTCAGTACGCATGATCATTGCAGAGAACAATTTGGAAATGATTAGTTTCCATATTTTTGACAATATAACTCACCCGGCTATTTTAGGGCACTCCTGGTTACAACGTCATGGGTCTAATTTTGATTGTACAAAAGGACAAATTAATTCTTGGGATCCAGCCCGCGTTAAGAATTGTTTGGTTAAACCTGATCCACTCCAGCCGGCGACTAACCCGGATCTCACTGGGGTTCCTGCTCATTACTATGATCTTATGCTTGTATTCATGAAATCCAAAGCTAAATCATTATCACCACACCGATATTACAACTGTGCTATCGAGCTCCTCCCAAGGGTGTCTGGGAGACTGTTTTCTCTGTCTGCACCTGAACGCACTGCCATGAATGAGTATATTCAGGAATCACTTGCGGGAGGCTTAATTTGTCCATCTTCGTCGCCCGCAGGGGTGGGGTTCTTTTTTGATGAGAAAAAAGACAAGACACTGTCCATGTATTGATTATCATGGGCTTAATGACGTCACAGTTAAAGAATTGCTATCCTTTGCCTTTCATTTTTCACTACATTTGAGTTACTGGAAGGCGTAAAGTGGTTCACAAAGCTGGATTTACGTAATGCTTACCACTTAGTCAGAATTAAGCAAGGAGATGAATAGAAGACTGCCTTTAACACTCCCACCGGTCATTATGAGTACTTGGTAATGCCATTTGGCCTGTTAAAAGCTCCCGCAGTCTTTCAAAATCTGGTGAATGACATCCTACACAATTTTCTGAATAAGTATCTGGATGGCATCCTGATTTTCTCTCCCGATATTAACTCTCACAAACAGCATATACGCACTGTCCTGCAAACGTTATTACACAATGATCTCTGTGTCAGTGCTGGAAAGTGCAAGTTTCACAGTTCTAAAGTTTCTTTCCTGGGGTTCGTAATTTCGGAGGAGAGATAAAAATAAACCCCGATAAGGTTGCGGCCATGCGAGAATGGGAAGTTCCGAACAACCAAAAGGAAGTTCAGAGGTTCTAAAATGGTTAATTTTATTTTATTCCGCTGCCTAAACTTCTCTCAGCTAAAGAAACGTCCGAAGTTATGTTAACTCATGTTTTCAAACAGCATGATTTCTCACAAGACATTGTCTTGGATCGGGGTCCCCAGATTGTCTCCAGGTTCTGGAGGGAGTTCTGCTGTCTTGTTGGGGTCACCACCTGTCTCACCTTGGGCTACCATCCACAGGCTAATGGATAAACCGAATGTCTCAATCAAGAACTTGAAAAAGGACTCAGAATACTTACCTCTCAACTCTCTTCTACCTAGTCTCATCTCTTGAATAAAATTACCACATAACTGTTTGCCCTCCTCATCGTTGTCCTCATTTCATGTTGTCTGTGGTCACCAACCATCTCTGTTTTCCTCCCCATTTACTCAGTCCTCAGTACCTTCAGCCCTCTGTCTTATTCTCCAGTGTCAATGAACCTGGGAGTGGGCCAGACGAGCTCTCCTTTGTTCCTCAGCCTCATACAAGTCTCCTGCTGACCGCAGAGGGTCCACAGCTCCTGCTTACTCTGTGAGACAGAAGGTCTGGTTATCTACGTGTCACCTGCCTTTGCGAGGACTGCCCAGGAAGATGGCTTCCAGGTTCATTGGCCCCTTCTCTGTTTCCAAAGTAATTAATCTCTGTCCGTCTTTGTTTACCTAGGTCCATGCGCATCCATCCCACTTTCCCCGTCAGCCAGGCCAAACCTGTCCACAGTGCTTTATGCCCTCCTGCCATTCCCCTGTGTCCCGTCCGGTGTGTGGATGAAGGCCCGGCCTTCACCGTGCATTGTCTCCTGGACTCTTGTTGCCACATCGCAGCGTTCAGTATCTGGTGGACTGGTAGGGTTATGGCTCTGAGCAGCAGTCTTGGATTCCCTCCCGCTTCATTTTGGACCCCTCGCTCATCTGGAACTTCCACAGTGGTCATCCTGCTGCTCTTGGGCCGTCTGGGGATGGCTGTTGTACTATATATATATATATATATATATATATATATATATATATATATATATATATATATATATATATATATATATATATATATATATATATATATATATATATATATATATATATATACACCTGCATATATATATTTCAATTCAATTTGAATTTATTTTCATGTATATAGTGCCAAATCACAACAGAGTTGCCTCAAGGTGCTTCACACAAGTAAGGTTTAACCTTACTAACCCCCAGAGCAACAGTGGTAAGGAAAAACTCCCTCCCTTCCTAAATTGAATTAAAAGAGTAAAAAGCATAAAACAAAACTATACCAGTATGCTAGCCATACAAAAGGGAAAATAAGTGCGTCTTAAGTCTGGACTTGAAAGTCTCCACAGAATCTGACTGTTTTATTGACGCAGGGAGATCATTCCACAGAACAGAGGCACGATCAGAGAAAGCTCTGTGACCTGCAGACTTCTTATTCACCCGAGGGACACAAAGTAGTCCTGCACCCTGAGAACGCAAAGCCCGGGCCGGTACGTAATGTTTAATTAGTTGGAGGTGCCAACTAATAGACTAGTAGCAGAACCTTAAAATCTGACCTCACTGGGACAGGAAGTCAGTGAAGGGATGCCAAAATGGGTGCAATGTGGTCAAACTTTCTGCTTCATGTCAAAAGACTGGCCAATTGAACCAATTGGAGACCCCTAATGTTGGACTGCGGTAAACCAGAAAATAGAACATTGCAGGAGTCCAATCTAGAAGAGATAAAAGCATGGATCAGGGTCTCAGCATCAGCCATAGACAGGATGTGATGAATCTTCGCTATATTTCGCAGGTGGAAAAAAGCAGTCTTTGTAATATTTCTAATGTGGAGGTCAAAGGACAATGTAGGATCAAAAATTACCCCAAGCTTCCTCACTTTGTCAGTGTGATATATGACACACGAGCCTAGGTTAAGCATTAGCTGGTTAAATTGATGCTGATGTCTCACTGGACCAAGAACCATCATTTCAATCTTATCAGAGTTTAAAGGTAGGACGTTTCTAGACATCCAACTTCTCACTGATGCAAGGCAATCTTCTAAGGATTTTATGTGAACGAGACTAAGAGCAGTTATTGGCATGAATAACTGAGTATCATCATCTTGCCTTATATATATAAGGCAAGATGTCACACACACACACACACACACACATATATACACACACACACACATATATATATATATATATATATATATATATGTGTGTGTGTGTGTGTGTGCGTGTATGTTTGTATAAATAATGCAAAAAGTAATGTACAAAGAAGGATAATATTTTTGGATTGTTTAAGAAAGTTTAAAAAAGTCCCTCAAACACCTTATTTACAATTTATTTGTATCCTCCTTGTGAAGACAGCAAAACTGGAATATAGTACTGCATGTATATACATTGTTGATAAGCGGCTGTGTGACTGTCTGTCTGCACCTGTGCTGAAATTGTGTGGTAACTAGACAAAGCAAAGATGGCCCTATCAGTAATGATACAGTTGCAAATGAGTATCTCATTCTAAAGTAATTTTTAGTATCTCAGTATCAAAATTTTATTTACAAGTATTTATTGATTTATTTTTGACAACCCTATAGTCTATAGACAATTTTAAACTTCATAAAACTTCTTTGAACAAGATGAATTTTACAATTACAGCTTTCCATCTACATATATTTAAGACATCCCAAAAGTTTTGATGAACTTGTCAACATGCATATTTATTTCTCCTTTGATAATGTCTCTGTAAAATCAACTTAATATATTTTACTAAACAGACACACATTTATAGTACATAATATTTTATTCAGGAAGTCTTTTTTAACAATTTTCTTTCTAAAAATATATCGCACAAAATGGGCAAAATTTTGTTTCTACTGAAATCTAAGCATTATAATGTAGGTTTATTTTTGAAACGTTAAGGCCGAAAACCAACATTGAATTCCTGTAACCTTCGATACCTCAGGTGGCACTGCATTAAAAACTGACATCATTGTGTGAAGGATCTTACCTCAGGAATAATTCAGAAAACCACTGTCAGTTAACACAGTTTGTCGCTACATCTACAAGTGCAAGTTAAAACTCTACCATGCAAAGTGAAAGCCATACATCAACAACATCCAGAAACGCCACAGCTCATTTGAAATGGACAAACACAAAGTGGAAAACTGTGCTGTGGTCGGATGAGTCCACGTTTCAAATTGTTTTTGGAAATCATGGACGTTGTGTCCTCTAGACAAAAGAGGAAAAAGACCATCCAGATTGTTACCTGCGCAAAGTTCAAAAGACAGCATCTGTGATGGTATGTGGGTGTGTTAGTGCCCATGCCATGGGCAACTTACACATCTGTGATGGCACCATCAATGCTGAAAGGTACATCCAGGTTTTGGAGCAACACATGCTGCCATCCAAGCAACGTCTTTTTCAGGGTCGTCCCTGCTTATTTCAGCAAGACAATTCCAAGCAATATTCTGCACAGTGAGGCTTCGTAGTAAAAGATTGTGGGTATTAGACTGGTCTGCCTGCAGTCCAGACCTGTCGCACATGAAAATGTGTGGCGCATTATGAAGCACAAAATACAACAATGGAGAACCCAGACTGCTGACCAACTGAAGTCATACATCAAGCAAGAATGGAAAAGAATTCCACCTGCAAAGCTTCAACAATTAGTGTCCTCAGTTCCCAAACGCTTATTGAGTGTTATTAGAAGGAAAGGTGATGTAACACAGTGGTAAACATACCACTGTCCCAGCTTCTTTTAAACGTGTTGCAGGCATCCATTTCAAAATGAGCAAATATTTGCACAAAAACAATAAAGTTTCTCAGTTTGAACATTAAATATCTTGTCTTTGTGGTGTATTCAACTAAATATAGGATGGTTGAAGAGGATTTGCAAAATTGTGTTCTGTTTTTATTTACATTTTTCACAACGTCCCAACTTCATTGGAATTGGGTTTGTACTGAAAGTGTTTCTAGATTAAATTCCTCTTTTGTTTTCTCCTAAAAAGTTGTTTTAATTCACCAGGTTATAATGAAATAAATTTATCGTTCAGCCTGGTGGTGATGCAGAGATGGTGATGCTGCATCACATTAAAACTTGTAGGAGTTTCCCTTCAGTGAAATCTTTGAAAGTTTTTCACCTGGAGGAGCTGCCCTTGGCACTTTTCTCTATTTGGCATCACAGCCTCTTCTTTATGTGAGTTCAAACAGCAAAAAATATTTCTGAAACTTTCTTATTTCATCTTTATTTTCCTCATAAACAATTTTACCACGTGGAGAAGAAATTACACACATCACCCATAAATATTTATTCAGTCGTCGCAGTGAGCAATGGCTGTGAACTTAGGTGTAATTTGGTTTCAGTCTATCAAGATTAATTTTGTTGGGAACATGATGGATGCAATGCAGGGCAACGCTCCGATGCATCAGTGTCATTCCACGTGACATTTTTCACAGGAGTTGAGCGCTTCTAAGATTAAGTGCAGTATTAGTCAATGTTTTTGGGATAAGACTTCACACTAATTTAGTGAAGAGCAACAACCTGCAGAGGAGGCTCCATTAGCAATCACAATGAACTACAGCTCTGCTGGGAAAATCTGATTAACGCCACTTGCTGGAATTGTGAACTCGCTCATTGGGGCGATAATTCCACTTTTGCTGGAATACCAGCTCATAAAGTACCTTTTTTTCCATGGCAAATTCTGTTTGTACTGAAGTGTTATCATATTTCATGAGTCCCCAGAAGGGGACAGTGGAAAGTTGCTGACACTGAATTTATAGATATGTCAAATGGACAAAAATCTGAAATACATCTCAAACACAAAGCTGGAGAAATATCTGTTTATTTATTCAGATAAAAGAAAAAAGCAATGCAATGTACAAGATGTTTCAGAGCGTACCTCAGGCAGTGGTGTGTCCAGACTTATTTTATTGTGGTGGGCCTGATTTATGCAGTGGTTTATAAGCAGGGAACATGATAACCTCAAAAATTGCACTATCATGAACTATGCCTGTTTATTTCCTTTTATGACTTCTTTTTGATGTCATCATGACACTTGTACACCTCAATCACAAATATTTTTCTGATCAATATAGACCATCTTTCTAGCCCTGCTGGTTCCAAAGAAATAACACAAAATGTTTTTCATACCATGCCTTTTGTTAACCTTGACCTTTGCCTGATGGTCTCTAAAAGTGAATCTTCTCAAGATAGCTGTACAATATTTCCACCAATTTTAGTGAAAATCTGTCAAGAGTTATCTTGAACAGATTAAGTTATCTTATCTTATCTGGAGGAGGACTGTCGATCGGCCTCGAAGAGATTCTGGCAAACCGTCCGGCGCCTCAGGAGGTGGAAGCAGCTCTCCACCAGCACTGTTTACGGTGCGGGTGGAGAGCTGTTGACCCTGACTGGGGATGTCGTCGGGCGGTGGAAGGAATACTTCGAGGATCTCCTCAATCCCATTGTCACGTCTTCCGAAGAGGAAGCAGAGACTGGGGAATCAGAGGCGGACTCATCCATTACCCGGGCCGAAGTCACCAAGGTGGTTAGAAAGCTCCTCAGTGGCAAGGCTCCTGGGGTGGATGAAATCCGTCCTGAGTGCCTTAAGTCTCTGGATGTTGTGGGACTGTCTTGGCTGACACGCACCTGCAACATCACGTGGCGATCGGGGACAGTGCCTCTGGACTGGCAGACTGGGGTGGTGGTCCCTCTGTTTAAGAAGGGAGACCGGAGGGTGTGTCCCAACTATAGGGGGATCACACTCCTCAGCCTCCCTGGTAAGGTCTATTCCAGAGTACTGTAGAGGAGAATTCAACCGATGGTCGAACCTCGGATTCAGGAGGAGCAATGTGGTTTTCGTCATGGTCGCGGCACACTGGACCAGCTCTACACGCTCCATCGGGTGTTCGAGGGTTCATGGGAGTTCGCCCAACCAGTCCACATGTGTTTTGTGGATCTGGAGAAGGCATTCGACCATGTCCCTCGGGGCACCCTGTGGGGGGTGCTCCGGGAGTACGGGGTCCGGGGTCCTTTGCTAATGGCTATCCGGTCCCTGTACGACCGCAGCAGGAGCTTGGTTCGCATTGCCAGTAGTAAGTCAAACCTGTTTCCAGTGCACGTTGGCCTCCGCGAGGGCTGCCCTTTGTCACCGGTTCTGTTCATTATTTTTATGGACAGAATTTCTAGGCACAGCCAGGGTGTAAAGGGGGTCTGGTTTGGGAACCACAGAATCTCATCTCTTCTGTTTGCGGACGATGTGGTTCTGTTGGCTTCATCAAATCAGGACCTTCAGCGTGCACTGGGGCGGTTTGCAGCTGAGTGTGAAGCGTCCGGAATGAAAATCAGCAAATCCGAGGCCATGGTTCTCGACCGGAAAAAGGTGCTTTGCCCTCTTCAGGTCGATGGAGTGTCCTTGCCTCAAGTGGGGGAGTTTAAGTATCTCGGGGTCTTGTTCACGAGTGAGGGATGGATGGAGCGTGAGATCGATAGACGGATCAGTGCAGCATCTGCAGTGATGCGGTCACTGTATCGGACTGTCGTGGTGAAGAGAGAGCTGAGCAGGGGGGCAAAGCTCTCGATTTACCGATCGATCTACGTTCCGATCCTCACCTATGGTCATGAGATTTGGCTCATGACCGAAAGAACGATATCGCGAGTACAAGCGGCCGAGATGAGTTTCCTCCACAGGGGAAGACCCAGGACACGCTGGAGGGACTACATCTCTCGGCTGGCTTGGGAACGTCTTGGGGTTCCCCCGGAGGAGCTGGGGGAGGTGTGTGTGGATCGGGAGGTCTGTGCGGCTTTGCTTGAGCTGCTGCCCCCACGACCCGACTCCGGATAAAGCGGAAGAAAATGGATGGATGGATGGATGGAGATTAAGTTATCTTGTTCACAGACACACAGACAGATAGACACAGGACTGATTCCAATACCCTCCTTTGCTGTGGTTCAGGGTAAAAAAAAGAAAAAAAAAAAAACACTACTTGAATCCTGCAAGAACATTAAGACCCAGGTGTGAAAGATTTAAAGAGAAAAATAGCATGTGAAGTGCAACAATAAAGGTTTTTTGACAGGAAAGAAAAGAAAATTAGGATTTCATCAAATACATGTCAATAAGAAACAAACAAAGATAAATCATCCTCTTCACTATTTTCCAGCAGCCAAACTTAAAAAGAAAGAAAAAAAAAAAAAAAATATATATATATATATATATATATATATATATATATATATAGTTGTTTTCTTGTTGAAAAATTCAGTTTAGGCAAAGAGTAATGTGGATTTATTCAATTCTAAGTTTCACAGAATTAAACAGAAGTAAACATGATTTGCTAAAAAGATATTACTTCAACACAGTCCTGCAGTTCTTTGGAATCTTCCTCAATGTTATTCATTTACAATTACAAAAAATTAACATCAAAGAGTAGATGTGGTGTAAGTGGTCACATTTATCTACTTTTCAAGCCTAATTATGCCCCATGTTGCTTTAAACAACACAAATAATTTATATGTTAAAACAAATAATAGAATTTATATGTATTAAAGATGACTTGCATTGTGTTAAAGAATACACACAGTTAAAATAGTGAATAAATAAATGACAAAAAAAGCATCTTCAGAGGAGCCTCTTCAGCCACAGACTGCTCCTTCCCAAGTGCAGGACCAACAGACTGA
This sequence comes from Thalassophryne amazonica, assembly GCF_902500255.1. Taxonomy (NCBI): domain Eukaryota; kingdom Metazoa; phylum Chordata; class Actinopteri; order Batrachoidiformes; family Batrachoididae; genus Thalassophryne; species Thalassophryne amazonica. The sequence continues at coordinate 22,426,636 of NC_047107.1, forward strand.
ATAACTCCTTTGTCTCTCAGGCCGTCAGACTGTACAACTCCTCTCTCCGGGTCTAGGAGGAGTAACAGGAAGACAGAAAAGAGGAGTAGTCGCCAGTAAACCAGTATTGATCTGTATGTCTGGTATTTCTATTTATGTATTTCTATTTATATTTGCAAACTGTTTTTCTTTTTTACTTCCAGTTTTGATACTGTGTGTGCATCTTACCCTGTGTGCTGCTATACAATGTTGCTGGAACCTCAATTTCCCTGGGGGGGGGGGGGTCTTCTCAATGGATCAATAAAGTTCTATCTAATCGAATCTAATCTAAAAAACTTTGACAAGTTCAAGTTCAAACATGTCCCATTCTTTATGTTTATCTGGAGTTGTGTTAGGAAAGACATCTAGTGCAAAATCAACATGAATCTAGTATGGATTTGCTGTGGAAACCCTAAGCAAAAATGGGAGGAAACATCTGATAACATTGGTCAAATTATAAAATTTAGAAAACACAGTCACAGATTCATACAACTCCACAGTAAGGATTTTGCAGCCAAAGTAGATTAATCTGGCTCTCCATCTTTGTCACTCAAGGTTCCCCAGTATCTTTGTTGCACATTGTTTTTGTTTTAAACCATCAGGAAACTTGATAAATTGCATAATTTACAATTATACAGATTAAAGAGTAGTGCATGAATTATTCTGCAATGTTATTTCAGATTTAGGTTATTGTCTATAAAATCTCATACATTGACATGTATTTTTCTGGTTGTAATTGGCCAACAAGGACTTAAGGACAACCCTCACGACCATAATACCCCTCTTTTGACCTTTGGCCTCTGGAGGAGAAAACACATAACTTAGCAAAATAAGTTCAGTAAAGTACAACAATCATACTGTGAAGATAACTATGGCAGACAAGTGGGATTTTTTTTCTTCTAATGGAAATTAAAGGTTAAAAAACAGGATGGCAAAACTTTGGTAATGATTGTCATTTTCAATATAGTGAACACTTACAACCCACTTTGTGTTTTAAATGTATTAGCAATGTAGTATTGACCTTTTCACTGCCAAATATCTCTTCATTATTCCTTTATTCAGGGAAGATTCTCTATTGAGATCAGATGTTCTGAATATATAACACTGACAGGCTGCTGTCAGCATTGATTTCCATTTCTTCCAGAAATATGGTGTTGAAATCCTCTCCAGGCAGATAAGTATCTTTACACATGACTGCCAGATTTGATTGCCTTCTGCAAAGGGGCCTGTGGAGGAGTCACTCTCAATGCATGCCACACTACATTGTATTCTTCTTCTGTTATGCCAGACTACGTCCCTCACAGAGCACTCATCTAAATAAGAATATTTCTTCTATGCGTCGCGGTCCCCTGAAGGATTGGGATGTAGCAGCGCTGAGCTGTTGGAACGGAACATGTGACCTTACCAAACTGCATGTGTCTGCATGTATTGCTGTAACATGTGGCTTTTAATGTGCAGCACAGTTAGATCGGCTCTTTTAGCTATTTGCTGCAGTTGCGTGCAAACAGTAGAAAAACATCCCTATCTGTCAGTACAGTGGAATTATGCCCAATGCAATAATTTTTATAACTGAAAGGTGCAATGTTGTGTTAGCTATTGTGAATTCATGAGTGTAGGAACAAATTCACAAGTGGAGGGAGGAGGAGGCCAAGTTTTCCTTGGCCCATCATAGTGTAAAAATATTTTTTTATTAGTATTAATATTGTACATACAATAAAAAACTGAAACATTTGACTTTTGGCTGGTGGGGTGTTTTGTAAAAGTAAATGCAGTAAAAGTGGCTACTGAGCATTAATATTAGGATAATATTACTAAAAAACATCATATCACTTACACTGTGAGGGAACTCCAGCACTGTGGCTTAGTGGTTAGCACTGTTGCCTCACAGCAAGAAGGTCATGGGTTTGATTCCCACCTGTGGCCTTTCTATGTAGAGTTTGCGTGTTCTCCCTGTGTTTGCGTGGGTTTCCTCCATGTGCTCTGGTTTCCTCCCACATCCAAAGACATGCAGGTTAAGTGAATTGGAAACTTTATAACTGTCCAGGTCCGCCTTGCAAAAGAGGTCTCCATCACAATGGGACTAACCTGGTTAAAATAAATTAAAACGCTACATTTGCATGGTAAAACATATTTTGTGCACATCTCCTCAATGTGTTGCACTGTTTTGAACAATGAAAACTGGCGTTTGTCAGGGGTGTGTTTGGGCTCCTACATTGTTCAATGCTTGCATGGACTGAGTGTTGGTAGGGTTGCGGAAACCAGTGTCTTGGGTACTTTTGTTGGCGAGGAAAGGTTTAGCCACCTTGACATTGCAGACGATGCTGTGATCTTTGCTGAATCAATGGACACTGCTTGCAACAATTGAGAAGCTGAGTGACAAATCAGAGTGTCTGGGTTCGAGATTGTCCTGTAGCATGACTAAGATTCAGGCTTTTAATGACTTCCTAAGCTCGGCCATCAGAAGTGCATCTGTATGTGGGGAAAGCGTTGAAGTTGTAGAGACATTCGATTATCTCTACAGTGGCATGCATGTCTCTGGGTCCTTTGAGATTGAGAGGTGTGTAGAAAGAGCTTGTGGAGTCATGAGGTCACTAGACTCAGGAGTTTGGCAATGACAATATCTGTGTAGGTGAATGAAGGTCCAAGTCTTTCGGGTCCTGGTGCTGCCTGTCTTGCTGTATGGTTGTGAGACTTAGTCCATGAGCCAGTCATCAATTTTGACCTAATCGGTACCACTGAAGGTGACTAAACGACACTTAGAATCCAGCCTCAGTGTATCATAGCCTACACAAAAATGTATGATAGCAATCCCAGAGTGGTAGGTGTAGCCAGGTTGGGGTTAATGAAAAATTACATAGAGGTCAAAATTTTAAAATGCTCCGATCACATTGAAAACTATATCATATTATTTGTCTGATCATAACAATTCCAAAAAAGTATAGTTTGTACTATCTATGATGGAATGTTCTGGTGTTATGGGGAAAAACAGCAAAAATGGTGACAAAGGTCAATTTCAGTTTGTACAGGGGTCAAAAGTTAAAGTTGCTAAAATTGAGTAAAAAAATATATGCAAATTTAAAGTTAATAGGGTTCTAATAAGGAATAGTTTGCACCATCTGTCATGCTTAGTTATCATGTTACAGGGTAACATATGTCACCTGTCATAGAATCCAATAGATGTTAAACTTGTTTAACCTTTACCTTGGAGACCAAACATTCAACACAGTCAAACTATTCCATTTATTAATCCTTTTATTTCAACCAATAATTTGCATCATTCTGTACTGAAATTGGACCAACTTTAACTTTTGACCCCTGTACAAACTGAAACTGACCTTTGTCACAATTTTTGCTGTTTTACCCCATAACTCCAAACATTCCGTCACAGATAGTCCAAACTATACCTTTTTGGAATCGTTATGATCACACAAGTAATGTGATATAGTTTTCAACATGGTTAGGCATTTTTAAAGTTTGACCTCTGTGTAATTCTTCTTTGACCCTACCTGGCTACAGCTGCCACCCTGGGATGGCTATCATACATTTTTTTGTAGGCCATGATACACTGAGGCTGGATTCTACAAGTGTTGTTTTGTCACCTTAAGTGGTACCGAAAACCTGCTTGGCCCATGGACTAACTTGGATGCTAACCAGTGACGTAAGGATGGCTTTGGTACTCAGTCTCTTCAAAGGATCCTTGGGTACCGCTGGAATGACTTTATATCAAATAAGTGGTTACTAAGATAAACTAGGATGAGCAGCATAACTTGCATGGCGAGGAAGCCTCAGCTATGACATTTTGGCCATGTGGCCCATTTCTCTATGCCTGAGTGTTGAGAACCTCAGTAGCTGAAGAAGGCCAAGAGGACATCCATGTTTCACTTGGCTGCTGCAGATAGATGGTTATTTTTGAGATGTGGGAATGGACCGGTTGTCTGCCTGGATGGTTGCCATTCAGGATCCAAGGTGTTACCATGGTGTTGTGGATGCAGTAAAGTGCAGCACCAGTGCATGCTTCCAGACTTGACTTGACTTGTTGTATTGCACCTGTAAGTTAATTTATTTATTTATTTATTTTGCTCCTCCATGCACTTAGCTTTCTATGCACAGCCACAGAGTGTAGCACAAGGTGGTGGCTGTGTTCACAAGAGCAGATAGGCTAATTACTCAACAAGCTCATCAGGAGAGCTGGCTCTGTCCTGGTGGTTGAGCTAGAGTCTGTGATGGAAGTGTCACAGAGGAGGATGTTGAGGAAACTGCTCAGCATCTGGGATACCCCCTGCATGCCACACTGACATCCTATCAGAGCACCTTCAGCCACAGACTGAGACCACAGAATGTCATAGGACATCTTTCCTACCTGTGGCAATCAGACTGTATAATTCCCCCCCGCAGGATGAATATATAATGAACAGAGTTATTCAGTTACTCAGAGTTATGCGCAATATTGTTGAACATTTGGTGCAAATGTCTTAAAAAAAATTGTTTATTGTCACTGTTTTGGTACTCTGGCAAAATAATTTCCTTTAGGATAATTAAAGTTGATCTTACTTTTATTCTTACATTCCAATAACATATGTTTTTGAATTTCTCGAAATGTGCAACAACTGAGTTTAATGTCTCAACCAAAGTAAAAATATATATAAGAATATATACTGCAAGATGGGATGTTGGGTTTCAAATACAGCTGTATATGGTTTGTAATAAAACAACATGACACCTGACAAAACTGCAAATGGATGCAAAAGACAGCAAAGTGTAGCACCACTACTAGTTCTGTTGTGGTTAATATCTGCGCAGGCAAATGCAGCAAGGTGAGAAGAACAGCGCAATAAGTTGAACAAACCTTCAAACTATCACTTACATTGTGAGGGAACACCAGCGACAAAATTTTGGTGATGTGCTGCATTTCTGTGGACTTCATCCAGCACACAGGTGTGGTGCCTCAGTGATGAGGACTGCAGCAATTGGGGAAGGCCAAGGAGATACCCACATTCCACCTGGATGTCACAGGTAGTTGCTTGCAAGAGGTGGGAATACATCAGTGGTCTACCAGTGTGTTTGCCATCCAGGACCCAAGCGGGTTACATTGTGTGGTGGATGCAACGCTTTATAGCACTAGCACACATAGCAGATGTTCCCTCATAATGCAAGTAATACTCCACATCTGAGTCTCCCTAAGTAACCGTTTGTTTGACACAAAGTTATTCCAGCTGTACTCAAGGATATGCCAAAGACACCTGGTGCCAAAGACATCCAGTCACTGCCTTAAGTCAGTGGTTAGCTTGTAAGCACCACAACCATACAGTAAGACAGGAATAACCTAAAGACTTGGACCTCTCTTCTCTTCTCAAAGTAATAAACTGTTTGAGATGTGGCACTTCACGCGAGTAAGGGCCAACTGTTACCTGATCCCTGAGCGAGCACACTGGAAACGGTAGTAAGGAAAACCTCCATGAGGCTTTTTTTTTATTACAGGAAGAAACCTCGAGCAGAACAGACTAAGTGGAGCATTCATCTGCTTTGGTCATACTAAGAACTACAACATTAATTAAACAAAGCACATTAAAGAATAGTCACACATGCAGAGACCGAAATGTTGCAGCTAAGTAACCATGGAGTCCAGTGGTCACAATGACCAATGCTGAGAAAAGAAAGAAAATGTCCGCAGAAAATAAGCCTCACTCCTATGACAGCACAAGTGTAACCTGCATTATGTCTGTCCTGCACTGAACTCAAACTCACAACCTCAGCTGTGGGAGGTGGATGGTCTGACAAGGAGATTAAAACCTATGTACCCCAGCGCCAATGTCTAGGTACCATTACAATAAGAACATCCAATATTACAGGTGTATTTCCTCAACATAAATCCTCTCACACCTCTTGCTTGCATCTGGTTAATAGCACAGTACTGTGTGACTGGCATACAATGGTTTAAAGGGAATAACATGACTGAACAGGTCAGTGAGCTATGAGTTGGGCAACCACGTTGTTTACCTGAGGTTGCTTCCCAATCACACTATCTACATCACTGGGGAAGACCAACCTTGATTGGAGACGTAACCTGCTGAGATTGTCATCCCATCCAGATTCAAGTCAGGCGATTGGCTGGGCATTCTAGCAACCTGATTTTCATTCTCTGAAACCAGTTGAGAGTTTGCTTGGCTGTGTGTTTGGGATCACTGTCTTGCTGAAATCACCCTCGTGTCATCGTCATCATCCTGGTAGATTTTTTATCAAGAATGTCTAGCAGGGCTGGACTGGGGAAATTTTTCAGGCCGGGCATTTTTAACGAAGACCAGGCCACCACCAGGTATCGAAAAGGAAAAAAATTAAGCCTGCTGTGACAGTGTGTTTTGTTTTGTTTTTTGGTCTCTTAACCGATCAATGTGCACCAGGAGACACATACATTTTAACACTATAAGAAGCATTATGAAAAGTTCTCCTGAAATACAGTTATCATAGGCTTATCAAAAGTACAATCTGTTGACAGTAGGTCACATTACTTTTTAGACATAATAAGCCGTCATTTCATTCAGCCTTGTTACTTAAATTTAGAAATAGAAATTATATAAAACCATTTGTATAGAAATACTGTAGGCTATACTATAAATAATATATCATTACTTGTGTGATACAATTCATCATATAAAGCAAGAAATGACTGGATGACTGGACCAATGACTGGATACAAAGGTGAACTTTTGAAAACTGCAATACACAAAAAGGCCACAAGATGGAGACAGTTGTCTATCTCACTACAAGTTACAAGTAACATCAAGGATCTCTTTTATTACCAATTTGTGTTGCTAATCAACTTAGAGAATGACTCTCAATTTAAAGTAAAATGTTAGGTATGTGAAATTATGCCAGGACTTGGGAAAATACATTTTAGACAGGGACACCGTTATACCACGCCACCGCACCGCATACTGTGCAAAACAGCATACTTCGTATGACCGACGCACGACCGTCACACAAATAGAATAAAGAATAAAGAAACAACCCGGCGGCCGCAGCATGGTAGCTAGCCATGCACACCATTTGCACAGGTTACATTGCTAGGCTAGGTTACATGACTGGCAGAGTTAGCACGAACGAAAATTATATCCAACCTTAATTCACATCTGAGTGACCCAGTTAGACAGCACTTTACTTCGGACCAGAAGATCAGAATGTTTCTCTCTCATGCAGATGTCTGATTTATGAACAAGTTAGGTTGCTGGTCATCAATTAATAGCTGAAGTTAACCTTCACTTACCGTCATGGCTGTAGTGGTCCCTGCCTGGTCCACCTGTTGAACTTCTTCTCCGCCACTTGCTGAGGTTGCCTGCCGCAGATGTGGATGCTCCGCGTCCACTCAAAGCAAACGTCTGTTATTTTAAGACATTTTGCAGCATCTGCCTGAAGGGCTACTCTCTTCTGATCCCTGGCTCTTTCAGCGCCACCTTTCCTCTTCTTGCCACCATCCATATCGCTCGTTATCGCTCTGTCCGGCACTGGCACACTGTGTAGCCCAACCGAGGCCCGAGATGGAGGGGTAATTGGCCTGCCCCTCACCTCATTGGTCCAGGCCACAATCAGTCATGACTAAAGGGCTGATCTACCAGTTTATGCACCAATAGGAGGGTTTATATACCGGTATCCAGTGTTGTCACAGTTACACTCAACAAAAATATAAAAGCAACACTTTTGGTTTTGCTCCCATTTTGTATGAGATGAACTCCAAACGATCTAAAACTTTTTCCACATACACAATATCACCATTCCCTCAATATTGTTCACAAACCAGCTAAATCTGTGATAGTGAGCACTTCTCCTTTGCTGAGATAATTCATCGCACCTCACAGGTGTGCCATACCAAGATGCTGATTAGACCCATGATTAGTGCACAGGTGTGCCTTAGACTGCCCACATAAAAGGCCACTCTGAAAGGTGCAGTTTTATCACACAGCACAAGCCACAGATGTTGCAAGATTTGAGGGTAGCGTGCAAATTGGCTGCTGACAGCAGGAATGTCAACCAGAGCTGTTGCTCGTGTATTGAAGTTCATTTCTCTACCATAAGCCGTCTCCAAAGGCGTTCAGAGAATTTGGCAGTACATCCAACCAGCCTCACAACACGCAGACCACGTTTAACCACACCAGCCCAGGACCTCCACATCCAGCATGTTCACCTCCAAGATCGTCTGAGACCAGCCACTCGGACAGCTGCTGAAACAATCGGTTTGCATAACCAAAGAATTTCTGCACAAACTGTCAGAAACCGTCTCAGGGAAGCTCATCTGCATGCTCGTCGTCCTCATCGGGGTCTCGACCTGACTCCAGTTCGTCGTCGTAACCGACTTGAGTGGGCAAATGCTCACATTCGCTGGCATTTGGCATGTTGGAGAGGTGTTCTCTTCACGGATGAATCCTGGTTCACACTGTTCAGGGCAGATGGCAGACAGCGTGTGTGGCGTCGTGTGGGTGAGCGGTTTTCTGATGTCAGTGTTGTGGATCGAGTGGCCCATGGTGGCGGTGGGGTTATGGTGTGGGCAGGCGTGTGTTATGGACGAAGAACACAGGTGCATTTTATTGATGGCATTTGAATGCACAGAGATACCGTGACGAGATCCTGAGGCCCATTGTTGTGCCATACATCCAAGAACATCACCTCATGTTGCAGCAGGATAATGCACGGCCCCATGTTGCAAGAATCTGTACACAATTCTTGGAAGCTGAAAATGTCCCAGTTCTTGCATGGCCGGCATACTCACCGGACATGTCACCCATTGAGCATGTTTGGGATGCTCTGGACCGGCGTATACGACAGCATGTACCAGTTCCTGCCAATATCCAGCAACTTCGCACAGCCATTGAAGAGGAGTGGACCAACATTCCACAGGCCACAATTGACAACCTGATCAACTCTATGCGAAGGAGATGTGTTGCACTGCATGAGGCAAATGGTGGTCACACCAGCTACTGACTGGTATCCCCCCCCCCCCCCCCCCCAATAAAACAAAACTGCACCTTTCAGAGTGGCCTTTTATTGTGGACAGTCTAAGGCACACCTGTGCACTAATCATGGTGTCTAATCAGCATCTTGATATGGCACACCTGTGAGGTGGGATGGATTATCTCAGCAAAGGAGAAGTGCTCACTATCACAGATTTAGACTGGTTTGTGAACAATATTTGAGGGAAATGGTGATATTGTGTATGTGGAAAAAGTTTTAGATCTTTGAGTTCATCTCATACAAAATGGGAGCAAAACCAAAAGTGTTGCGTTTATATTTTTGTTGAGTGTACTTTGAAAAAGTAATCCAATTACTGATTACTGATTACTCCTTGAAAAAGTAACTTAGTTACTTTACTGATTACTCAATTGTAAAAGTAACTAAGTTAGATTACTAATTACTTTTTAGTTACTTTCCCCAGCTGCCCACAACAACCCTCTGCCACCTCAACATGACAATGATACTTTTTTTGCCAAAACTCACTTTATAGTCACCCTTTCTTGACTTCAATGAACATATATACTTGTTTTATAAAAAGTAAAATAAAGACCTCTTTCTTGACCTCATATTTAACTGTTGACAGCACTGTAACAGTAAAACTTGTAATTTCTAACCTACATTGTTAATAAATGTAACTATTAAATTCTTTCTAACATTTTTCTAACATTTAAATTTTCTCTAAACATTTTACTTGTCAAAATTATTATTATTTTAAGTAGTATTAGTAGTTGTAGTAAAAAAAAGGCTTCAAAACTGGACCTTTAATCTAGGGGTGTTGTGGGGGGCACATCCTTGCCCCACGCCCCCATTCCATCTGGATTCGCCCCTGCTTTGGCGTTTGAGCACAAAGACTGGATAACATTTATTTATGCAGAAAACATGACCAGATTTACAGTTAAGAAAGTTTTATTGTGTTTTCACATCATGTGGTCCTCAGAAAGAGAGTTTATGTGCATTTGAGTGGAAAATAGTGTTAGTTGTTGACGCGTCGCGGAGGATCAGCTGTTTTTAACATGCAGATACAGAGCGGTTCAGCTCGGCTCTAAATAAAGGAGGAAAAAAAGCATAAAAATGTCTTTGTAAAGCTCAGTGCAGGTGTGCTGTTGTCACCGCGCTTTAAGAGGTGAGGACGAGTCGTAGCTGCTACAAAAAAAAAAAAAAAAAAAGCGGATGAAAAGCTCACAGCTCGCTTTACTTCGTAAAAAAAAAAAAAATCTGCAGGCCAGTAGGCCATCAGGCCACCGGGCAAATGCCCGGTGTGTAATACTATCAGTCCAGCGGTGATGTCTAGGTACATTTTTCTATTCAACCCTCCTTCAATTCTATAAAGTTTGCCAGTGCTGCATGCTGCAAAACAGCCCCGCACCATGATGTTCCCACCTCCAAATGACTGTTGGTATAGTGTTTTTGGTGTGATGTGCAATTCCATTTGACCTACAAACATGGTGTTTATTATGGCAAAGAGTTCAATTTTGGTCGCATCTGACCAGACTATATTCTCCCAGGATTTCACATGCTTGTCTAAATGTTGTGTAGTAAACTTTAAATGAGCTTCAACATACTTTTTCTTCAGCTATGGTGTCTTGTGTGGTGAGCGTACATACATGCCATGTTAGATGAGTACGTTACTTATTGTTTTCTTTGAAAAAATAGCTCAGTTGGTCTCCACAAGAGGTCCTTGGATCTTGGACAACTCTTTATTATTCTTTTCACCCCTTTGTCAGACATCTTGCAAGGAGCACCTGGTCATGGCTGGTTTGTGGTGAAATGATGTTTTTTCCTCTTCCAGATTATGGGCCCCACAGTGGTCACTGGAACATTCAGAAGTTTAGAAATCCTTCTGTAATCAATGCCATCAGTCTGTTTTTTCAACAATAAGGCTGAGAAGTTCTTGAGAGAGTTCTTTGCTTTTACCATTTACTGTATATACCCTGTACAAAAGCCTGTATGGCACCATCCATTGGTTTTCTATAGAAACCTGGAACAGCCAAAATGACCCCCTTTCGTGGGCACCCTGACACCCCTGGCTGCACTTTTCATGGTGAACACATTAATGCATAAAGAGGTGGAACGCGGGGGCTCCATGTGTGACAAAAAAATCCTGAACATGCCTCCTCCCAAGTCTGAAGCACAAGCTAACAGCTAACCTTGGTTTGGGTGTTTATTAATTCAGATTTTTTTATGGAGTGTGAGGTGGTTGTCATAACGGTTTGCTTTGGTGTTGACAGAAAAAGTTATCCATGGTGTAATTCCTCAGTAATTGTGCATTAAGTGGACCTACCAACAGCTGCTAAAAGTGCTAACACCATTAGTATACAATAATAAATAAGAAGAGAATTTCACTCAGCATGAATATCAGAACAGGGGACATCTTTAGATGATCCGTTAGTATGTTTCACTGCACAAGTAGTATTATTCCAGGTGTTTGTAATAAAATACCCCAAACAGACACAAAAATGAGCTGCTGTGTTCCAGTCGGAGACTATGAGAGGAGGAGTCTATGGACACAGCTGCTGTCACTCCAAGGAACCATGCCCATAATTATACAGAATTTTGTTAATTAGATTGTCCTTAAACTAAGAATTCTTGTAGCAGGCTGTAAACAATGTTTATTTCTGCTCTGAAGTTGAATGTTCAAAATGGGCTTCTATGGGAATGTGCTCTGTTTGGAGCCAACCTTAATTTGACAGTCAAGGAAAATGCATTTCGTGGTTGGGGTCAAAATGTAAGCTTGAGTGTTGTAACTTAGCTTTTACTCATCTGAGTTGTTTCTTGTGTCACACCTTGGTAATGAGATGCCTTTTTATAGGCCATCCATTGGAACTGAAACAGAATAATTTAATTTCACTGATAAGGGGGCAGATTACTTTCTAATTAATTAATTTTAATGTACTTTTAATTAATTTCATTCTATTTTATAGCACTGTGTTATATATTTTAGTATTGTTTATTTATTGTAATTGCTGCACTTTATTGATTATCTCATTTTTAATGTGTACGACACTTTGGTCAACCCCAGGTATTTTACATGTTCTCCATACATAAAGTTTGACTTGAACTGAATTACTGATAGATTTCAGATGGTGTCTTGGCTTTTCATGGCTTTTTGCACCTCCCTTTCTTCATATGTTCAATACTTTTTACTGTCATTTCGCATTATTACACATAACTTAATTTCTATACTTATTTCTTTTAGTTTCTTTGTATGTGTGGATTGCCTCTGAAAATTTTATGTCAATAACACCTTTAAAAAACTATTTACTGAGAAAACTGGTGATGGTTCCGCTGTATGTCCTACAAACAGGAAATGTAATAAAAAAAATGGTAAAAACCATTAAATTTCATACAATTCATTACATAAATACTAAACAGAGAGAAGGTGAATGACTTATTAATGATTTTACTCACCTGAGCTATTATTATTATTAATTAGTATTATTAATAAGTATATGTCATGGACATGAACGAGTGAAGCTCTTCGCATCTCACCATGTCATTTAGTCCTTCAGACTTTTTTTGAGTAAATGCTTCAGGGGAGCATTACATGGCTAAAGCCTTTCAGTTTTCTGGGGGGCTATGCTCCCCACAGACCCCCTACCTTTTTAACATTTTCTTTATTTGCCTCTCACATGCCTGGCAGCTCCTCTCATCCTAACCAGTGTCCTTTAGGTCCTTCAGACTTTTCTCAGTAAAATGGTTCTTGAGACTTAAACCTTAAAGCATGACTTAAAACTTTCAGCTTCTTGGGGAGCTCCAACCCCCCCACCCCCTGACTCCCCGCCTTTTTAAGCATTTTCCTTATTTTGCTTTCAGCTTATGGAAGAGCTCTGCTCCCCATACCCCCCACCTTATTAAGCATTTTTCTTTTTTGCCTTTCAGCTGCCCCCCAAATTACAGCCCTCTTAACCCCCTGTCACTTTAAGCATTTTTTAATTTAGATGTAAATTAATATTCAAAGTTTTCAGCTAGTTGACAGTAGGGCTGTACAAATATGGCCCAAATTATCATATCTGAATATTGTCATGTCAATATGATAGACAATACGAGTATGACTATGATTTGACACAAAGTGCAGCAAAAGTGAAAATTAAATATTCTTAAACAAAACAGTCATAATACCACACTCATTTTGCACTCATCATAAGGTTAGGATACTGTGCCCTCCAAAAGTATTGGAACACTTGGAATTTCACACATTTTAATTTGTTTATGCCATTTTAAATACAAGAGAGACAAAAAATAAAGAATAAAAATTCTACAAATTATCTTCCTCAAACTCAAACCGAAAGCAAATCTCTAAAACGTCATAAAACCTGTAAATAATAATCAGTTTTATTGCCAGTTTTCTTCAGACAAGTCAGGGGATGGAAACATGAACATTTCCAAGTCACTAAATAGGTCTTGGACTTTATTTACATCAATTATGAAGAAATACAAAAGAAATACAAAAAAAAAAACATCAAATCTAGGCTTTCATCTCAAATGTACTTTCTGTCAAATTGTAGCTGAACTTTCAGGACTTCTTTTTAAGAAAATCCTCCTCTACATCACTTCATCAGCTGGATTTTATATTTTTAATTCATTTATATCATGTTGTAGAGATTTTATTTCAGTTTGAGTTAAGGAAGATAATTTTAGAAAAAAAAATGTATTTGAAATGGAATAAACAAATTAAAATGTGTGAAATACCAAGTGTTCCAATACTTTTGAGGGCAACTGAGAAAAACAGGAGCAACATCTCACAACTCATATATAGTGCAGCAGATAAGAGAATATTTAGAGTGGAATTCTGCAAATGGTGATACAAACATCAATTCGGCACAATAATCCATAGACATTAACTCTTTTGAAAAAAACTCAGTGGCCACTTGAATTTTCAATAGGCAGCCAGGTAGGTTCAACTGAAGAATTACACAGGGGTCAAAATTAAAAGGATAGGTTGAAGAGGATTTTCAAATCATTGTATTCTGTTTTATTTACATTTTAACAAAACATCACAACTTCATTGGAACTGGGGTGTAACTTCTGAACATCTCATTCCACCACAAGTGTTCCTTGTATTTCTTCTTCTGTCCAGATGTCACACCCAGTACTAACACTTGTAGCCATCCATCCATCCATGTTTCTTACGCTTATCCTACGTCGGGTCGCGGGGGCAGCAGCTCAAGCAAAGCCGCCCAGACCTCCAGATCCACACACACCCCGAGGCCGTTCCCAAGCCAGCTGAGAGACGTAGTCCCTCCAGCGTGATCTGGGTCTCCCCAGGGCCTCCTCCCGATGGGACATGCCCGGAACACCTCTCCAGCGAGGCGTCCAGGGGGCATCCGGAAAACATGCCTGAGCCACCTCAGCTGGCTCCTTTCGACGTAGAGAAGCAGTGGCTCGACTCCGAGCTCCTCCCTCCACTACTACACTTGTAGTAGTTTTCTCAATTGTCATAAATCACTTCTATCACCTCTATCCAGTGCCTGACTCATCTTGTTCCTGAATTTCATAGAACAGTCCTCCTCCTTCAGCTTGTACCATATGAGCCATGATTCAGTTCTCACACATTCTCTTCTTCACCTCCAAAGTTATCCCACAAACACGTGACGCTGTTTAGCCATGTTCCCCTGTTCTACTGCCTTTCAGTCTCCAGTTTTTTTGAGATAGAATATATTCTGCTTGTGTCCACATATCTCCACTCTTTTGTGTCACCTTGTGCTCACTGCTCTTCTTAAAATGAATATTCACAACAGCCATACATCCTTTTTGCAAACTCTACCATCAACTGTCATCATATTTTCCCAGTACCTCCTCATCACCTCTGTTCCCTTCATGAATGTGCCCAATGAAGTCCACTCTAATCACCACTCATTCATGCTTGGGTACATTCTTTACCACTTACCTAACTAACTACAGAAATCTTCTTTTTTCCTTCATCTCACATCCTACCTCTGGGGCATATGCACTGATGACATTCACCATTGCTCCTTTAGTTTCCATCTTCACACTCATTACCCTGCCAGAAACTCACTTAAGCTCCAACACTCTCTTACTGTACTCTTCAGTTACTGACCTCAGCACCATTTCTCTTCAACCTATATTTTGTGTTGTTAGAAGGAAAGGTGATGTAATACAGTGGTAAATGTACCACTGTCCCAACTTTTTTGAAAGTTACAGGCATCCATTTCAAAATGAGCAAATATTTGTACAAAAACAATAACGTTTATCAGTTTGAACATTAAATATCTTGTCTTTGTGGTGTATTCAATTGAATATATTTGCACAGTATTTAGAATAACAGGGCAGCAGGGTGTCTTAGTGGATAGCACTGTTGCCTTACGGCAACAATGTCCCAGGTTTGCTCCTGGCCAGGTCCATTCTGTGTGGAGTTTGTATGTTCTCCACATGTTGCATTGGGCTCCCTTCTGGGTTCCTTCCACTTCTGAAGACATGCCAGTTAGATGAATTGGTGACTCAAAATTGACCGTAGGTGCAAGTGTGATTGTGTTTGTTTGTCTAGTTGTGTTGGACCTGTTGGCCTGTTCAGGATGTGCCTTCTGCCCAATGACTGCTGGGATAGGATTCAACACTCCCCTCCCCCGTGACCCTAATTGGAGTAAGCTGTTTTAGGAAATGGATGGATTTTTTTAATTTAGAAAATGAAATACAATACCAACATGATTAATTAAAGTATTTGCTGTCAGGTCTAAGGTGACTCGTTTCCATCGTGCACTGTCGTTTTCGAAAACTGTCGACTGAGAAAGATTTACCATACAGTACCTTACTGTTTGTATTTCTTAATGATTGATGGAAATGAAGCCCAAGACATACTCCGTGACTTGGGAATATTCATGTATCCATATACATATAAACTGGCTGTAAAAGGGATAATTTTTAATAAAAAAAATTATTTTTAGTTTGTCCAGTTACTTCCGGACTATGAAAATGTAGCAAATATTTAGAAAAATGGGTGTAATTCCTAAACGGTTAATTCAGTTGAATGCCTCAAATTAAAGCTGAGTGTTATACTACAAACACATCTTGTTTCATTTAAACTTCATGCTTGTCATGCTCAGAGGCCAAAATGCAAAATTTGTGTTTCACTATCCAAATTATTTTTGGCCTGACTGTAAAAAATGCTGTCAACTTGGATCAAACATAATACCTAGCTAAGTTACTGTGTTTGAAAAACAAACACTGTTTCAGCTATCTGCTAATTCATGTTCAAATAATCAAATAATATGTATTTCCAAATCCATAACATAAGGACATTTCTGTATTTTTCATACAATAAGTAATAGATTTTCATTTTTTATTTATTTATTTATTTTTTACTTGTTTGGCTGGTTCTGTGACTTATATTTTGAAGTGACGTATGTGTCAGAAATATAATACTACATTGTCAGCTACAGCCACAATACGGTACTGTCTACATATGTCACAACTGAAAGCTGCTGTGAACTAAATGAGGTACTGGCTGATCCTCAATCCAGAGCAGAAGGTGGCAATAATGCACCATTAAGTTGGATGATAAGTTCCATAAAACAAGAAAATCTGAATGAGGAGCATGTGCTTTGTCTCAGAGAATGAGCAAAATCAATAAATCATGCTCTCAAAGTGAAAGACCATGCCCTTGAATAAAGATAGGGAATATCCTTCCTTTTGCCTGGCACTTGACTTTTTTGCACTTTGTGGGACAGCCAGAACTGCAAAGGAGGAGGACAGCATTATCCTTTAAAATATATATTTAATCATTTTAAGGAGTTTATTTACATTTAGTTAGGAAAATGTGCATATCTTTAGCGCCTCATTGGTATTTCATCTGTTTGGTGCTTTTTGCAGCAGATGCATCTTTTACTCTGGTGCAATATGCAATATATAATTCAGAAAATACATTAGTTTCATTTTAAAATGCATGTGCCCCCGGCTTAGTGGTTAACACTATTGCCTGGCAGCAAAGTGGTTCTGGGATTGCTTCTGGCCTGGTCCTTTCTGTCATTTGCATTTTCTGCCCATGTTAAGCATAGGTACCTTCTGGATGCTCTGGCGTCCTCCTACTTCCAACGGCATACAGGTTAGGTGAATTGGAAGCTTTAAATTGACTGTGAATGTATCTGTCTGTCAATACGTGGCCCTATGATAAACTGGTATCCTGTCCAGTGTGTACCCCAACTCTCGCCCTATGACTGCTGGGATAGACTCCATGACCCTGTGACCCTTAATTGGAATAAGCAGGTATAGAAAATGGATGGATGGATGTTCATCCCATGTTTGCCTTGTAATAAACTGTTTTTTTGCTTGTCCAGTCAAAGTAATGTAATCTCATGATCAATTCATTTCATTTACAGAATAAATCAAATAAAAAAGACAGGCTTACACATGAACAGGTAAACAGATCACTTTTGGAAATGGTGTTGTTGTTGATATGATATTTTGTCATCCTACAGTCCAAACTGAATGTTAATTTTAAATGTTTTCTTTATATTCACAGGAAATAGTAACTTGTCTGCCCTGTTAAATTTGTGCATCTATTAGATAATTTGTTTAGATTGCTCGTAGATACAACACATAAATTCAAACAAGGAAAATTTACAGGTCTTTTCCAGATATACTTAATCATGTGATATATTACATAGTACACAGTGATCGTAAGGTTTGAAAGTATTTATCCTCAGATTATGGAACCCCTTCCTAATGAAAGGAAACAATGAAATTTTATTTCATGGTGAGAATTACCTTTAGTTCTTCTTTGTGCACATAAAATGTGATGATACCAATTTCTTAAAGTGCGAAAGCAGTGACGAGCATGGTGGCTGTGATGGGGAGCTTTAAGTTTGATGGCTGCAGCTTCACACAGAGCAATAATAAATTTGGGACTACAGGGGTCTGATACTGTCTGCGCTCAGTATAATTAAGCGGTGCATTAGAAAGAAGGCTGGAATAAAACATGAGTATGCAAATGCAGCCTGGAGCTGATGTTCTAGTGATTATTACAATGCAGATAAAGCATTTCTCACAACTGCCGGTGTCTACTGAAGCCTCGAAAAACATCTGGACCTTTTAATTGAAAAATGGTGTGATGTTTCGCTGCACTGCTTTGTGCTAAGTGAAGTCACCAATTAAGACGAAAATGTAATTGATAAGAATTGCATTGCTTCATTATTTGGTGTTCTAGTCAAGAAAATTGATTTATCAATTATTTACAGGTCACGGCGCACAGGCCATGCATTTCTTCTCACTAGAGCTCAGCATATCTCAGGCGGAACTTCTCCTCCAATCAATTACAGCATATTATCTTTGAGACCAATGACATTCAAATACTATTTTTTTTTCATCTTACTATATTTCCAGGTAAAATTGCAATGTACAGTTTAGTTATTGATTTCATACCATATATGTTTACACATTTGGTTGTGTTCATTAGGGCTCCTTCACACATAGAGCAAATTTGGTCAAACTGCGCATGAAATGCGCATGAAACAGGAATAGTATGCAAAACGTGTAAAATCGTAGCTGCTTCCAACGCCTCATACACTTGTGCACACCAGCGGCTGAAAGACAAAGAGTGCGCTGTGAGAGCCCATCCAACCCTATTGCGGCAGGTGTCAGCCAAATTCCAGCTGACACACACGAACATGTAAGACCACTTGTTTGGCTCTTCGAAAATTTGTGGCCATTCACACTATTAACACAAAAACAGTCAGCAGACAATCACTGTCGAGCTAGATGGAAATTTGTCAAAGTGGCCCACAACTGTGGAGTTACAAAAAGCCACACACACATGGTGCATGTGTCTCGCACGTGTGCGTGTGTGTCACCCCCAACACTTCTGGTGTGCCGGGGGGCACACTTGCATAAAATGCTTATATGTATGTACAGATCTGATCACATGGGGCTGGACAGCGAGGTTTGATCACACACAGCACGGTGCCTGTCAGCTGATCATAGCACACTGGATGACAGCTCAGTGCACACATTACATACACAGAAACCACAGCCAGGACAGTTATATAAATAATTACGACAATACCTACATACACAATTACATAACAAATAACGAAAATGAATGACCACATTACAGAGTGACACATTGGTCTGGGCACTGAACGTACGGTGGGAGCGTGTCCACTCTCAGCCACGGCTGTAAAGATCTCTGCTCCTAGACGTCCCAGGTGGAGGACACGTTCCGCATTTGGAAGGACAAGAACTTACAACATTCCTCTGTGAGGAGTGCGTGTGTGTCTCTGCCTGCTGTCCTCACGTGGAAATATATAAAACATCTTTTGCCTTTGCCGTGCACTGCAGCGGCCAGACACAGCATACCTTGTCCATCCATGTCTTTGTTGATTCCAGGCATTTTTCCACACTGATTACTAGCCAGTGATGGTAGCGCAGTGGTAAAGTTTCCGTCTGGTAATCAGAGCTTACAGGTTTGAATCCCATGAGTGACATTTTTTTTTAAACCAGGGTTATTTAACAGCAGGTTTTGTATGGTTTCCCCTTTTATGTATTATTTATATCAACCCAGTGATATTCACTAATTATACAGCTGGTTTTTATTTTATTGTTCTCCACATCAGCGGCGTGATGTAGTGCAGCTACTCCCCTCAGGCAAGGTCCTGTTAACCCCAAAACATTAATCAGCTGCAAATCTTGAATTATCTGCAAAACATTAATTGAAAAATCTGAATACTGAAAAAATGTCTCCCAAAATGTGAACGCATGTCTTGCAAACATAAGTCTCAAAACATGACTTCTTCACGATTTGGTGCATGTGCTTGGCTGAGGAGCCAATGGTGCGAAGTACTATCTGTGAGATTATGACTGCACACCTCTCACCTTCATTACACCACTGGGCTTCATGCCACCCCTTGACTCTTATGCGTGGTGGGTGGGTGAACAGTCCAACGCTTGTGAATTCTGCTTCATGATGATAGGAAGAGTCGACAATGAACGATCGAAAAGTGACATTGCTTTGAAAGCTTGGCCACCAGTTATCCCTGTGGTAAACTTTTCTGACACCTCCTGCTTAAAACCCAAAAAGTCAGATGGATCGTGAGGTCCCCGCTTCACGGTCTGTATTCATACTGAAAATCAAGATCAAGCGAGCTTTTGCCCTTCTGTTCTGCGGGAGGTTTCTGTCCTCCCTGATACCTGTGGTGCCGTTTGACAGGTGCACCGCCCCAGTCCAACTCCACACCTGTCACTGTCCCCAAGTGGGTCACGCCAAGTGGGACCAGGCGCTTGAAGCCAGAAGTGAGAGCCTGCTCAGGGCTCGCCTTGCCAACACCCTCATACCCCCCCAAAAAACAGGCTTTGCGATCAAGATTTGCTGAAGTAATTGATCCGTAAACTACTTAAACTGACAGAAAAGATACATCATGAATGATATTCACATTTTGCAATTACTTTTTACGTTTTGTGGGATATTTTATTTATGGTTGGAATAAAACTATTAACGGTTCGAGGATATTTACATTTGGTGTAAATTGTCATTAATGGTTTGCAGATAATTCACAATTTGCAGCAGATTCACATTTTGGAGGTCAATCTTCGCCCAGTACATATCCCAGTTTCTGAAACAGCAAGATCTTTCTGGATCTGCACCAAAACTTAATCATGTCTAACTTGGCTTAAGATCAGCCCTCCATCAATCTTTACTACAGAGAGTTCATGTCTTTTCCTGTTAACATAAAAACATGAATGACAACACATGGAACAAATAAATATATTGCATATGGCCCTTTCTGTTGATGGATATCTATCTATCTATCTATCTATCTATCTATCTATCTATCTATCTATCTATCTATCTATCTATCTATCTATCTATCTATCTATCTATCTATAAGTCAAGGAACTGCAGCATTTTTTTTCTTCAGGGTGGTCTTCATCTGCATACCGCTTGTAGTGGGGTTAGTATTTAAAAATAGAATAAACAAATTCTCAGGGCTGCCAGTCTACCCCTCAGCTTCATGGCAGGGAAATCCCTGGGTCGCAGAATTTCTGTGGTGTTTGTGAGAACCTTTGGCCTGTGACCTTCACTTAAAGGTCAAAGTGACAGAGGTTTTAACCTGAGACAACTTTCCTGTAAGTTTGGTGACCCTAGGCCAATTGTGCGAAGAAGAAAATCTGAAAATTTGGCCTATGGGCTTGGCCTTGAAGTCAATGCCATTTATTTTCAAATTTGACTGAGTTCTTGACCTGATACAACTTTCCTGTAAGTTTGGTGACCCTAGACCTCATCATTGCAGAGCAATCATGCTAACAAGCCAAATTGTTGATGACACCCCCGACCCACCATGACAATTACCTCTTCAGCCTGTTGTCGGTTATTCCGGAATAGAATCACTTTTTTAAATAACTTTACCTCTGGTGTGACCTATATGCTAAAAAATTATGCATTTGTTTGTTAATAACAATATTTTTAAATATTTGTGTCAGCTTTGCAGGATTCAAGTACAAAAAACCTCAAGAATAAAAGAAAAAATAATAACAATAAAAAGTGCACTACAACCGTATACAAAAATCCCAAATTATATAGCTGATAATACAAAAAAAAAGTGTGACTAATACTCACAAAAATATGGTAGTCTGCATTACTACACATTTAATTTTATTCCAAACCACTCATAGCTTCAAATTGTGGACTTCTTGTGAGGCTCTTCCGCATTCAGCACCATGGATAAATAGATACCAATAAGAGGTTTTTCAGATACATGTATCTTACATAAACAATAAGGTAGGTAGTCAAGAATACAACATATAGTACACTGCTGTGCTGGTAGTAAACGAGTACCTGCTTTAATACCACTCTACTCCTATGCATCTGGAAGTATTCACAGCCCTTCATTTGTTCACATTTTGTTATTTTACAGCCTTATTCCACAATTGAGTAAATTCATTTTTCCCTCAAAATTCTACTCACACACACCCCATAATGACAAAATAAAAAAGTTTTTTTTTTAAATATTTGCAAATTATTAAAAATAAAAAACCTAAGCAGTCACACGTACGTAAGTATTCACAGCTTTTGCTCACTAATTTGTTGCTGCCCCTTTGGCAGCAGTTACAGCCTCAAGTCTTCTGGAATATGATGCACAAGCTTGGTGCATTTATCTTTGGGCAGTTTTGCCCATTCCTCTTTGAGCACCTCTGAAGCTCCATCAAACTGATGGGGAGAGTCGTACAGGGCATTTCCATCTCTCCAGAGATGTTCCATCGGATTTAGGTCTGGGCTGTTTCCTGGGCCACTCAAGGACATTCACAGAGTTGTCCTGATGTCACTCCTTTGATATCTTGGCTGTGTTCTTACATTCACTGTCCTGCTGAAAGATAGACAAGATCGAAGTCAAGATCGCTCTGGGCCAGATAATCCACATGTGCTTTGTGGATCTGGAGAAGGTGTTTGACCATGTCCCTCGGGGCACCCTGTGGGGGTGCTCCAGGAGTACGGGTTCCAGGGTTCTTTGTTAAGGGCTATCCAGTCCCTGTACGACCGCAGCAGGAGCTTGATTCGCATTGGCGGTAGTAAGTCAAACCTGTTTCCAGTGCACGCTGGCCTCCGCCAGGGCTGCCCTTTGTCACCGGTTCTGTTCATTACCTTTATGGACAGAATTTTGTAGGCGCAGCCAGGGTGTAGAGGGGGTCCGGTTTGGGAACCACAGAATCTCATCTCTGCTGTTTGCAGACGATGTGGTTCTGTTAGATTAACTATCTCGGGGACTTGTTCACGAGCGAGGGACGGATGGAGCGTGAGATCAACAGACGGATCGGTGCAGTGTCTGCAGTGATGCAGTCGCTGTATTGGACTGCCGTGGTGAAGAGAGAGCTGTGCAGGGGGGCAAAGCTCTCGATTTACCAATCGATCTACGTTCCGACCCTGACCTATGGTCATGAGATTTGCCTCATGACCGAAAGAACGAGATTGCGGGGTACAAGCAGCCGAAATGAGTTTCCTCTGCAGGGTGGGTGGGCGCTCCCTTAGAGATAGGGTGAGGAGCTCGGTCACTCGGGAAGCTCGGAGTCGAGCCGCTGCTCCTCCATGTGAAAGGAGCCAGCTGAGGTGGCTCAGGCATCTTTTCCAGATGACCCCTGGATGCCTCGCTGGAGAGATGTTCCGGGCACGTCCCATTGGGAAGAGGCCCCGGGGAATACCCAGGACACGCTGGAGGGACTACGTCTCTCGGCTGGCTTGGGAATGCCTCGGGGTTCCCCCAGAGGAGCTGGGGGCGGTGTGTGTGTGGATCGGGAGGTCTGGGTGGCTTTGCTTGAACTGCTGCCCCCGCGACCCGACTACAGATAAAGCAGAAGAAAATGGATGGATGGATAGATGGTCTGAAAGTGCTTCAGATGCCTTTTGGCAAACTCCAGGGCGCTGTCATGTGACTTTTACTAAGGAGTGGCTTCTGTCTGGCCACTCTACCATACAGACCTGATTGATGAATTGCTGCAGAAATGGTTGTCCTTCTGGAAGGTTCTCCACTCTCCAGAGAGGAATGCTGGAGTTCTAACAGAGTGACCATTGGGTTTTTGGTCACCTCCCTGACTAAGGTCCTTCTCCCCCATCGCTCAGTTTAGATGGGCAGCCAGCTCTTGGAAGAGTGCTGTTGGATCTGAACACCTTCCATTTATGGATTATGGAGGCCACTGTGCTCATTGAGACTTTAAAAGCAGCAAAAATATTTCTGTACCCTTCCCCAGATTTGTGCCTCATGACAGTCGTGTCTTGGAGTTCTATAGACAATTCCTTTGACATCATGTTTAGTTTATGCTCTGACATGCACTGTCAACTGTGGAACCTTCTATGTAGACAGGTGTGTGCCTTTTCAAATCATGTCCAATCAACTGAATTTCCCCAGGTGGACTCCAATTAAACTGTAGAAACATCTCAAGGATGATCAATGGAAACAGGATGGACCTGAGCCCAATTTTTGAGCTTCATGGCAAATGCTGTGAATACTTAAGTACGGGTGATTTCTCAGGGGTTTATTATTATTATTATTCAATAATTTGCAATCGTAAAATCGTAAAAAAAAAAAAAAATCAGATTGTCATTATGGGGTATTGTGTATAGAATTTGTAACATAACAAATGTGGAAAATGTGAATGGCTGTGAATACTTTCCAGATGCACTGTGCGTACATTATATTTTGTGCTTTGAAGCTTTTTTCTGAAATATGTGTCATTCTGCACAAATCCATAGATCAATCATTTGTGAAAATAAGAAGAATTATGTGTGAAAAATATTATATATAAGTGTGACAGGTATAGAGAAACACTGACAGCACGTACTATAGTGCAAGGACCTAAAAACCAATGTGTTGAAAATAGTAACAATAATAATAATATTAGTTATAATAATAATATAATAACTTTGTCCTCAATAGGTATTTCAGTTTAACTGTGAGCACTACAAATACTGCTCCACTTCATTATTAGTGTGATGAAAATCTGGGTGAACATTCCTTCATCTTCACTGTTGAAAGTCTCCGATTACTGGGCCATGGTCAGAGGCTGTTTGTCTGCCAATATGGCACTGGCCTGAGTGATGGGCATGTGGCGGTGTCACTAATGATCAGACCATAATGATCTGCTGACAGGGGAGGAGAGCAATAGATTGTCATTGGGGGTTGAGTAAAAGAGGCTGCTAATGATCTGCTTGCAAACACTGCCGGAGCACCTCCTATATCACTCCATCTCCTACTATACTTATCAAGTTCCTCTCCAATGGAGGGAGCCACCGTGTTGTGTCTCAATGCCATTTCACAACGCACTGTAAACATCTGTCACCTCCGTATCTATATTTCATGCTATTACCTTTTAGGCCTTGGGCTGCATGCTGTAAGCCTCGCTTTTGTTTTCTCCTAAAAAAGTTTTTAATTCACCAGTTATAATGAAATAAATTTATCGTTCAGCCTGGGGTGATGCAGAGATGGTGATGCTGCATCACATTAAAACTTGTAGGAGTTTCCCTTCAGTGAAATCTTTGAAAGTTTTTCACCTGGAGGAGCTGCCCTTGGCACTTTTCTCTATTGGCATCACAGCCTCTTTTTATGTGAGTTCAAACAGCAAAAAATATTTCTGAAACTTTCTTATTTCATCTTTATTTCCTCATAAACAATTTTACACGTGGAGAAGAAATTACACACATCACCCATAAATATTTATTCAGTCGTCGCAGTGAGCAATGGCTGTGAACTTAGGTGTAATTTGGTTTCAGTCTATCAAGATTAATTTTGTTGGGAACATGATGGATGCAATGCAGGGCAACGCTCCGATGCATCAGTGTCATTCCACGTGACATTTTTCACAGGAGTTGAGCGCTTCTAAGATTAAGTGCAGTATTAGTCAATGTTTTTGGGATAAGACTTCACACTAATTTAGTGAAGAGCAACAACCTGCAGAGGAGGCTCCATTAGCAATCACAATGAACTACAGCTCTGCTGGGAAAATCTGATTAACGCCACTTGCTGGAATTGTGAACTCGCTCATTGGGGCGATAATTCCACTTTTGCTGGAATACCAGCTCATAAAGTACCTTTTTTCCATGGCAAATTCTGTTTGTACTGAAGTGTTATCATATTTCATGAGTCCCCAGAAGGGGACAGTGGAAAGTTGCTGACACTGAATTTATAGATATGTCAAATGGACAAAAATCTGAAATACATCTCAAACACAAAGCTGGAGAAATATCTGTTTATTTATTCAGATAAAAGAAAAAAGCAATGCAATGTACAAGATGTTCAGAGCGTACCTCAGGCAGTGGTGTGTCCAGACTTATTTTATTGTGGTGGGCCTGATTTATGCAGTGGTTATAAGCAGGAACATGATAACCTCAAAAATTGCACTATCATGAACTATGCCTGTTTATTTCCTTTTATGACTTCTTTTTGATGTCATCATGACACTTGTACACCTCAATCACAAAATTTTTCTGATCAATATAGACCATCTTTCTAGCCCTGCTGGTTCCAAAGAAATAACACAAAATGTTTTTCATACCATGCCTTTGTTAACCTTGACCTTTGCCTGATGGTCTCTAAAAGTGAATCTTCTCAAGATAGCTGTACAATATTTCCACCAATTTTAGTGAAAATCTGTCAAGAGTTATCTTGAACAGATTAAGTTATCTTATCTTATCTGGAGGAGGACTGTCGATCGGCCTCGAAGAGATTCTGGCAAACCGTCCGGCGCCTCAGGAGGTGGAAGCAGCTCTCCACCAGCACTGTTTACGGTGCGGGTGGAGAGCTGTTGACCCTGACTGGGGATGTCGTCGGGCGGTGGAAGGAATACTTCGAGGATCTCCTCAATCCCATTGTCACGTCTTCCGAAGAGGAAGCAGAGACTGGGGAATCAGAGGCGGACTCATCCATTACCCGGGCCGAAGTCACCAAGGTGGTTAGAAAGCTCCTCAGTGGCAAGGCTCCTGGGGTGGATGAAATCCGTCCTGAGTGCCTTAAGTCTCTGGATGTTGTGGGACTGTCTTGGCTGACACGCACCTGCAACATCACGTGGCGATCGGGGACAGTGCCTCTGGACTGGCAGACTGGGGTGGTGGTCCCTCTGTTTAAGAAGGGAGACCGGAGGGTGTGTCCCAACTATAGGGGGATCACACTCCTCAGCCTCCCTGGTAAGGTCTATTCCAGAGTACTGTAGAGGAGAATTCAACCGATGGTCGAACCTCGGATTCAGGAGGAGCAATGTGGTTTTCGTCATGGTCGCGGCACACTGGACCAGCTCTACACGCTCCATCGGGTGTTCGAGGGTTCATGGGAGTTCGCCCAACCAGTCCACATGTGTTTTGTGGATCTGGAGAAGGCATTCGACCATGTCCCTCGGGGCACCCTGTGGGGGGTGCTCCGGGAGTACGGGGTCCGGGGTCCTTTGCTAATGGCTATCCGGTCCCTGTACGACCGCAGCAGGAGCTTGGTTCGCATTGCCAGTAGTAAGTCAAACCTGTTTCCAGTGCACGTTGGCCTCCGCGAGGGCTGCCCTTTGTCACCGGTTCTGTTCATTATTTTTATGGACAGAATTTCTAGGCACAGCCAGGGTGTAAAGGGGGTCTGGTTTGGGAACCACAGAATCTCATCTCTTCTGTTTGCGGACGATGTGGTTCTGTTGGCTTCATCAAATCAGGACCTTCAGCGTGCACTGGGGCGGTTTGCAGCTGAGTGTGAAGCGTCCGGAATGAAAATCAGCAAATCCGAGGCCATGGTTCTCGACCGGAAAAAGGTGCTTGCCCTCTTCAGGTCGATGGAGTGTCCTTGCCTCAAGTGGGGGAGTTTAAGTATCTCGGGGTCTTGTTCACGAGTGAGGGATGGATGGAGCGTGAGATCGATAGACGGATCAGTGCAGCATCTGCAGTGATGCGGTCACTGTATCGGACTGTCGTGGTGAAGAGAGAGCTGAGCAGGGGGGCAAAGCTCTCGATTTACCGATCGATCTACGTTCCGATCCTCACCTATGGTCATGAGATTTGGCTCATGACCGAAAGAACGATATCGCGAGTACAAGCGGCCGAGATGAGTTTCCTCCACAGGGGAAGACCCAGGACACGCTGGAGGGACTACATCTCTCGGCTGGCTTGGGAACGTCTTGGGGTTCCCCCGGAGGAGCTGGGGGAGGTGTGTGTGGATCGGGAGGTCTGTGCGGCTTTGCTTGAGCTGCTGCCCCACGACCCGACTCCGGATAAAGCGGAAGAAAATGGATGGATGGATGGATGGAGATTAAGTTATCTTGTTCACAGACACACAGACAGATAGACACAGGACTGATTCCAATACCCTCCTTTGCTGTGGTTCAGGGTAAAAAAAAGAAAAAAAAAAAACACCACTTGAATCCTGCAAGAACATTAAGACCCAGGTGTGAAAGATTTAAAGAGAAAAATAGCATGTGAAGTGCAACAATAAAGGTTTTTTGACAGGAAAGAAAAGAAAATTAGGATTTCATCAAATACATGTCAATAAGAAACAAACAAAGATAAATCATCCTCTTCACTATTTTCCAGCAGCCAAACTTAAAAAGAAAGAAAAAAAAAAAAAAATATATATATATATATATAATATATATATATATATATATAGTTGTTTTCTTGTTGAAAAATTCAGTTTAGGCAAAGAGTAATGTGGATTTATTCAATTCTAAGTTTCACAGAATTAAACAGAAGTAAACATGATTTGCTAAAAAGATATTACTTCAACACAGTCCTGCAGTTCTTTGGAATCTTCCTCAATGTTATTCATTTACAATTACAAAAAATTAACATCAAAGAGTAGATGTGGTGTAAGTGGTCACATTTATCTACTTTTCAAGCCTAATTATGCCCCATGTTGCTTTAAACAACACAAATAATTTATATGTTAAAACAAATAATAGAATTTATATGTATTAAAGATGACTTGCATTGTGTTAAAGAATACACACAGTTAAAATAGTGAATAAATAAATGACAAAAAAAGCATCTTCAGAGGAGCCTCTTCAGCCACAGACTGCTCCTTCCCAAGTGCAGGACCAACAGACTGAATAACTCCTTTGTCTCTCAGGCCGTCAGACTGTACAACTCCTCTCTCCGGGTCTAGGAGGAGTAACAGGAAGACAGAAAAGAGGAGTAGTCGCCAGTAAACCAGTATTGATCTGTATGTCTGGTATTTCTATTTATGTATTTCTATTTATATTTGCAAACTGTTTTTCTTTTTACTTCCAGTTTTGATACTGTGTGCATCTTACCCTGTGTGCTGCTATACAATGTTGCTGGAACCTCAATTTCCCTGGGGGGGGGGGGGTCTTCTCAATGGATCAATAAAGTTCTATCTAATCGAATCTAATCTAAAAAACTTTGACAAGTTCAAGTTCAAACATGTCCCATTCTTTATGTTTATCTGGAGTTGTGTTAGGAAAGACATCTAGTGCAAAATCAACATGAATCTAGTATGGATTGCTGTGGAAACCCTAAGCAAAAATGGGAGGAAACATCTGATAACATTGGTCAAATTATAAAATTTAGAAAACACAGTCACAGATTCATACAACTCCACAGTAAGGATTTTGCAGCCAAAGTAGATTAATCTGGCTCTCCATCTTTGTCACTCAAGGTTCCCCAGTATCTTTGTTGCACATTGTTTTTGTTTTAAACCATCAGGAAACTTGATAAATTGCATAATTTACAATTATACAGATTAAAGAGTAGTGCATGAATTATTCTGCAATGTTATTTCAGATTTAGGTTATTGTCTATAAAATCTCATACATTGACATGTATTTTTCTGGTTGTAATTGGCCAACAAGGACTTAAGGACAACCCTCACGACCATAATACCCCTCTTTTGACCTTTGGCCTCTGGAGGAGAAAACACATAACTTAGCAAAATAAGTTCAGTAAAGTACAACAATCATACTGTGAAGATAACTATGGCAGACAAGTGGGATTTTTTTTCTTCTAATGGAAATTAAAGGTTAAAAAACAGGATGGCAAAACTTTGGTAATGATTGTCATTTTCAATATAGTGAACACTTACAACCCACTTTGTGTTTAAATGTATTAGCAATGTAGTATTGACCTTTTCACTGCCAAATATCTCTTCATTATTCCTTTATTCAGGGAAGATTCTCTATTGAGATCAGATGTTCTGAATATATAACACTGACAGGCTGCTGTCAGCATTGATTTCCATTTCTTCCGAAATATGGTGTTGAAATCCTCTCCAGGCAGATAAGTATCTTTACACATGACTGCCAGATTTGATTGCCTTCTGCAAAGGGGCCTGTGGAGGAGTCACTCTCAATGCATGCCACACTACATTGTATTCTTCTTCTGTTATGCCAGACTACGTCCCTCACAGAGCACTCATCTAAATAAGAATATTTCTTCTATGCGTCGCGGTCCCCTGAAGGATTGGGATGTAGCAGCGCTGAGCTGTTGGAACGGAACATGTGACCTTACCAAACTGCATGTGTCTGCATGTATTGCTGTAACATGTGGCTTTTAATGTGCAGCACAGTTAGATCGGCTCTTTTAGCTATTTGCTGCGGTTGCGTGCAAACAGTAGAAAAACATCCCTATCTGTCAGTACAGTGGAATTATGCCCAATGCAATAATTTTATAACTGAAAGGTGCAATGTTGTGTTAGCTATTGTGAATTCATGAGTGTAGGAACAAATTCACAAGTGGAGGGAGGAGGAGGCCAAGTTTCCTTGGCCCATCATAGTGTAAAAATATTTTTTATTAGTATTAATATTGTACATACAATAAAAAACTGAAACATTTGACTTTTGGCTGGTGGGTGTTTTGTAAAAGTAAATGCAGTAAAAGTGGCTACTGAGCATTAATATTAGGATAATATTACTAAAAACATCATATCACTTACACTGTGAGGGAACTCCAGCACTGTGGCTTAGTGGTTAGCACTGTTGCCTCACAGCAAGAAGGTCATGGGTTTGATTCCCACCTGTGGCCTTTCTATGTAGAGTTTGCGTGTTCTCCCTGTGTTTGCGTGGGTTTCCTCCATGTGCTCTGGTTTCCTCCCACATCCAAAGACATGCAGGTTAAGTGAATTGGAAACTTTATAACTGTCCAGGTCCGCCTTGCAAAAGAGGTCTCCATCACAATGGGACTAACCTGGTTAAAATAAATTAAAACGCTACATTTGCATGGTAAAACATATTTTGTGCACATCTCCTCAATGTGTTGCACTGTTTTGAACAATGAAAACTGGCGTTTGTCAGGGTGTTTTGGGGCTCCTACATTGTTCAATGCTTGCATGGACTGAGTGTTGGTAGGGTTGCGGAAACCAGTGTCTTGGGTACTTTTGTTGGCGAGGAAAGGTTTAGCCACCTTGACATTGCAGACGATGCTGTGATCTTTGCTGAATCAATGGACACTGCTTGCAACAATTGAGAAGCTGAGTGACAAATCAGAGTGTCTGGGTTCGAGATTGTCCTGTAGCATGACTAAGATTCAGGCTTTTAATGACTTCCTAAGCTCGGCCATCAGAAGTGCATCTGTATGTGGGGAAAGCGTTGAAGTTGTAGAGACATTCGATTATCTCAGTGGCATGCATGTCTCTGGGTCCTTTGAGATTGAGAGGTGTGTAGAAAGAGCTTGTGGAGTCATGAGGTCACTAGACTCAGGAGTTTGGCAATGACAATATCTGTGTAGGTGAATGAAGGTCCAAGTCTTTCGGGTCCTGGTGCTGCCTGTCTTGCTGTATGGTTGTGAGACTTAGTCCATGAGCCAGTCATCAATTTTGACCTAATCGGTACCACTGAAGGTGACTAAACGACACTTAGAATCCAGCCTCAGTGTATCATAGCCTACACAAAAATGTATGATAGCAATCCCAGAGTGGTAGCTGTAGCCAGGTTGGGGTTAATGAAAAATTACATAGAGGTCAAAATTTTAAAATGCTCCGATCACATTGAAAACTATATCATATTATTTGTCTGATCATAACAATTCCAAAAAAGTATAGTTTGTACTATCTATGATGGAATGTTCTGGTGTTATGGGGAAAAACAGCAAAAATGGTGACAAAGGTCAATTTCAGTTTGTACAGGGGTCAAAAGTTAAAGTTGCTAAAATTGAGTAAAAA
Organism: Thalassophryne amazonica; assembly: GCF_902500255.1. Lineage (NCBI taxonomy): Eukaryota > Metazoa > Chordata > Actinopteri > Batrachoidiformes > Batrachoididae > Thalassophryne > Thalassophryne amazonica. Next base: position 22,458,228 of record NC_047107.1, read on the forward strand.
AAATATATGCAAATTTAAAGTTAATAGGGTTCTAATAAGGAATAGTTTGCACCATCTGTCATGCTTAGTTATCATGTTACAGGGTAACATATGTCACCTGTCATAGAATCCAATAGATGTTAAACTTGTTTAACCTTTACCTTGGAGACCAAACATTCAACACAGTCAAAACTATTCCATTTATTAATCCTTTTATTTCAACCAATAATTTGCATCATTCTGTACTGAAATTGGACCAACTTTAACTTTTGACCCCTGTACAAACTGAAACTGACCTTTGTCACAATTTTTGCTGTTTTTACCCCATAACTCCAAAACATTCCGTCACAGATAGTCCAAACTATACCTTTTTGGAATCGTTATGATCACACAAGTAATGTGATATAGTTTTCAACATGGTTAGGCATTTTTAAAGTTTGACCTCTGTGTAATTCTTCTTTGACCCCTACCTGGCTACAGCTGCCACCCTGGGATGGCTATCATACATTTTTTTGTAGGCCATGATACACTGAGGCTGGATTCTACAAGTGTTGTTTTGTCACCTTAAGTGGTACCGAAAACCTGCTTGGCCCATGGACTAACTTGGATGCTAACCAGTGACGTAAGGATGGCTTTGGTACTCAGTCTCTTCAAAGGATCCTTGGGTACCGCTGGAATGACTTTATATCAAATAAGTGGTTACTAAGATAAACTAGGATGAGCAGCATAACTTGCATGGCGAGGAAGCCTCAGCTATGACATTTTGGCCATGTGGCCCATTTCTCTATGCCTGAGTGTTGAGAACCTCAGTAGCTGAAGAAGGCCAAGAGGACATCCATGTTTCACTTGGCTGCTGCAGATAGATGGTTATTTTTGAGATGTGGGAATGGACCGGTTGTCTGCCTGGATGGTTGCCATTCAGGATCCAAGGTGTTACCATGGTGTTGTGGATGCAGTAAAGTGCAGCACCAGTGCATGCTTCCAGACTTGACTTGACTTGTTGTATTGCACCTGTAAGTTAATTTATTTATTTATTTATTTTGCTCCTCCATGCACTTAGCTTTCTATGCACAGCCACAGAGTGTAGCACAAGGTGGTGGCTGTGTTCACAAGAGCAGATAGGCTAATTACTCAACAAGCTCATCAGGAGCTGGCTCTGTCCTGGTGGTTGAGCTAGAGTCTGTGATGGAAGTGTCACAGAGGAGGATGTTGAGGAAACTGCTCAGCATCTGGGATACCCCCTGCATGCCACACTGACATCCTATCAGAGCACCTTCAGCCACAGACTGAGACCACAGAATGTCATAGGACATCTTTCCTACCTGTGGCAATCAGACTGTATAATTCCCCCCCGCAGGATGAATATATAATGAACAGAGTTATTCAGTTACTCAGAGTTATGCGCAATATTGTTGAACATTGGTGCAAATGTCTTAAAAAAAATTGTTTATTGTCACTGTTTTGGTACTCTGGCAAAATAATTTCCTTTAGGATAATTAAAGTTGATCTTACTTTTATTCTTACATTCCAATAACATATGTTTTTGAATTTCTCGAAATGTGCAACAACTGAGTTTAATGTCTCAACCAAAGTAAAAATATTATAAGAATATATACTGCAAGATGGGATGTTGGGTTTCAAATACAGCTGTATATGGTTTGTAATAAAACAACATGACACCTGACAAAACTGCAAATGGATGCAAAAGACAGCAAAGTGTAGCACCACTACTAGTTCTGTTGTGGTTAATATCTGCGCAGGCAAATGCAGCAAGGTGAGAAGAACAGCGCAATAAGTTGAACAAACCTTCAAACTATCACTTACATTGTGAGGGAACACCAGCGACAAAATTTTGGTGATGTGCTGCATTTCTGTGGACTTCATCCAGCACACAGGTGTGGTGCCTCAGTGATGAGGACTGCAGCAATTGGGGAAGGCCAAGGAGATACCCACATTCCACCTGGATGTCACAGGTAGTTGCTTGCAAGAGGTGGGAATACATCAGTGGTCTACCAGTGTGTTTGCCATCCAGGACCCAAGCGGGTTACATTGTGTGGTGGATGCAACGCTTTATAGCACTAGCACACATAGCAGATGTTCCCTCATAATGCAAGTAATACTCCACATCTGAGTCTCCCTAAGTAACCGTTTGTTTGACACAAAGTTATTCCAGCTGTACTCAAGGATATGCCAAAGACACCTGGTGCCAAAGACATCCAGTCACTGCCTTAAGTCAGTGGTTAGCTTGTAAGCACCACAACCATACAGTAAGACAGGAATAACCCTAAAGACTTGGACCTCTCTTCTCTTCTCAAAGTAATAAACTGTTTGAGATGTGGCACTTCACGCGAGTAAGGGCCAACTGTTACCTGATCCCTGAGCGAGCACACTGGAAACGGTAGTAAGGAAAACCTCCATGAGGCTTTTTTTTTTATTACAGGAAGAAACCTCGAGCAGAACAGACTAAGTGGAGCATTCATCTGCTTTGGTCATACTAAGAACTACAACATTAATTAAACAAAGCACATTAAAGAATAGTCACACATGCAGAGACCGAAATGTTGCAGCTAAGTAACCATGGAGTCCAGTGGTCACAATGACCAATGCTGAGAAAAGAAAGAAATGTCGCAGAAAATAAGCCTCACTCCTATGACAGCACAAGTGTAACCTGCATTATGTCTGTCCTGCACTGAACTCAAACTCACAACCTCAGCTGTGGGAGGTGGATGGTCTGACAAGGAGATTAAAACCTATGTACCCCAGCGCCAATGTCTAGGTACCATTACAATAAGAACATCCAATATTACAGGTGTATTTCCTCAACATAAATCCTCTCACACCTCTTGCTTGCATCTGGTTAATAGCACAGTACTGTGTGACTGGCATACAATGGTTTAAAGGGAATAACATGACTGAACAGGTCAGTGAGCTATGAGTTGGGCAACCACGTTGTTTACCTGAGGTTGCTTCCCAATCACACTATCTACATCACTGGGGAAGACCAACCTTGATTGGAGACGTAACCTGCTTGAGATTGTCATCCCATCCAGATTCAAGTCAGGCGATTGGCTGGGCCATTCTAGCAACCTGATTTTCATTCTCTGAAACCAGTTGAGAGTTTGCTTGGCTGTGTGTTTGGGATCACTGTCTTGCTGAAATCACCCTCGTGTCATCGTCATCATCCTGGTAGATTTTTTATCAAGAATGTCTAGCAGGGCTGGACTGGGGAAATTTTTCAGGCCGGGCATTTTTAACGAAGACCAGGCCACCACCAGGTATCGAAAAGGAAAAAAATTAAGCCTGCTGTGACAGTGTGTTTTGTTTTTTTTTTTGGTCTCTTAACCGATCAATGTGCACCAGGAGACACATACATTTTAACACTATAAGAAGCATTATGAAAAGTTCTCCTGAAATACAGTTATCATAGGCTTATCAAAAGTACAATCTGTTGACAGTAGGTCACATTACTTTTTAGACATAATAAGCCGTCATTTCATTCAGCCTTGTTACTTAAATTTAGAAATAGAAATTATATAAAAACATTTGTTATAGAAATACTGTAGGCTATACTATAAATAATATATCATTACTTGTGTGATACAATTCATCATATAAAGCAAGAAATGACTGGATGACTGGACCAATGACTGGATACAAAGGTTGAACTTTTGAAACTGCAATACACAAAAAGGCCACAAGATGGAGACAGTTGTCTATCTCACTACAAGTTACAAGTAACATCAAGGATCTCTTTTATTACCAATTTGTGTTGCTAATCAACTTAGAGAATGACTCTCAATTTAAAGTAAAATGTTAGGTATGTGAAATTATGCCAGGACTTGGGAAAATACATTTTAGACAGGGACACCGTTATACCACGCCACCGCACCGCATACTGTGCAAAACAGCATACTTCGTATGACCGACGCACGACCGTCACACAAATAGAATAAAGAATAAAGAAACAACCCGGCGGCCGCAGCATGGTAGCTAGCCATGCACACCATTTGCACAGGTTACATTGCTAGGCTAGGTTACATGACTGGCAGAGTTAGCACGAACGAAAATTATATCCAACCTTAATTCACATCTGAGTGACCCAGTTAGACAGCACTTTACTTCGGACCAGAAGATCAGAATGTTCTCTCACATCAGATGTCTGATTTATGAACAAGTTAGGTTGCTGGTCATCATTAATAGCTGAAGTTACCTTCACTTACCGTCATGGCGTAGTGGTCCCTGCCTGGTCCACCTGTTGAAACTTCTTCTCCGCCACTGCTGAGGTTGCCTGCCGCCGATGTGGATGCTCCGCGTCCCATCAAAGCAAACGTCTGTTATTTTAAGACATTTTGCAGCATCTGCCGGAAGGGCTACTCTCTTCTGATCCCTGCTCTTTCAGCGCCACCTTTCCTCTTCTTGCCACCATCCATATCGCTCGTTATCGCTCTGTCCGGCACTGGCACACTGTGTAGCCCAACCGAGGCCCGAGATGGAGGGGTAATTGGCCTGCCCCTCACCTCATTGGTCCAGGCCACAATCAGTCATGACTAAAGGGCTGATCTACCAGTTTATGCACCAATAGGAGGGTTTATATACCGGTATCCAGTGTTGTCACAGTTACACTCAACAAAAATATAAAAGCAACACTTTTGGTTTTGCTCCCATTTTGTATGAGATGAACTCAACGATCTAAAACTTTTTCCACATACACAATATCACCATTTCCCTCAAATATTGTTCACAAACCAGTCTAAATCTGTGATAGTGAGCACTTCTCCTTTGCTGAGATAATTCATCGCACCTCACAGGTGTGCCATACCAAGATGCTGATTAGACACCATGATTAGTGCACAGGTGTGCCTTAGACTGCCCACAATAAAAGGCCACTCTGAAAGGTGCAGTTTTATCACACAGCACAATGCCACAGATGTTGCAAGATTTGAGGTAGCGTGCAATTGGCATGCTGACAGCAGGAATGTCAACCAGAGCTGTTGCTCGTGTATTGAATGTTCATTTCTCTACCATAAGCCGTCTCCAAAGGCGTTTCAGAGAATTTGGCAGTACATCCAACCAGCCTCACAACCGCAGACCACGTTTAACCACACCCCCCAGGACCTCCACATCCAGCATGTTCACCTCCAAGATCGTCTGAGACCAGCCACTCGGACAGCTGCTGAAACAATCGGTTTGCATAACCAAAGAATTTCTGCACAAACTGTCAGAAACCGTCTCAGGGAAGCTCATCTGCATGCTCGTCGTCCTCATCGGGGTCTCGACCTGACTCCAGTTCGTCGTCGTAACCGACTTGAGTGGGCAAATGCTCACATTCGCTGGCATTTGGCATGTTGGAGAGGTGTTCTCTTCGCGGATGAATCCTGGTTCACACTGTTCAGGGCAGATGGCAGACAGCGTGTGTGGCGTCGTGTGGGTGAGCGGTTTTCTGATGTCAGTGTTGTGGATCGAGTGGCCCATGGTGGCGGTGGGGTTATGGTGTGGGCAGGCGTCTGTTATGGACGAAGAACACAGGTGCATTTTATTGATGGCATTTTGAATGCACAGAGATACCGTGACGAGATCCTGAGGCCCATTGTTGTGCCATACATCCAAGAACATCACCTCATGTTGCAGCAGGATAATGCACGGCCCCATGTTGCAAGAATCTGTACACAATTCTTGGAAGCTGAAAATGTCCCAGTTCTTGCATGGCCGGCATACTCACCGGACATGTCACCCATTGAGCATGTTTGGGATGCTCTGGACCGGCGTATACGACAGCATGTACCAGTTCCTGCCAATATCCAGCAACTTCGCACAGCCATTGAAGAGGAGTGGACCAACATTCCACAGGCCACAATTGACAACCTGATCAACTCTATGCGAAGGAGATGTGTTGCACTGCATGAGGCAAATGGTGGTCACACCAGCTACTGACTGGTATCCCCCCCCCCCCCCCCAATAAAACAAAACTGCACCTTTCAGAGTGGCCTTTTATTGTGGACAGTCTAAGGCACACCTGTGCACTAATCATGGTGTCTAATCAGCATCTTGATATGGCACCACCTTGAGGTGGAGTGGATTATCTCAGCAAAGGGGGGAAGTGCTCACTATCACAGATTTAGACTGGTTTGTGAACAATATTTGAGGGAAATGGTGATATTGTGTATGTGGAAAAAGTTTTAGATCTTGAGTTCATCTCATACAAAATGGGAGCAAAACCAAAAGTGTTGCGTTTATATTTTTGTTGAGTGTACTTGAAAAAGTAATCCAATTACTGATTACTGATTACTCCTTGAAAAAGTAACTTAGTTACTTTACTGATTACTCAATTGTAAAAGTAACTAAGTTAGATTACTAATTACTTTTTAGTTACTTTCCCCAGCTGCCCACAACAACCCTCTGCCACCCTCAACATGACAATGATACTTTTTTTGCCAAAACTCACTTATAGTCACCCTTTCTTGACTTCAATGAACATATATACTTGTTTTATAAAAAGTAAAATAAAGACCTCTTTCTTGACCTCATATTAACTGTTGACAGCACTGTAACAGTAAACTTGTAATTTCTAACCTACATGTTAATAAATGTAACTATTAAATTCTTTCTAACATTTTTCTAACATTTAAATTTTTCTCTAAACATTTACTTGTCAAATTATATTATTTAAGTAGTATTAGTAGTTGTAGTAAAAAAAAGGCTTCAAAACTGGACCTTTAATCTAGGGGTGTTGTGGGGGGCACATCCTTGCCCCACGCCCCCATTCCATCTGGATTCGCCCCTGCTTTGGCGTTTGAGCACAAAGACTGGATACATTTATTTATGCAGAAAACATGACCAGATTTACAGTTAAGAAAGTTTTATTGTGTTTTCACATCATGTGGTCCTCAGAAAGAGAGTTTATGTGCATTTGAGTGGAAAATAGTGTTAGTTGTTGACGCGTCGCGGAGGATCAGCTGTTTTTAACATGCAGATACAGACGCGGTTTCAGCTCGGCTCTAAATAAAGGAGGAAAAAAAGCATAAAAATGTCTTTGTAAAGCTCAGTGCAGGTGTGCTGTTGTCACCGCGCTTTAAGAGGTGAGGACGAGTCGTAGCTGCTACAAAAAAAAAAAAAAAAAAAAGCGGATGAAAAGCTCACAGCTCGCTTTACTTCGTAAAAAAAAAAAAATCTGCAGGCCAGTAGGCCATCAGGCCACCGGGCAAATGCCCGGTGTGTAATACTATCAGTCCAGCGGTGATGTCTAGGTACATTTTTTCTATTCAACCCTCCTTCAATTCTATAAAGTTTGCCAGTGCTGCATGCTGCAAAACAGCCCCGCACCATGATGTTCCCACCTCCAAATGACTGTTGGTATAGTGTTTTTGGTGTGATGTGCAATTCCATTGACCTACAAACATGGTGTTTATTATGGCAAGAGTTCAATTTTGGTCGCATCTTGACCAGACTATATTCTCCAGGATTTCACATGCTTGTCTAAATGTTGTGTAGTAAACTTTAAATGAGCTTCAACATACTTTTTCTTCAGCTATGGTGTCTTGTGTGGTGAGCGTACATACATGCCATGTTAGATGAGTACGTTACTTATTGTTTTCTTTGAAAAAATAGCTCAGTTGGTCTCCACAAGAGGTCCTTGGATCTTGGACAACTCTTTATTATCTTTTCACCCCTTTGTCAGACATCTTGCAAGGAGCACCTGGTCATGGCTGGTTGTGGTGAAATGATGTTTTTTTCCTCTTCCAGATTATGGGCCCCACAGTGGTCACTGGAACATTCAGAAGTTTAAGAAATCCTTCTGTAATCAATGCCATCAGTCTGTTTTTTCAACAATAAGGCTGAGAAGTTCTTGAGAGAGTTCTTTTGCTTTTACCATTTACTGTATATACCCTGTACAAAAAGCCTGTATGGCACCATCCATTGGTTTTCTATAGAAACCTGGAACAGCCAAAAATGACCCCCTTTCGTGGGCACCCTGACACCCCTGGCTGCACTTTTCATGGTGACAACATTAATGCATAAAGAGGTGGAACGCGGGGGCTCCATGTGTGACAAAAAATCCGAACATGCCTCCTCCCAAGTCTGAAGCACAAGCTAACAGCTAACCTTGGTTTGGGTGTTATTAATTCAGATTTTTTATGGAGTGTGAGGTGGTTGTCATAACGTTTTGCTTTGGTGTTGACAGAAAAAGTTATCCATGGTGTAATTCCTCAGTAATTGTGCATTAAGTGGACCTACCAACAGCTGCTAAAAGTGCTAACACCATTAGTATACAATAATAAATAAGAAGAGAATTTCACTCAGCATGAATATCAGAACAGGGACATCTTAGATGATCCGTTAGTATGTTTCACTGCACAAGTAGTATTATTCCAGGTGTTTGTAATAAAATACCCCAAACAGACACAAAATGAGCTGCTGTGTTCCAGTCGGAGACTATGAGAGGAGGAGTCTATGGACACAGCTGCTGTCACTCCAAGGAACCATGCCCATAATTATACAGAATTTTGTTAATTAGATTGTCTTAAACTAAGAAGTTCTTGTAGCAGGCTGTAAACATGTTTATTTCTGCTCTGAAGTTGAATGTTTCAAAATGGGCTTCTATGGGAATGTGCTCTGTTTTGGAGCCAACCTTAATTTGACAGTCAAGGAAATGCATTTCGTGGTTGGGGTCAAAATGTAAGCTTGAGTGTTGTAACTTAGCTTTTACTCATCATGAGTTGTTTCTTGTGTCACACCTTGGTAATGAGATGCCTTTTTATAGGCCATCCATTGGAACTGAAACAGAATATATTAATTTGCACTGATAAGGGGCAGGATTACTTTCTAATTAATTAATTTTAATGTACTTTTAATTAATTTCATTCTATTTTATAGCACTGTGTTATATATTTTAGTATTGTTTATTTATTGTAATTGCTGCACTTTATTGATTATCTCATTTTTAATGTGTACGACACTTTGGTCAACCCCAGGTATTTTACATGTTCTCCATACATAAAGTTTGACTTGAACTGAATTACTGATAGATTTCAGATGGTGTCTTGGCTTTTCATGGCTTTTTGCACCTCCCTTTCTTCATATGTTCAATACTTTTTACTGTCATTCGCATATTACACATAAACTTAATTTCTATACTTATTTCTTTAGTTTCTTTGTATGTGTGGATTGCCTCTGAAAATTTTATGTCAATAACACCTTTAAAAAACTATTTACTGAGAAAACTGGTGATGGTTCCGCTGTATGTCCTACAAACAGGAAATGTATAAAAAAATGGTAAAACCAGTTAAATTTCATACAATTCATTACATAAATACTAAAACAGAGAGAAGGTGAATGACTTATTAATGATTTTACTCACCGTAGCTATTATATTATTATTATTATATTAATAAGTATATGTCATGGACATGAACGAGTGAAGCTCTTCGGCATCTCACCATGTCATTTAGGTCCTTCAGACTTTTTTTGAGTAAATGCTTCAGGGGAGCATTAGCATGGCTAAAGCCTTTCAGTTTCTGGGGGGCTATGCTCCCCACAGACCCCCTACCTTTTTAAGCATTTTCTTTATTTGCCTCTCACATGCCTGGCAGCTCCTCATCATCTAACCATGTCCTTTAGGTCCTTCAGACTTTTCTCAGTAAAATGGTTCTTGAGACTTAAACCTTAAAGCATGACTTAAAACTTTCAGCTTCTTGGGGAGCTCCAACCCCCCCACCCCCTGACTCCCCGCCTTTTTAAGCATTTTCCTTATTTTGCTTTTCAAGCTTATGGAAGAGCTCTGCTCCCCATACCCCCACCTTATTAAGCATTTTTCTTTTTGCCTTTCAGCTGCCCCCCAAATTACAGCCCTCTTAACCCCCTGTCACTTTAAGCATTTTTTAATTTAGATGTAAATTAATATTCAAAGTTTTCAGCTAGTTGACAGTAGGGCTGTACAATATGGCCAAATTATCATATCTTAATATTGTCATGTCAATATGATAGACAATACGAGTATGACTATGATTTGACACAAAGTGCAGCAAAAGTGAAAATTAAATATTCTTAAACAAAACAGTCATAATACCACACTCATTTTGCACTCATCATAAGGTTAGGATACTGTGCCCTCCAAAAGTATTGGAACACTTGGAATTTCACCATTTTAATTTGTTATGCCATTTTAAATACAAGAGAGACAAAAAATAAAGAATAAAAAATTCTAAAATTATCTTCCTCAAACTCAAACCGAAAGCAAATCTCTAAAACGTCATAAAACCTGTAAATAATAATCAGTTTTATTGCCAGTTTTCTTCAGACAAGTCAGGGGATGGAAACATGAACATTTCCAAGTCACTAAATAGGTCTTGGACTTTATTTACATCAATTATGAAGAAATACAAAAGAAATACAAAAAAAAAACATCAAATCTAGGCTTTCATCTCAAATGTACTTTCTGTCAAATTGTAGCTGAACTTTCAGGACTTCTTTTTAAGAAAATCCTCCTCTACATCACTTCATCAGCTGGATTTTATATTTTTAATTCATTTATATCATGTTGTAGAGATTTTATTTCAGTTTGAGTTAAGGAAGATAATTTTAGAAAAAAAAATGTATTTGAAATGGAATAAACAAATTAAATGTGTGAAATACCAAGTGTTCCAATACTTTTGAGGGCAACTGAGAAAAACAGGAGCAACATCTCACAACTCATATATAGTGCAGCAGATAAGAGAATATTTAGAGTGGAATTCTGCAAATGGTGATACAAACATCAAATTCGGCACAAATAATCCATAGACATTAACTCTTTTGAAAAAAACTCATTGGCCACTTGAATTTTCAATAGGCAGCCAGGTAGGGTTCAACTGAAGAATTACACAGGGGTCAAAATTAAAAGATAGGTTGAAGAGGATTTTCAAATCATTGTATTCTGTTTTTATTTACATTTTACAAAACATCACAACTTCATTGGAACTGGGGTTGTAACTTCCTGAACATCTTCATTCCACCACAAGTGTTCCTTGTATTTCTTCTTCTGTCCAGATGTCACACCCAGTACTAACACTTGTAGGCCATCCATCCATCCATGTTCTTACGCTTATCCTACGTCGGGTCGCGGGGGCAGCAGCTCAAGCAAAGCCGCCCAGACCTCCAGATCCACACACACCCCGAGGCGTTCCCAAGCCAGCTGAGAGACGTAGTCCCTCCAGCGTGATCTGGGTCTTCCCCAGGGCCTCCTCCCGATGGGACATGCCCGGAACCACCTCTCCAGCGAGGCGTCCAGGGGCATCCGGAAAACATGCCTGAGCCACCTCAGCTGGCTCCTTTTCGACGTAGAGAAGCAGTGGCTCGACTCCGAGCTCCTCCTCCACTACTTACACTTGTAGTATTTTCTCAATTGTCATAAATCACTTCTATCACCTCTATCCAGTGCCTGACTCATCTTGTTCCTGAATTCATAGAACAGATCCTCCTCCTTCAGCTTGTACCATATGAGCCATGATTCAGTTCTCACACATTCTCTTCTTCACCTCCAAAGTTATCCCACAAACACGTGACGCTGTTTAGCCATGTCTCCCCGTTCTACTGCCTTTCAGTCTCCAGTTTTTTTGAGATAGAATATATTCTGCTTGTGTCCACATATCTCCACTCTTTTGTGTCACCTTGTGCTCACTGCTCTTCTTAAAATGAATATTCACAACAGCCATACATCCTTTTTGCAAACCTCTACCATCAACTGTCATCAATATTTTCCCAGTACCTCCTCATCACCTCTGTTCCCTTCATGAATGTGCCCAATGAAGTCCACTCTATCACCACTCATTCATGCTTGGGTACATTCTTTAACCACTACTACCTAACTAACTAACAGAAATCTTCTTTTTTCCTTCATCTCACATCCTACCTCTGGGGCATATGCACTGATGACATTCACCATGCTCCTTTAGTTTCCATCTTCACACATCATTACCCTGCAGAAACTCACTTAAGCTCCAACACTCTCTTACTGTACTCTTCAGTTACTGACCTCAGCACCATTTCTCTTCAACCTATATTTTGTGTTGTTAGAAGGAAAGGTGATGTAATACAGTGGTAAATGTACCACTGTCCCCAACTTTTTTGAAGTTACAGGCATCCATTTCAAAATGAGCAAATATTTGTACAAAAAACAATAACGTTTATCAGTTTGAACATTAAATATCTTGTCTTTGTGGGTGTATTCAATTGAATATATTTGCACAGTATTTAGAATAACAGGGCAGCAGGGTGTCTTAGTGGATAGCACTGTTGCCTTACGGCAACAATGTCCCCAGGTTTGCTCCTGGCCAGGTCCATTCTGTGTGGAGTTTGTATGTTCTCCACATGTTGCATGGGGCTCCCTTCTGGGTTCCTTCCACTTCTGAAGACATGCCAGTTAGATGAATTGGTGACTCAAAATTGACCGTAGGTGCAAGTGTGATTGTGTTTGTTTGTCTAGTTGTGTTGGACCTGTTGGCCTGTTCAGGATGTGCCTTCTGCCCAATGACTGCTGGGATAGGATTCAACACTCCCCTCCCCCGTGACCCTTAATTGGAGTAAGCTGTTTTAGGAAATGGATGGATCTTTTTTTAATTTAGGAAAATGAAAATACAATACCAACATGATTAAATTAAAGTATTTGCTGTCAGGTCTAAGGTGACTCGTTTCCATCGTGCACTGTCAGTTTTCGAAAACTGTCGACTTGAGAAAGATTTACCATACAGTACCTTACTGTTTGTATTTCTTAATGATTGATGGAAATGAAGCCCAAGACATACTCCGTGACTTGGGAATATTCATGTATCCATATACATATAAACTGGCTGTAAAAGGGATAATTTTTAATAAAAAAAATTATTTTTAGTTTGTCCAGTTACTTCCGGACTATGAAAATGTAGCAAATATTTAGAAAAATGGGTTGTAATTCCTAAACGGTTAATTCAGTTGAATGCCTCAATTAAAGCTGAGTGTTATACTACAAACACATCTTGTTTCATTTAAACTTCATGCTTGTCATGCTCAGAGGCCAAAATGCAAAATTTGTGTTTCACTATCCAAATTATTTTTGGCCTGACTGTAAAAAATGCTGTCAACTTGGATCAAACATAATACCTAGCTAAGTTACTGTGTTTGAAAAACAAACACTGTTTCAGCTATCTGCTAATTCATGTTCAAATAATCAAATAATATGTATTTCCAAATCCATAACATAAGGACATTCTGTATTTTCATACAATAAGTAATAGATTTTCATTTTTATTTATTTATTTATTTTTACTTGTTTGGCTGGTTCTGTGGACTTATTTTTGAAGTGACGTATGTGTCAGAAATATAATACTACATTGTCAGCTACAGCCACAATACGGTACTGTCTACATATGTCACAACTGAAAGCTGCTGTGAACTAAATGAGGTACTGGCTGATCCTCAATCCAGAGCAGAAGGGGGCAATAATGCCACCATTAAGTTGGATGATAAGTTCCATAAAACAAGAAAATCTGAATGAGGAGCATGTGCTTTGTCTCAGAGAATGAGCAAAATCAATAAATCATGCTCTCAAAGTGAAAGACCATGCCCTTGAATAAAGATAGGGAATATCCTTCCTTTTGCCTGGCACTTGACTTTTTTGCACTTTGTGGGACAGCCAGACTGCAAAGGAGGAGGACAGCATATCCTTTAAAATATATATTAATCATTTTAAGGAGTTTATTTACATTTAGTTAGGAAAATGTGCATATCTTTAGCGCCTCATTGGTATTTTCATCTGTTTGGTGCTTTTTGCAGCAGATGCATCTTTTACTCTGGTGCAATATGCAATATATAATTCAGAAAATACATTAGTTTCATTTTAAAATGCATGTGCCCCCGGCTTAGTGGTTAGACACTATTGCCTGGCAGCAAAGTGGTTCTGGGATTGCTTCTGGCCTGGTCCTTTCTGTCATTTGCATTTTCTGCCCATTGTTAAGCATAGGTACCTTCTGGATGCTCTGGCGTCCTCCTACTTTCCAACGGCATACAGGTTAGGTGAATTGGAAGCTTTAAATTGACTGTGAATGTATCTGTCTGTCAATACGTGGCCCTATGATAAACTGGTATCCTTGTCCAGGGTGTACCCAACCTCTCGCCCAATGACTGCGGGGAAAGACTCCAGCCACCCTGTGACCCTTAATTGGAATAAGCGGGTATATAAAATGGATGGATGGATTGTCCATCCCATGTTTGCCTTGTAATAAACTGTTTTTGTTTGCTTGTCCAGTCAAAGTAATGTAATCTCATGATCAATTCATTTCATTACAGAATAAATCAAATAAAAAAGACAGGCTTACACATGAACAGGTAAACAGATCACTTTTGGAAATGGGTGTTGTTGTTGATATGATATTTTGTCATCCTACAGTCCAAACTGAATGTTAATTTTAAATGTTTTCTTATATTCACAGGAAAATAGTAACTTGTCTGCCATGTTAAATTTGTGCATCTATTAGATAATTTGTTTAGATTGCTCGTAGATACAACACATAAATTCAAACAAGGAAAATTTACAGGTCTTTTCCAGATATACTTATCATGTGATATATTACATAGTACACAGTGATCGTAAGGTTTGAAAGTATTTATCCTCAGATTATGGAACCCCTTCCTAATGAAAGGAAACAATGAAATTTTATTTCATGGTGAGAATTACCTTTAGTTCTTCTTTGTGCACATAAAATGTGATGATACCAATTTCTTAAAGTGCGAAAGCAGTGACGAGCATGGTGGCTGTGATGGGGAGCTTAAGTTTGATGGCTGCAGCTTCACACAGAGCAATAATAAATTTGGACTACAGGGGTCTGATACTGTCTGCGCTCAGTATAATTAAGCGGTGCATTAGAAAGAAGGCTGGAATAAAACATGAGTATGCAAATGCAGCCTGGAGCTGATGTTCTAGTGATTATTACAATGCAGATAAAGCATTTCTCACAACTGCCGGTGTCTACTGAAGCCTCGAAAAACATCTGGACCTTTTAATTGAAAAATGGTGTGATGTTTCGCTGCACTGCTTTGTGCTAAGTGAAGTCACCAATTAAGACGAAAATGTAATTGATAAGAATGCATTGCTTCATTATTTGGTGTTCTAGTCAAGAAAATTGATTTATCAATTATTTACAGGTCACGGCGCACAGGCCATGCATTTCTTCTCACTAGAGCTCAGCATATCTCAGGCGGAACTTCTCCTCCAATCAATTACAGCATATTATCTTTGAGACCAATGACATTCAAATACTATTTTTTTTTCATCTTACTATTTCCAGGTAAAATTGCAATGTACAGTTTAGTTATTGATTTCATACCATATATGTTTACACATTTGGTTGTGTTCATTAGGGCTCCTTCACACATAGAGCAAATTTGTCAAACTGCGCATGAAATGCGCATGAAACAGGAATAGTATGCAAAACGTGTAAAATCGTAGCTGCTTCCAACGCCTCATACACTTGTGCACACCAGCGGCTGAAAGACAAAGAGTGCGCTGTGAGAGCCCATCCAACCTATTGCGGCAGGTGTCAGCCAAATTCCAGCTGACACACACCGAACATGTAAGACCACTTGTTTGGGCTCTTCGAAAATTTGTGGCCATTCACACTATTAACACAAAAACAGTCAGCAGACAATCACTGTCGAGCTAGATGGAAATTGTCAAAGTGGCCCACAACTGTGGAGTTACAAAAAGCCACACACACATGGTGCATGTGTCTCGCACGTGTGCGTGTGTGTCACCCCCCAACACTTCTGGTGTGCCGGGGGGCACACTTGCATAAAATGCTTATATGTATGTACAGATCTGATCACATGGGGCTGGACAGCGAGGTTTGATCACACACAGCACGGTGCCTGTCAGCTGATCATAGCACACTGGATGACAGCTCAGTGCACACATTACATACACAGAAACCACAGCCAGGACAGTTATATAAATAATTACGACATACCTACATACACAATTACATAACAATAACGAAAATGAATGACCACATTACAGAGTGACACATTGGTCTGGGCACTGAACGTACGGTGGGAGCGTGTCCACTCTCAGCCACGGCTGTAAAGATCTCTGCTCCTAGACGTCCCAGGTGGAGGACACGTTCCGCATTTGGAAGGACAAGAACTTACAACATTCCTCTGTGAGGAGTGCGTGTGTGTCTCTGCCTGCTGTCCTCACGTGGAAATATATAAAACATCTTTTGCCTTTGCCGTGCACTGCAGCGGCCAGACACAGCATACCTTGTCCATCCATGTCTTTGTTGATTCCAGGCATTTTTCCACACTGATTACTAGCCAGTGATGGTAGCGCAGTGGTAAAGTTTCCGTCTGGTAATCAGAGCTTACAGGTTTGAATCCCATGAGTGACATTTTTTTTTAAACCAGGGTTATTTAACAGCAGGTTTTGTATGGTTTCCCCTTTTATGTATTATTTATATCAACCCAGTGATATTCACTAATTATACAGCTGGTTTTTATTTTATTGTTCTCCACATCAGCGGCGTGATGTAGTGCAGCTACTCCCCTCAGGCAAGGTCCTGTTAACCCCAAAACATTAATCAGCTGCAAATCTTGAATTATCTGCAAAACATTAATTGAAAAATCTGAATACTGAAAAAATGTCTCCCAAAATGTGAACGCATGTCTTGCAAACATAAGTCTCAAAACATGAACTTCTTCACGATTTGGTGCATGTGCTTGGCTGAGGAGCCAATGGTGCGAAGTACTATCTGTGAGATTATGACTGCACACCTCTCACCTTCATTACACCACTGGGCTTCATGCCACCCCTTGACTCTTATGCGTGGTGGGTGGGTGAACAGTCCAACGCTTGGTGAATTCTGCTTCATGATGATAGGAAGAGTCGACAATGAACGATCGAAAAGTGACATTGCTTTGAAAGCTTGGCCACCAGTTATCCCTGTGGTAACTTTTCTGACACCTCCTGCTTAAAACCCAAAAAGTCAGATGGATCGTGAGGTCCCGCTTTCACGGTCTGTATTCATACTGAAAATCAAGATCAAGCGAGCTTTTGCCCTTCTGTTCTGCGGGAGGTTTCTGTCCTCCCTGATACCTGTGGTGCCGTTTGACAGGTGCACCGCCCCAGTCCAACTCCACACCTGTCACTGTCCCCAAGTGGGTCACGCCAAGTGGGACCAGGCGCTTGAAGCCAGAAGTGAGAGCCTGCTCAGGGCTCGCCTTGCCAACACCCTCATACCCCCCCAAAAAACAGGCTTTGCGATCAAGATTTGCTGAAGTAATTGATCCGTAAACTACTTAAACTGACAGAAAAGATACATCATGAATGATATTCACATTTTGCAATTACTTTTTACGTTTTGTGGGATATTTTATTTATGGTTTGGAATAAAACTATTAACGGTTCGAGGATATTTACATTTGGTGTAAATTGTCATTAATGGTTTGCAGATAATTCACAATTTGCAGCAGATTCACATTTTGGAGGTCAATCTTCGCCCAGTACATATCCCAGTTTCTGAAACAGCAAGATCTTTCTGGATCTGCACCAAAACTTAATCATGTCTAACTTGGCTTAAGATCAGCCCTCCATCAATCTTTACTACAGAGAGTTCATGTCTTTTCCTGTTAACATAAAAACATGAATGACAACACATGGAACAAATAAATATATTGCATATGGCCCTTTCTGTTGATGGATATCTATCTATCTATCTATCTATCTATCTATCTATCTATCTATCTATCTATCTATCTATCTATCTATCTATCTATCTATCTATCTATCTATAAGTCAAGGAACTGCAGCATTTTTTTTCTTCAGGGTGGTCTTCATCTGCATACCGCTTGTAGTGGGGTTAGTATTTAAAAATAGAATAAACAAATTCTCAGGGCTGCCAGTTCTACCCCTCAGCCTTCATGGCAGGGAAATCCCTGGGTCGCAGAATTTCTGTGGTGTTTGTGAGAACCTTTGGCCTGTGACCTTCACTTAAAGGTCAAAGTGACAGAGGTTTTAACCTGAGACAACTTTCCTGTAAGTTTGGTGACCCTAGGCCAATTGTGCAAAGAAGAAAATCTGAAAATTTGGCCTATGGGCTTGGCCTTGAAGTCAATGCCATTTATTTTCAAATTTGACTGAGTTCTTGACCTGATACAACTTTCCTGTAAGTTTGGTGACCCTAGACCTCATCATTGCAGAGCAATCATGCTAACAAGCCAATTGTTGATGACACCCCCGACCCACCATGACAATACCTCTTCAGCCTGTTGTCGGTTATTCCGGAATAGAAATCACTTTTTTAAATAACTTTTACTCTGGTGTGACCTATATGCTAAAAAATTATGCATTTGTTGTTAATAACAATATTTTTAAATATTTGTGTCAAGCTTTTGCAGGATTCAAAGTACAAAAAACCCTCAAGAATAAAAGAAAAAAATAATAACAATAAAAAGTGCACTACAACAGTATACAAAAATCCCAAATTATATAGCTGATAATACAAAAAAAAAAGTGTGACTAATACTCACAAAAATATGGTAGTCTGCATTACTCACATTTAATTTTTATTCCAAACCACTCATAGCTTCAAATTGTGGACTTCTTGTGAGGCATCTTCGCATTCAGCACATGGATAACATAGATACCAATAAGAGGTTTTTCAGATACATGTATCTTACATAAACAATAAGGTAGGTAGTCAAGAATACAACATATAGTACACTGCTGTGCTGGTAGTAAACGAGTACCTGCTTTAATACCACTCATACTCCTACTATGCATCTGGAAAGTATTCACAGCCCTTCATTTGTTCCACATTTTGTTATTTTACAGCCTTATTCCAAAATTGAGTAAATTCATTTTTCCCTCAAAATTCTACTCACAACACCCCATAATGACAAAATAAAAAAGTTTTTTTTTTAAATATTTGCAAATTTATTAAAAATAAAAAACTAAGCAGTCACACGTACGTAAGTATTCACAGCTTTTGCTCAATAATTTGTTGATGCACCTTTGGCAGCAGTTACAGCCTCAAGTCTTCTGGAATATGATGCCACAAGCTTGGTGCATTTATCTTTGGGCAGTTTTGCCCATTCCTCTTTGAGCACCTCTGAAGCTCCATCAAACTGGATGGGGAGAGTCGGTACAGGGCCATTTTCACATCTCTCCAGAGATGTTCCATCGGATTTAGGTCTGGGCTGTTTCCTGGGCCACTCAAGGACATTCACAGAGTTGTCCTGATGTCACTCCTTTGATATCTTGGCTGTGTTCTTACATTCACTGTCCTGCTGAAAGATAGACAAGATCGAAGTCAAGATCGCTCTGGGCCAGATAATCCACATGTGCTTTGTGGATCTGGAGAAGGTGTTTGACCATGTCCCTCGGGGCACCCTGTGGGGGTGCTCCAGGAGTACGGGTTCCAGGGTTCTTTGTTAAGGGCTATCCAGTCCCTGTACGACCGCAGCAGGAGCTTGATTCGCATTGGCGGTAGTAAGTCAAACCTGTTTCCAGTGCACGCTGGCCTCCGCCAGGGCTGCCCTTTGTCACCGGTTCTGTTCATTACCTTTATGGACAGAATTTTGTAGGCGCAGCCAGGGTGTAGAGGGGGTCCGGTTTGGGAACCACAGAATCTCATCTCTGCTGTTTGCAGACGATGTGGTTCTGTTAGGTTAACTATCTCGGGGACTTGTTCACGAGCGAGGGACGGATGGAGCGTGAGATCAACAGACAGATCGGTGCAGTGTCTGCAGTGATGCAGTCGCTGTATTGGACTGCCGTGGTGAAGAGAGAGCTGTGCAGGGGGGCAAAGCTCTCGATTTACCAATCGATCTACGTTCCGACCCTGACCTATGGTCATGAGATTTGCCTCATGACCGAAAGAACGAGATTGCGGGGTACAAGCAGCCGAAATGAGTTTCCTCTGCAGGGTGGGTGGGCGCTCCCTTAGAGATAGGGTGAGGAGCTCGGTCACTCGGGAGGAGCTCGGAGTCGAGCCGCTGCTCCTCCACGTTGAAAGGAGCCAGCTGAGGTGGCTCAGGCATCTTTTCCAGATGACCCCTGGATGCCTCGCTGGAGAGATGTTCCGGGCACGTCCCATTGGGAAGAGGCCCCGGGGAATACCCAGGACACGCTGGAGGGACTACGTCTCTCGGCTGGCTTGGGAATGCCTCGGGGTTCCCCCAGAGGAGCTGGGGGCGGTGTGTGTGTGGATCGGGAGGTCTGGGTGGCTTTGCTTGAACTGCTGCCCCCGCGACCCGACTACAGATAAAGCAGAAGAAAATGGATGGATGGATAGATGGTCTGAAAGTGCTTCAGATGCCTTTTGGCAAACTCCAGGGCGCTGTCATGTGACTTTTACTAAGGAGTGGCTTCTGTCTGGCCACTCTACCATACAGACCTGATTGATGAATTGCTGCAGAAATGGTTGTCCTTCTGGAAGGTTCTCCACTCTCCAGAGAGGAATGCTGGAGTTCTAACAGAGTGACCATTGGGTTTTTGGTCACCTCCCTGACTAAGGTCCTTCTCCCCCATCGCTCAGTTTAGATGGGCAGCCAGCTCTTGGAAGAGTGCTGTTGGATCTGAACACCTTCCATTTATGGATTATGGAGGCCACTGTGCTCATTGAGACTTTAAAAGCAGCAAAAATATTTCTGTACCCTTCCCCAGATTTGTGCCTCATGACAGTCGTGTCTTGGAGTTCTATAGACAATTCCTTTGACATCATGTTTAGTTTATGCTCTGACATGCACTGTCAACTGTGGAACCTTCTATGTAGACAGGTGTGTGCCTTTTCAAATCATGTCCAATCAACTGAATTTCCCCCAGGTGGACTCCAATTAAACTGTAGAAACATCTCAAGGATGATCAATGGAAACAGGATGGACCTGAGCCCAATTTTTGAGCTTCATGGCAAATGCTGTGAATACTTAAGTACGGGTGATTTCTCAGGGGTTTATTATTATTATTATTCAATAATTTGCAATCGTAAAATCGTAAAAAAAAAAAAAAAAATCAGATTGTCATTATGGGGTATTGTGTATAGAATTTGTAACATAACAAATGTGGAAAATGTGAATGGCTGTGAATACTTTCCAGATGCACTGTGCGTACATTATATTTTGTGCTTTGAAGCTTTTTTCTGAAATATGTGTCATTCTGCACAAATCCATAGATCAATCATTTGTGAAAATAAGAAGAAATTATGTGTGAAAAATATTAAGATATATAAGTGTGACAGGTATAGAGAAACACTGACAGCACGTACTATAGTGCAAGGACCTAAAAACCAATGTGTTGAAAATAGTAACAATAATAATAATATTAGTTATAATAATAATATAATAACTTTGTCCTCAATAGGTATTTCAGTTTAACTGTGAGCACTACAAATACTGCTCCACTTCATTATTAGTGTGATGAAAATCTGGGTGAACATTCCTTCATCTTCACTGTTGAAAGTCTCCGATTACTGGGCCATGGTCAGAGGCTGTTTGTCTGCCAATATGGCACTGGCCTGAGTGATGGGCATGTGGCGGTGTCACTAATGATCAGACCATAATGATCTGCTGACAGGGGAGGAGAGCAATAGATTGTCATTGGGGGTTGAGTAAAAGAGGGCTGCTAATGATCTGCTTGCAAACACTGCCGGAGCACCTCCTATATCACTCCATCTCCTACTATACTTATCAAGTTCCTCTCCAATGGAGGGAGCCACCGTGTTGTGTCTCAATGCCATTTCACAACGCACTGTAAACATCTGTCACCTCCGTATCTATATTTCATGCTATTACCTTTTAGGCCTTGGGCTGCATGCTGTAAGCCTCGGGGTACTTGATTTCCGCCAGCATGAGCTTTCAGCCGAGGAAGGATCAAGTCGTAATCATGGTGCTGCATGGCAGTGTTTTAGCAGAGGGTGTCCTATATACAAACATCCCAAGTGGTTCCAGTTCTGTAGCACTCAGCGAAATGAAGAATACCTTATGACCTCTATTTTTATCAGATGCTTTGTTACCTTCTGTCTCCTGTTTCTGTTTCGATTGTAGTTTTTAACCTGCCATGAGAATAGAACTGACAGGTTAAAATTTATATAAGGTCTTAGATTCAGGAGTAGATTCAAGAATAGAAAACGTTAAAGTTTCAGTTTTTCTACAAGGGTGTGGTGGGCTCAAAGTGTAAAATTATTTTCCTAATAGTACAAACACATTAATAAATTTGAAATCTCATCAATTTTTCATGCCAACAGTGCATCCGGAAAGTATTCATAGCACTTCACTTTTTCCACATTTTTTTATGTTACAGCCTCATTCCAAAATGGATGAAAACCTTTTTTTTTTTCCTCAAACGTCTGCACACAGTACCCAATAAACACAATGTGAAAAAGTTTTTTTTCTGTTTTTTTTTTTTTGTTTTTTTTTTAGATTTTGGTACATTTATAAAAGAAAAACCTGTCACATGTGCATAAGTATTCACAGCCTTTGCCATGAAGCTAAAAACTGAGCTCAGGTGCATCTTGTTTCCACTGATCTCAACCCCTCTAAACTGAGTAATTGGGGGAGAAGGGCCTTAGTCAGCAGCAGGAACTGGGAGACTAGTCAGTATTGAGAGAAAGATGAATGCAGCAATGTAAAGAGACATCCTGGATGAAAACCTGCTCCAGAGCGCTCTTGTCCTCATCCTTCAGCAGGATAATGACCCTAAGCACACAGCCAAAATATCAAAGGAGTGTATTCAGGACAACTCTGTGAATGTCTTTGAGTGGCCCAGCCAGAGCCTAGAATCCGATTGAACACCTCTGGAGAGATCTGAAAATGGCTGTGCACCGACGCTCCCCATTCAACCTGAGCTTTAGAGGTGCTGCAAAGAGGAATGGACAAAACTGCCTGAAGATAGCTGTGCCAAGGAGACTTGAGGCTGTAATTACTGACAAAGGTGCATCAACAAATTACTGAACAAAGCATGTGAACACTTATGTATATGTGCTTCTCTTAGTTTTTTATTGTTAATAACTTTGCAAAAAATAAATGTTTTTCATGTTGTCATTATGGGGTGTTGTGAATAGAATTTTGAGGGGAAAAAATAATTTACTCCATTTTGGAATAAGGCTGTAACATAATAAAATGTGGAAAAAAAAAATATATATATATATACATTTTTACAAATGCTGTATCTACTTTTTGTTACGTGTCTTTAAATACTGTTTTGCTTTGCACTTCAGGGCCATTTGATACATTTTTTGAATAATGGTAGAAACACTGTATATCACACACACACACATACACGTTATTTTTTAATAATGTTAGAAATAATATTAAATAATGATAAATAATCTTCTAATGTATTATGATAATAATGCCTTTGATCATTTAATTAGCTCCATGGATTACAAAAAGAAACAAACAAACAAATTAAAAAAACAGTATAGCTTCAGGTCTTCACTGTATTCATAACTTTCATCAGATTTCTGTTGCAGCATTGATGCTGCTGCTTCTGATGATGATGATGAGTAGTAATAGTACATAGTAGTAGTTTACAACAACAAAAGTAATACTAATTTTAAGATGAGATGAGATGCCTTTATTGTCACTACACAGAAGATACAATGTGATTGCAGGTGCCCTTCACAGTAAACCGTTCAACATGAGCGCACATAAAAAAAAACAAAAAACTGTTGTACTTTGTTTTATTACTGCAACGTGGCTCACAACAGTATGACAACGACAACACAGTATTTAAAAAATAGAATGAAATCTCAGTCACATTTTGTGAAACACTAAAAACACACTAAAAAAAATCATAAATCAAAAATATTAACATGCATGTAGCCTTGTTCATTATCTTCTCAGAATACTGCATTCATGGGTTAATGTGCTTGCTGATTCATTTGCTTTCTGAAAAAAAAAACAATACTTCATTTCAGTTTTATTAATATGTTTTCATGAATGATTATCTGTTACTGGTTTTTGATAATGTTTTTTTTTCACTGCTGTTTTGCTTTGCATTTTAATTCCTAATGACCCCTGCAGATATGAGCAATGCACATTTTAGTTTTTACATTTTTATAGATTTATTTATTCAGTTAGCTTTGTTCTTAAATAAATCTACTGTTACCACTGTCCATATACTGAATAATAAGAGTGTGTGCCATAAGAAATCAGTATGCCTGAGGTTTTTCTTTATTTTTCTTTCTTTATTTATTTATTTATTACTTGGAAACATTTCTACATTTCTTTGTCTTCCTCCCTTCTGCTGCAGTTTTTGAACCATGACATTTACATGGGAACATTTTCAAACATGACAAGCACGAGAGAACACTTTCACCCCATCACTGTATTTAATTATGGTTGGACTCATTTCAACACTCATCCTCTCAATATTATTTTATCTCATTTAAGGGGAAAAAATGAAAGCTGGAAAAAAAAGGAGCGGCAAGTACTTTCGTAATTTAAGAGAGTGTTAATGAGTGGCTGCTAACCTTTCTCAGTTATCCATCATCCGGTAATGGAGGAGAGGATCCCTTTTCCAATCTGCTTCATTAAAACTATCTATTAAATCTAAATATGACGCTGTGTGCTGCTGAAATTAATAGAGTTTCTGAATGTCTAATTTATCCTTATGGCACTAAAATCCTCCTTGAACATTTTAACTACATTGATTTTAGATGAATAGTATTTAGAAAGACAGAGGTCATTAAAAGCTTGTCTGAACAATAAAATGTTCAATTACTTGAAACTTGAACTTGTATCATTAGTGTTGGATTTATCAAAGCTACTTTATGCATTACAGTAGACTTGTTTGTTGTTTTATGTCTCAGCTTTATGGTTGAGAAAAACAAACCGCGGTAAATTTTGGAGTCCTGTTTGAATGGACTAATGGCCTGAGGCTACAGGAACACTTTAATCTACAAATTTGCTCAAAAGTATTGGCTTTATAGTTTGCCAAAGAAACACTCGGCAGTGTCAATGTACAGACCCAGTCAAAAGTTTGGAAACACATTTCAGATGTGCATTCGTAAATATGAACTAATGTTGATCACTAGTTTTCATTGTAGCAGCTCTTCCCACATGATCCAGACATATGCTTGGACAAAAAAATAAAATAAACAAATGAAACCCATTTTAATAAGTTCTTTTCCACTCTGCAAGGAAAAGACTACAAGCCACAATTATGGTCTACTTTCTTGAATATTCTTTGTCTTTCGCCATGTCACCTAGTGCATCTGGAAAGTATTCACAATTCACAATTTTTCCACATTTTGTTATGTTCAGCCTTATTCCGAAATGGATTAAATTATTATTTTTTTACTCAAAATTCTACACACAATACCCCATAATGACAATGTGAAAAATGTTTTGTTTTGTTTTGTTTTTTAGATTTTTGCAAAATTATAAAAATAATAAAAAAAAATAAGAAATCACATGTACTTAAGTATTCACAGCTTTTGCCATGAAGCTCAAAATTGAGCTCAGGTGCATCCTGTTTCCACTGGTCATCCTTGAGATGTTTCTACAGCTTAAGTGGAGTCCACTTGGGGTAAATTCAGCTGATTGGAGATGATTTTGAAAGGCACACACCTGCCTACATGAAAGGTGCCACAGTTGACAGTGCACGCCAGAGCACAAAGCATGAAGTCAAAGGAACTGGTTGTCGATCTCTGAGGCAGGATTGTCTCCAGGAACAAATCTGGGGAAGGGTACAGAAGCATTTCTTCTGCTGCTGCTGCTGGCCGCCCATCTAAACTAAGTGATTAGTTGAGAAGGGTCTTAGTCAGGGAGGTGACCAAAAACCCGATGTTCACTCTATTAGAGCTCCAGCATTTCTCTGTGGAGAGAGGCGAACCCCCCAGAAGGACATCATCTCAGCAGCAATCCACCAATCAGGCCTGTATGGTAGAGTGGTCAGATGGAAGCCACTGCTTAGTAAAAGGCATATGACAGCATGCCTGGAGTTTGCCAACAGGTACCTGGAGGACTCTCAGACCATGAGAAACAAAATTCTGTGGTCTGATGAGACAAAGATTGAACTCTTTGGCATGAATGCCATGTGTCATGTTTGGAGGAAACCACAGGCACCATCCCTACAGTGAAGCATTTTGGTGGCAGCATTATGCTGTGGGGATGTTTTAAAGTGGCAGGAACTGGGAGACTAGTCAGGATTGAGGGAAAGATGAATGCAGCAATGTACAGATACATCCTGGATGAAAACCTGTTCCAGAGCGTTCTTGACCTCAGACTGGTGTGACAGTTCATCTTTCAGCAGGACAATGACCCTAAGCACACAGCCAAGGTATCAAAGAAGTGGCTTCAGGACAACTCTGTGAATGTCCTTGAGTGGTTCAGTCAGAACCCAGACCTGAATCTGATTGAACATCTCTGGAGAGATCTAAAAATGGTTGTGCACCGATGCTCCCCATACAACCTCTTGGAGCTTGAGAGGTGCTGCAAAGACGAATGGGCAAAACTGTCCAAAGATAGATGCGACAAGCTTGTGGCATCATATTCAAGAAGACCTGAGGCTGTAATTGCTGCCAAGGTGCAACAACAAAATACTGAGCAAAGGGTGTGAACACTTATGCCTGTGATTTCTCAGTTATTTTTTTTAAATAAATTTGCAAAAAAAAAAACAACAACAACAACAACTTTGTTCATGTTATCATTATGGGGTGTTGTGAGTAGACGTTTGATGGAAAAAGTTCATTTACTCCATTTTGGAATAAGGCTGTAATATAAAATGTGGAAAAAAAATTAAGTGCTATGAATACTTTCTGGATGCACTGTATTTCTATTTGCCCATTTCTACCTATTTCCTTCGAGTGGTTACTGGCTAGAAAAGGCTTGCTATATCTCCAACCCAGATGTGTGCAGTTGCTCTGTCAATCCAGCATTCACAAAGTCCTTTTGGTCAACATGGAAAAGTGCACGAGGGCAAACGGTTAAGTCGGCGATTCCCCCCCACCCTTTTCTTGTCATAAATCATGCTTGGCAGCACAGAATAAGCTACTTCTAGAGACATCGCTACTGGCACTATACCCTTTGCCATTCATCACCTCCAAGGAACTACAAAAAAGAAGAAAAAAGCTCAATGTGTAACCTCTGGACCATCACCACCAACATTAGCAAAAGTGCATTCCTCTCATGAAGACAAGGCAATGTTTGCCACCTGTACAATCATTCCATTTTATTGGCATTATGACCTTTTGGAGCATCTAATTGAGCAGCCATGCACTAATTGCTCTTCATTTACTCACACAGATGGATATAATAAGGCATCGAAGAAAGAAAAACATGCTTTCTCACATGGAAAAGTTTGACTTTGTCAGTAATGCATGCCAACATGAAGAAGCACAGTTACACTTTTGCAGTTTTGGAAAATATGTTGCTTTTGTGTCTTTTCGTTTTAGCTTTGCCAACTCATCTTGTTGGCATTTTAAGCATCTATATGTCCAATTAAAGAAAATCCATTGTTTCCATTAATGTTGGAAGCATTACAGTAGTTTTTTTGTTTTCAACTCATTTTCTCTGCTGCTATTTTTTTTCTGATTCCGTTTTAATTGTTCTTGCCAAATTCAGACAACATTCTCAACAGCGCTGCACTGCTTTGCTATTTACATTGTCGTACAGAATGAAGGAAAATGTAGCAGACTACGGCTGCGTGAACTAACCTTTAGCCTGCACCGTAAAACCACTGCTGTTTTTCATTTCCTTTGAAGAGAAGTGACGGGCATGGCAGTAATGGCACTGATGAATGCCAGAATAAACAGACGGCAGGAGACAAGACAAAGAAGAAGATGAATGTGTCTGAAGCTTTAGGAATCTTGGCAGCTCTAATTTTGGTGAAACCTGGATTTTATTTTGGAATTCATGTGTGTCCAGAAAAATGTGCTATTATTGTGTTTTTACCTCCAACATCGAAAGAGGAGGATGAAGTGTATGTTATCGCCCACTCTCATTGTTTGTGTGTTAGAGTTCTCAAAAATAAGGAACAGATTTTGATAGCACCTACTGCAGAGAAGGTCATTTTTTCAGGAAAGAGAATATTACACTGCTCAAGTCTACTGTCTTCCAAACCTGAGTTCTATTTCATCCTTCCTGATGGCCAGAGGCGGTGCATAAAGTACCGAATAATCATCCCCACGCGAACGCAGGTCAAGAATAAATATTAACAAAGTCACATGTGACCGTCAGGTGACCTACGTGAACCTATATAGGTCACGTGACAGCGGAAGCTCAGTCCTTTTTCCTTTCTCAACTTGCATGTTTCAAGCTGACGCAGGGTGGTGAGTTTTTTTCAAGAAATATTGTATATTTTATCCGCTTGTTGCTTTGAGCCTCGTGACTTTCGAGTTGAAGTTGCGCCGGGTGCGTCCACCGAACGTTGAGTATTACTTTTACTTATGTTGTGGTTGAACGTTAGCTTTCGACTCCGCTTTGTTATTGCTATTTATTACTTGAGAGCAGTTGATTGGTCCTGCTCTGTTTCACTGTGTACAGTACGGCGACCATTTTTCGACTTCGCAAATTATTATTGTCATTTAATTCGAGCAGCCGACCTCCTTTTGGTGTATTTTTTGGTGTATTTAGCGTATTTTGTAGCTCGCTTTGCATTTTGTGATTGCAGATGATGTTATGTCCAACTTTACTTGCTCCATTTTGATAGCGGGCCATTCTCAGCTTTGCTTTTGTATAGGGGGGTTGCTGATTGCGTGCACATTTTACTGCGCCAATTTTAAATTAGAGAATAGCGGCCGTTTTCCTTGCTTCGCTTTTGTTTATTCTTACTTATTTGTTGTGAACAGCTGACTTCGTGCAACTCTGTATTTGACTCACATTGCAAGATTTAGATTGCTTTACTGCGCCTTTTTCCGGCTCTGTGATCATTCTGATTACAAGCAGTTGAATTGTCCTGCTTCATTTTTCGTTATAGCAGCCGTTCTCTGTGCCATTATTTGACTTTTTCTGAGCAGCTGATTTTGTGCCGCTCCATTTTCATTTTTTGCGACCATTCATGGTTTCGCTTTTTGTTTCTTGTAGTTTTGCTGGTTATGAGCAGTTGACACATCCTGCTTCGTTTTTGTTTTTTTGTTTTTTGTTTTTGTTATAGCAGCCATCTGCGGTTTCGCTATTGAACATTTTCTTTATCTGAGTAACTGGTTTTGTCCTGCTCTATTTTCATGGTTTGCGACCGTTTTGCTGGTTACAAGCAGTTGACGTATCCTGCGGCCATCCCCGGTTTCGCTGTTTAACTTTATTTCTTAATCTGAGCAGTCGGTATCATGCTGCTCCATTTCTTTATTATAGCATTCCCGGGTTCGCTTTTTGTTACCATACTGTTACGAGCAGCCGCTTTCGTCCTGCTCCATGTTTTATTATAGCATCCATTCCCGGCTTCACTTCTTGTTACCATAGTGGTTACGGGCAGTCCCCTTCGTCCTGCTCCATTTCTTTATTATAGCAGCCGTTCCCATCTTTAGCTGTTGTTACCATACTGTTACGAGCAGCCGCTTTTGTCCTGCTCCATGTTTTATTATAGCATCTGTTCCCGGCTTCACTTCTTGTTACCATAGTGTTTACGGGCAGTCGCCTTCGTCCTGCTCCATTTCTTTATTATAGCAGCCGTTCCCATCTTTAGCTGTTGTTACCATACTGGTTACGGGCAGCCACCTTCGTCCTGCTCTATTTCTTTATTATAGTAGCCGTTCCCGGCTTCACTTCTTGTTACCATAGTGGTTACAGGCAGTCGCCTTCGTCCTGCTCCATTTCTTTATTATAGCAGCCGTTCCCATCTTTAGCTGTTGTTACCATACTGGTTACAGGTAGCCACCTTCATCCTGTTCCATGTTTTATTATAGCATCCGTTCCCGGCTTCACTTTTTGTTGCCATACTGGTTACAGTTAGCCACCTTCATCCTGCTCCATTTCTTTATTATAGCGTACATTCCAGACTTTGCTTTTTGTTACCTTACTGGTTATGGACAGCCGCCTTCATCCTGCTCCATCTTTTATGATAGCATCTGTTCCAAGCTTCACTTCTTGTTACCATACTGGTTACAGGCAGCCACCTTCGTAATGCTCCATTTCTTTATTATAGTGTACGTTCCAGGCTTCACTTCTTGTTACCATAGTGGTTACGGGCAGCCACCTTCGTAATGCTCCATTTCTTTATTATAGCAGCCATTCCCGGCTTCACTTTTTGTTGCCATACTGGTTATGAGCACCCGCTTTTGTCCTGTTCTCTTTTCCTTTGCACACATATGTAAACTGTATAACGGCCATTTTCAGCTTCATTTTGTTTATATAATTTGAGTCACTAGTGGCGTACACAGCTCGACCTGACTCCGATCCCCATTATGCTGGAGCTGCCGGGCTGTAGTCACTGTTTTGTGCCCCTCCAGCAGGATGATGGGCATGATCTGTGTCCCTCTTGTCTGGGTGTTCAGCACCTCCATCAGGGTGTGTCTGAGTAGGCTTACTTTAATTGTTTCCTCATGCCTCTAGAAGTGTGGGAGTGCTGAGCTCAAGGCACTCCGGATATGTGGGTGCTGTCAACCCTGTCTCAGGGTTATCGCATCCAATTCCACTGTCGGCCATCTGGCTCTGACCCGGACAAATGGACCACTATTCACGATCCGGGCCACACTGGGGAACTCAAGGCAGAACTCTTGGCCCTGCTGGAAAAGGGTGCAATTGCACCTATCGAACCCCGGCTGGAACTGGGGGGGGGGGGGGGGGGGGGGGGGGGGGGAATTCCAGGTATTTCCTGGTTCCAAAAAAAGACTGGCGAACTTTGCCATATTTTAGACTTGAGAAGTCTCAATGTGTTTTTAAAGGAGCTGCCGTTCCGCATGCTATAAATGAGAGAGGTGTTGCAGGCAATATCTCCCGGTGATTAGTTCACTTCAGAGGACCTCAAGAATGCATACTTTCACGTACCAATTGCCGCATGTCACCAATGGTTCCTGCACTTCACTTTTCAGGGACGCCTTTACCAATTTTGTGCCCTTGCCTTTGGTCTCTCCCTGTCTCAAGGTGTGTCACGGCTGCTATGGCTCTTCTACAGGCGAAGGATCTAAGGATTTTATCATACCTGGACAACTGGCTGGTCTGTGCCCCCACTTATTCCCAAGCTGTTCGGGACACTCAGACTGTTCTCACCCACGCGGGCTGGTTGGGTCTGCATGTGAATCTGCCCAAGAGCAATTTGGTGCCAACTCAACAGACAACAATTCAACAGTCTTTTTAGGGGTGGTGTAGGACTCCGTGTCCATGACCGCTTGTCCTTCTGTGCAAAGGGTGGACAGCATCTTGGAGATCCTGACCATGTTTCATGCAGACAGGCTGTTACCATTTGTCCTGTATCTCTGCATCCTCGGGAAACTTACTGCTGCCTCCACAGTCATTCCGCTGGGGTTGCTGCCCCTGTGCCCTGTGCAAATGTGGCTGAACGGGTTTCAGCTGGACCCCTCCCAGCACACCTGCAGGTATAGGAGACTGCACGTGTCACCTCAGTGTCTTGACTCCCTGTCTCAATGGAGAGAGAAGTCTTGGGTGCTGGCCGGTGTGCTGTTGGGCTCTCTTCTGTCTCTGAGAGAGGGTTACCTATGGATGCATCCCTGATGGGATGGGGTGCAACATGGCAGGGTCACACAACTCTGGGACTATGGCCTTGGACACAGAGAACATATCAATGTTCTGGAGCTACAGGCCATATGGCTGGCTCTTTGTTTGATCGTACATAAATTTCCCATTGTAATTATCATGACTTTATCATGTTACTCTCTACAATTTGAAATCTATGATTCTTAATTCATGCATACGAGGGCTGTCAATAAAGTAACGGTCCTTTTTATTTTTTTCAAAAACTATATGGATTTCATTCATATGTTTTTACATCAGACATGCTTGAACCCTCGTGCGCATGCGTGAGTTTTTCCACGCCTGTCGGTGACGTCATTCGCCTGTGAGCACTCCTTGTGGGAGGAGTCGTCCAGCCCCTCGTCGGAATTCTTTTGTCTGAGAAGTTGCTGAGAGACTGGCGCTTTGTTTGATCAAAATTTTTTCTAAACCTGTGAGACACATCGAAGTGGACACGGTTCGAAAAATTAAGCTGGTTTTCAGTGAAAATTTTAACGGCTGATGAGAGATTTTGAGGTGATTCTGTCGCTTTAAGGACTTCCCACAGTGCGAGACGTCGCTCAGCGCTCTCAGCCGCCGTCGTCAGCCTGTTCAAGCTGAAAACCTCCACATTTCAGGTTCTATTGATCCAGGACGTCATGAGAGAACAGAGAAGTTTCAGAAGAAGTCGGTTTCAGCATTTTATCCGGATATTCCACTGTTAAAGGAGATTTTTTTAATGAAAGACGTGCGGACGGGTCCGCGCGTCGGGACGCAGCCGCCACGACGCTCCGCCACAGGAAAAACACCTCTGTTGAAAGCCTTAAGGACAAGTTGGAACATGTCATGCCTGTTAAACAATTTCTCATATACTCACTCCACTGAAAGCCATCAAAAGCCGCCTGGATTTTACAAATGGTTATCAACACGGAGGTGTTTTTCCTGTGCCGCCGCACCGCGTCGGCTGCGTCCCGACGCGCGGACCAGTCCGCACGTCTTTCATTAAAAAAATCTCCTTTAACAGTGGAATATCCGGATAAAATGCTGAAACCGACTTCTTCTGAAACTTCTCTGTTCTCTCACGACGTCCTGGATCAATAGAGCCTGAAATGTGGAGGTTTTCAGCTTGAACAGGCTGACGACGGCGGCTGAGAGCGCTGAGCGACATCTCGCACCGTGGGAAGTCCTTAAAGCGACAGAATCACCTCAAAATCTCTCATCAGCCGTTAAAATTTTCACTGAAAACCAGCTTAATTTTTCGAACCATGTCCACTTCGATGTGTCTCACAGGTTTAGAAAAAATTTTGATCAAACAACGCGCCAGTCTCTCAGCAACTTCTCAGACAAAGGAATTCCGACGAGGGGCTGGACGACTCCTCCCACAAGGAGTGCTCACAGGCAAATGACGTCACCGACAGGCGTGGAAAAACTCACGCATGCGCACGAGGGTTGAAGCATGTCTGACGTAAAAACATATGAATGAAATCCATATAGTTTTTGAAAAAAATAAAAAGGACCGTTACTTTATTGACAGCCCTCGTATACAACCCCAATTCCAGTGAAGTTGGGACGTTGTGTAAAATGTAAATAAAAACAGAATACAATGATTTGCGAATCCTCTTCAACCTATATTCAATTGAATACACCACAAAGACAAGATATTTAAAGTTCAAACTGATAAACTTAATTGTTTTTGTGCAAATGTTTGCTCATTTTGAAATGGATGCCTGCAACACGTTTGAAAAAAGCTGGGACACTGGATGGTCATTTTACTCTTTTGTCCAGAGGACACAACGTTCATGATTTCCAAAAACAATCTGAAATGTGGACTCATCAGACCACACCACACTTTTCCACTTTGCATCTGTCCATTTCAAATGAGCTCGGGCCCAGAGAAGGTGGTGGCGTTTCTGGAGGTTGTTGATGTATGGCTTTCGCTTTGCATGGTAGAGTTTTAACTTGCAATTGTAGATATAATGACAAACTGTGTTAACTGACAATGTTTTTCTTGAGCCCACACGGTACGATCCTTTACACAATAATGTTGTTTTTTAATGCAGTGCCGCCTGAGGGATCGAAAGTCATGGGTATTCAATGTTGGTTTTCGGCCTTGCTGTTTACGTGTAGAAAGTTCTCCAGATTCTCTGAATCGTCTGATTATATTATGGGCTGTAGATGATGGAATCCCTAAATTCCTTGCAACTGAACATTGAGAAACATTGTTTTTAAACTGTTGGACTATTTTTTCACGCAGGTGTTCACAAAGTGGTTATCCTCGCCCCAACTTTGCTTGTGAACGGTCTGATCCTTTTGGAGATGCTCCTTTTATACCCAATCATCACTCGCAATTAGTGTCCCCAGTTCCCAAATGCTTATAGGGTGTTTTTAGAAGGAAAGGTGATGTAACACAGTGGTAAACATACCACTGTCCCAGCTTTTTTGAAACATGTTGCAGGCATCCATTTCAAAATGAGCAAAGATTTGCACAAAAACAATAAAGTTTATTAGTTTGAACATTAGATATCTTGTCTTTGTGGTGTATTCAATCGAATATAGGTTGAAGAGGATTTGCAATTGGGGTTTGAAATCCAAATAAAGACAAAATGTGAGCTGAGATGTATTTCTAACTGAGGGAAATTCAGCCCAATTGTGGACGAGGAATGAGTCTGAATCATTAACTAACACAAACAAACACAGAGAGGAAAGACAAGATACTCTCTCTGGGTGATTATTCATCACAAAACATTAGAAGCTCCAACCTCTAACCAAAAACCGCTGACACTGAGGTTGTGGGTTCAAATCTTGTACTGCTGTTTTGTATATATTTGGATCCAAACCTAGAATGTTAACTTCTGAAAAATCCACAGAGGGTCTGACCACAACTTTGCGTTTAGTTGTTCGAGTGCTACATCAAAGTGAAACAGGAATACTTGGAAAGTTTGAAATAAGCAAAATTTTGACAAACCTTGGATCACTAAGGGACTACAAAATGCAGGTAAAAAAAAAAAAAAATCTGTATAAGCAGTTTTTAAAGCTAAGAATATTTGATGCTGAGAATAAATATAAGACATATAAAACCAAACTAACAAACATTATGCGATCTTGTAAAAGGCAGTGATTTATTAGAAAAAATAAAACAAACATTAAGGGTACTTGGAACTTTTAAATGAAATCATAAACATCAAAAAAGATGTTAAAGAATATACTGCCTTTTTGCACAAATACTGATGCAGTTGTTAGGGGAAATGAAGCTATAACAGATCACTTTAATGATTACTATGTAAATGTGGGAAAACATTTTGCAAATTCAATTGTATCTTCTAAAATGTGCTCATTGGATTACAGAAAAACAATTAATAAAATCCAGGTTTCAATGTTCATTAAAGAAACTGATGAATATGAAATGATTGCCATTGTTCCCAAACTCAAGGGGAAAAAAAAATCAATTGATAGTGATAACTTTAATATGTTTTTGATTAAAAATATTATTGACTGTATTGTTATACCTTTCACGTATAGTTGTACCTTGTCACTAATGACTGGGAAATTTCCTTTGATAATGAAATTAGCTAAAGTGATACCTTTGTTTAAATCTGGTGAGAAACATGTCTTTTCAAATTATAGGCCAATCTCACTCTCACCACAATTTTCAAAAATTTTGGAAAGGGTATTTGTAAAGAGGTTAAATGATTTCATAACTAAACATCACATACTTAGCGAACAGCAACATGGCTTCAGAAAAAAAATTGCACTACCTCATTGGCTGTAATTGATTTTGTTGAACAGATTACAAATGCAATTGAAAATAAGACATATTTTGTAGGGGATTTTTTATTTACAGAAAGCATTAGATACAATAGACCATACTGTGCTATTTAATAAACTACAGAGGTATGGTATCATGAGATTGGCACAAGATTGGATAGCTAGCTATTTATACAATAGGTATTGGTGTGTACATATTGGTGGGACAAACTCTGAATTCATGAAAATGACTTGTGGGGTGCCCCAGGGTTCAGTTCTGGAGCTGTTATTGCTTCTTTAATATTTTAATGACATATATGTTTGGGTTTCCAGGTCTGTCAGTTGTATTTTGTTTGCTGATGATACGACGGTGTTTGTAGTGGGGATCATTTCGGACAGACCTTGGACATGATGGAGAAACAGCTACTGAAGTTTAAACAATGGTTTAATTCAAACAAATTATCACTCCAGTTTGGTAAAACAAAGTGTATTATATTTGGAAACAAGTCCAGGAATTTCTGCAGAAATTTATCATTAAATGATACTGATATTGAATCGTTACTGAAACTAAATTTCTTGGTGTTATTATTGATGATAAACTGAGCTGGAAAACATATTAATTTTGTTAAATCTAAAATGTCAAAATCCATTGCAATTTTGCATAAAGCACAAGATTTTATTTCCCAATGCTCACTATTTTATATCATTCATTGCTCATTCCATATATGACCTATTGTATTGAGTTATGGGGAAATACATATAAAAGTAATACTAATCCAATATTTTTTGTTGCAAAAGAAAGCTATAAGAATTATCTGTAACAAATCATATTGCAAGCCAACAAATCCATTGTTTGCCTGTTTACATATACTAAAATTCTGGGACTTGGTTGAGTACATCACAATACAAATTATGTATAAAGTTTAAAATAAACTGTTGCCACAACATGTCCAGGATCTGTTTAAACTGAGGACTCCAGTTAAAATTTGAGAGGAATTTTATTTTTGAGAAATTAAGGATCAAAACGACTGCAAAAAGTCATTGTCTTTCTGTTAAATGTGGTAACATCTGGAATAACTGCCCTGACAATATTAAAGTACTTGGTATTTTAGTAGGCTTCAAAAGACATTACAAGAATAATAAAATTGCTTGCTATAGTTTGAAGACTTAGGTTTACTGATTTTGTTATTGCTTTCGGGATTGTGTGTTGTGTGCCATTGTTTGTCTGGTTTGGTTTTGTAAATTTGTGCTCATTGACTAATTTTGCACGCTGTTATGGTATTTGTCATCATGGGTGTGTGTATATGTAGGTATGTATGTATGTATATATCTATGTATGTGTATATATGTGTATGTGTAGATATGTATTTATGAAATTGTGTTTATATGTGCATTCAAGATTCAAACAACTTTATTGATCCCTAAAACGGCAATTCATATCACACCCATTACCTCAGATAAAAATACAGCAATTAATCCACAATTATTACAAGATGAATGTAATAATGGCACACATCAGAATTAAACAACCACACATATACATTTGATTGTTTATGTACGTTAAACTTAGAAACAGTCCATCATCCATATTGAGACAATGTGAGTGTGGGTTGCAGCAGCTTCATGCCGCGCAACCAAGCTTGGGAGGTGGAGGTGGGAGGTTGTTCCAGCTGTGGCCGCGGCCTTGCAGATGCGGAAAGGAGTGGCATAGCGGAGGCTGGGGTGTGTATGGCATGGAGACAGAAACACAAAGGAGGGGTAGGGGTGTGGGGCATGCGTCATGTGTGCAGATGAGTTCATATCAGTCTCTGTAGGGCAGGGCAGATGAGTTCATATCAGTCTGTGGGGGGGGGGGGGGGGGGGCAGATGAAGAGGGAGCCAAATGCTTCACCAACGCCTTTGAAATCCTTCTGAGGGAAAACAGCAGGGCATTTTGACCTTCAGTAGCTGATAAGTCTGCCATGTTTGGGTTAGGCAGAGAGACACAGAATTCTAATATGGCCTCTCTTTAACTGTCCAGGTCC
This sequence comes from Thalassophryne amazonica, assembly GCF_902500255.1. NCBI lineage: Eukaryota > Metazoa > Chordata > Actinopteri > Batrachoidiformes > Batrachoididae > Thalassophryne > Thalassophryne amazonica. Next base: position 22,495,580 of record NC_047107.1, read on the forward strand.
AACTGTGAATATTCACTGGTCTCCAACATCAATTCCTTTGCAGGGCAGACAATTACTCCAAGAAGGTTACCAACTTGCATTTAAGTTCAAAAGTTAACACAGTCTGAGATTGTGCTGCCTTGCCCACCTCTTTAATCATAACGGACAGATGTGGGGTTGTGGTTTTGGTAGCAGCTGTCTTGCCAATTTTCCGGTAGGTCAGGGCAGCACAAAAGACCTCTTACCATAAAGGCAAATAAGAATAAATCCTCTACATCTTCCATGGAGAGTGGTGCCAAGCACACAACACGCCACTTCTCCCAGGCATTGAGAACATAGCCCACAGGATAGGTTCCATCTGGGCACGCAGGGTCCCCCAGCCCTGATTCCTTGTTGAAAAAATGGTGTCAATAGTGTTGAGAGACCAGCTAATGAATTCCATGGTTATTCCAAATATAGTTTGAGGAATACATAGTCTGGTGAAGTTGGAACTTTTGAAGGTTGGGGCAGAGATAGAGAAAACCACAGGAGAGGAGAGAGGGGGAGATGCGAGTCCCAAGCAAGTGTGCTTGTATATATTGTATATAATGCATGTATATATTTCTTATTTTATAGTATGGGTGGGGGGGTATTTATAAGCTTTACTTCTGCCCTCACCCTTTTGGTCACACGGGTTCATTGTAGAGTTGTTTTGTTATGTTTTTTGTTTTTTTTTGATATTGTTGAATTGTGTGCCGAATAAATTCATTCATTCACTTGCTTGTGCAACAGTTTGTTTTTGAACACTATTAAAATTCAGATCTCCAAAATACACAGTACTGTAAAAAAACAAAAAGCAATGAGCGGCATCCTGCATGGTCTACAGGCCACGGTATAAACAAACAAACAAGCAAATATACGAGGTCTATTAGAAAAGTATCCGACCTTATTATTTTTTCAAAAACCATATGGATTTGAATCACGTGTGATTACATCAGACATGCTTGAACCCTCGTGGGCATGCGAGAGTTTTTTCACGCCTGTCGGTTACATCATTCGCCTGTGGGCAGTCTTTGAGTGAGGAGTCGTCCACCCGCTCGTCGATTTTTTTCATTGTTTAGGAATGGCTCAGAGATTGTTGCTTTGTTTGATAAAAATTTTTTCAAAACTGTAAGGCACAACTGAGTGGACACCATTCAATAAATTCAGCTGGTTTTCGGTAAAAATTTTAACGGCTGATGAGAGATTTTGGTCTGGTAGTGTCGCTTTAAGGACGGTCCATGGCACCTGACGGCGATCTGCGCTTCGAGGCGGCAGCGTCTCGCCGTTTCAAGTTGAAAACTTCCACATTTCAGGCTCTGTTGACGCAGTAAGTCGTCAGAGAACAGAGAACTTTCAGAAGAAGTCGGCATGAGGAGTTTATTCGGACATTCCATTGTTAACGGTCATTTTGTAATGAAAGAACGTGCGGGCAGAGTCGCATGTCGGGCAGGACCCGACCGCGAGGGGTCGCGGCAGGAAAAACACCTCCGTTGGAAACCTTAACGGGCAAGTTGGAACATGCCCAAGCTGTTAAACAATTTCTCAATTACTCACTTGTTGAAAGCCATTAAAAGCCGCCTGAATTCTACAAATGGTTTTCAACACGGAGGTGTTTTTCCTGTCGCGGCGCACACAGATTTGCCGAGTCGTCACGGAAACAACTCGGCGAATTTGCGCGTACGTCTTTCATTAAAAAAATGTCCTTAAACAGTGGAATGTCCGCATAAATTCCTCATGCCGGCCTCTTCTGAATCTTCTCTGTTCTCTCACGATGTCCTGGGTGAATTAAGCCTTAAATTAGGATGTTTTCAGCTCGAAACAGGCCGACGACAGCGCCTGGAAGCGCTGCAGGACGTCCCGCTCCGTGGGAAGTCCTTACACCGACAGAAACACCCCATAATCTCTCATCAGCCGTTAAACTTTTCACAGAAAACCAGCTTAATTTCTCGAATAGTGTCCACTCGGATATTCCTCACAGGTCCAGAAAAAATTTTGATAAAGCAACGCGCGCCGTCTCGAGCAGCGTGTGAAACAAAGGAATTCAGCCGAGAGGGCGGGACCACATCTCACTCAAGGCCTGCCCACAGGGAAATGACGTCACCGACACGCGTGAAAAACTCACGCATGCGCACGAGGGTTCAAGCATGATTGGTGTAATCGCATGTCATTCAAATCCATATAGTTAAAAAAAAAAATAAAAGGGTCAGTTTATTATCTAAGAGACCTCGTACATTTCTCTGTAATGGTGTTTGTAACTATGTATGGCTTCAGTATTTATGTGGCTTCATTGTGAAGTCATTCATACCAATCTAAACATCCATTTTCAATATGCGTTTACTCTAATTAAGGGTGACAGGGTGGGTGGGCAGTCACAGGGCATGAGGCAAGATACACACTGGACAGGACACTAGTCTGTCGCAGGGCACATACCAATCAATCACAATTCTTTTGTTGAGCCATATATACTTTAGGTCATCCATCTGGACTTCTTAGAAGTTGAGATACACACCCAAAGGTGTTTTTGGACCAGGTTTTCCATGACCTTGACCTATGACTAAACTACTCCAAAATCTAAGATGGAACCACCAAGTTTGTTCCATCTAGGCTTCTTGGTTGTTGAGATATACAAAAATGGTGTTTTAACCTGAGCTCCTGGAAAGTTAAAATACCTGTTTTAATTCTAAAAACTATGAATATCATCCTGTAAAAATAGCCAAACATAAGATTTTGATGTGGAATTCCTCCCATTGTTTATAGCAATGCTCATGTGTTGGAACCTTTTGGATTTTGGAATCAAGATCACGTTTGCAGAAAACCAAGTAGGTTGAATCAGATCAGCTGGACTTGTTTAATTCTCTGTTCATCCAGAAGACCTGATAAAGGTTTTCTGTGTGAAGGAGAGACAATGAACAGTTAGAAACACATTAAAAAATGAATCTGAAAAAAAAAAAGTTAAAATAGCACATGAATAAATACAATTGTGTCTGTTTTGGAGATATGTTGCTGATTTTGTTGTCTGGGTCTGTTCCCGCTGTCTGTTGACTAGATTATTTTGCTGAGACGATCCAGCTACTCTGAGAGCTTATCTGTGCTGCATCTTTAAAAACCTCTTATAAATCAGCAGCGAGGAGACAGCCAAGGCAAATTTACATCCATCATTGTTGGGCCTTGTAAACAAATATTGATAAAAGATGATCACTCTGGGTTTGGCGCTGTTACAAACACTTTGATGTAGTTATCAGGGCTTTGACTTGAGTTTTCAAAGTGAATGAATTAATTAGGTCAGTCAGAGAAATAAAACTAGCTGCGTGTTACCAGCATTACTCAACAACTACCGCAACAAACAAACAAACAAACAAAAAATTTCATTAACCATTAAACTTTTTAATCAAAACAGAATTTTTAAAATGATTTTTATCTTTTCAACAATAAGGCTAGTCTTTTATCTGCACTCACACCATTTCCTGTAGGTGCTAGTGTGCTGAAGAAGTTAGCTAACTTTAACATGAGCAAAGACTGACTTGCTAAGATAACTGAACACATATCATCACGTCATCTATAATTTTGCAATGACATACGTCTGAAAACAATTATTTTAAATAAACGTTTAAAGAAAGTGTTTCAAGAAAATCACAATAAAAGTGTGATGGTATTTAAAGTTAGCTTTAGCAATTCTGCCTACCACCTATAGGACAAAATCAACCCAGAAAGCATTGCATCATCAATATCAGGTTTATATATATATATATATATATATATATATATATATATATATATATATATATACAAGGTCTCTTAGATAATAAACCGACCCTTTTATTTTTTTTTTTAACTATATGGATTTGAATGACATGCGATTACACCAATCATGCTTGAACCCTCGTGCGCATGCGTGAGTTTTTTCATGCGTGTCGGTGACGTCATTTCCCTGTGGGCAGGCCTTGAGTGAGATGTGGTCCCGCCCTCTCGGCTGAATTCCTTTGTTTCACACGCTGCTCGAGACGGTGCGCGTTGCTTTATCAAAATTTTTTCTGGACCTGTGAGGAATATCCGAGTGGACACTATTCGAGAAATTAAGCTGGTTTTCTGTGAAAAGTTTAACGGCTGATGAGAGATTATGGGGTGTTTCTGTCGGTGTAAGGACTTCCCACGGAGCGGGACGTCCTGCAGCGCTTCCAGGCGCTGTCGTCGGCCTGTTTCGAGCTGAAAACATCCTAATTTAAGGCTTAATTCACCCAGGACATCGTGAGAGAACAGAGAAGATTCAGAAGAGGCCGGCATGAGGAATTTATGCGGACATTCCACTGTTTAAGGACATTTTTTTAATGAAAGACGTACGCGCAAATTCGCCGAGTCGTTTCCGTGACGACTCGGCAAATCTGTGTGCGCCGCGACAGGAAAAACACCTCCGTGTTGAAAACCATTTGTAGAATTCAGGCGGCTTTTAATGGCTTTCAACAAGTGAGTAACAGAAATTGTTTAACAGCTTGGGCATGTTCCAACTTGCCCGTTAAGGTTTCCAACGGAGGTGTTTTTCCTGCCGCGACCCCCCGCGGTCGGGTCCTGCCCGACATGCGACTCTGCCCGCACGTTCTTTCATTACAAAATGACCGTTAACAATGGAATGTCCGAATAAACTCCTCATGCCGACTTCTTCTGAAAGTTCTCTGTTCTCTGACGACTTACTGCGTCAACAGAGCCTGAAATGTGGAAGTTTTCAACTTGAAACGGCGAGACGCTGCCGCCTCGAAGCGCAGATCGCCGTCAGGCGCCGTGGACCGTCCTTAAAGCGACACTACCAGACCAAAATCTCTCATCAGCCGTTAAAATTTTTACCGAAAACCAGCTGAATTTATTGAATGGTGTCCACTCAGTTGTGCCTTACAGTTTTGAAAAAAATTTTATCAAACAAAGCAACAGTCTCTGAGCCATTCCTAAACAATGAAAAAAATCGACGAGCGGGTGGACGACTCCTCACTCAAAGACTGCCCACAGGCGAATGATGTAACCGACAGGCGTGAAAAAACTCTCGCATGCCCACGAGGGTTCAAGCATGTCTGATGTAATCACACGTGATTCAAATCCATATGGTTTTTGAAAAAATAATAAGGTCGGATACTTTTCTAATAGACCTCGTATATACAGACGGTTGCCCAGTTCAGTTCTAGATCACCTTTTTTAAAGTCCCGCTATACGGAGCCATAATGCAACTGAATGTCCTTTATTGTGTATTGTTGTATTGGGTATTTAGATGTTATTTAGCTGAAAAAGTCTGGGTGGAGTAACACTTCTACTTAAAGTGTGAAGCCGCATTATGTGTGGCGCAAACATTTGCCAGAAATGGATCACTTTTGCCAGTTCTGGATCACGACACTCTGTGTCACTTTGGGTTCATTCCTGGCATCTGGCTGGAGCCTTTCTAATGCAGAATGATACACACTGTTCCCGAGAATGTATTTTGAACACAAAATGATAGAAATTATACTTATTAAATGAGAATTTAATTAGTTTCGAAAAGGCGCTGTTATACGTTTTTACGAGCAAAAAATGAAGAGTGGAGGTGAGATTTCTCCCGAATTAAAAAGTAAAAGCCCCCACATTCATGCCCATTCATGATGTTGAGATGACCCCCAAAGTCCACAAGGCTCACAACTACAGACACGAGGCTGCTGCTTCAGTGATCCGCAACCGGCAAATTTTCGCGTCGGAGATAAATGCGCGCAGCAATTAAACAGCAAGACATAACACACTGACATTTTCTACCCAAGTAAGTAAGTATTTTCCCACTCTAGAACCAAAAACACAGAATGGCTAACTCACCTTTGCTACGTTTTAGAGATCGTTACTTTCAAACTTGCAGGAATGAGTGAGTCAGAAAAGACGCGCACACCGGAGACACCGGGATGTTTTGATTCCTCTGCTGATCACAAGGACAGCTGGATCCGGTTGAGCTTGTGGTCGTTTGTAGACAAAACATCAATCTTTCCATTGGTACCAAGTATTAGCTTATTCGTGCTGATTACAAGAAACGGCGGTGCAAAAACTACAGCAGTGATCCAGAACTGTCAATGATCCGGAACTGGGCAAGTGACTGTATATATATATATATATATATATATATATATATATATATATATATATATATATATATATATATATATATATATATATATACTTTGATTTTGTTTTTACATATGTCAGCTACAAAGTCGCAGGGGCGCTGAAGGAGCTGCGCCACCGAAGCTGTAGTTGCAAGGGAAATAGGTTGACTGAACAAATCATTTTAAAAATGTTTTTTCTTTTATTTTAACACAAGCATATTAGCAGGTGGCAGCATGGTAGCTTAGTGGTTAACACTGTTCCCTCAGAGGTAGAAGGTCATGGGCTCGCTTCCCACCTGCACTGAAAAAAGACAATAGTTCGATCCAACTTAAATGAATTGTTTGAATTGGTAACATCTAAATGAATTGTTTCAACTTAAGTTAGAGTTGATCTAACTTACTAACTTAAATTGAAACAACTTAATTCATTCAGGTGTTACCAATTGAAACAACTTTTTAAGTTGGTTATTTTTTCAGTGTGTGGCCTTTTGATGTGGAGTTTGCATGTTCTCCCATCTCACATCCAAAGACATGCAGGTTAAGTGAATTGGCATCATTACATTGATTAGGTGTGCATGTAGGTGCAAATGTGTCAGTCTGTCAATATGTGGCCCTGTGACAGACTGGTGTCCTGTCCAGGGTGTACACTACCTCGTGCCCTAGGACTGCTGGAAGAGGCTCCAGCCCCCCGTGATCTCTGATTGATGTCAGGGAAAATGGATGGCTAATAATAGTTTTGTTTTTAATTAAATTTGATTTCATTTTAGAACATTCAGTGTATTTTCTGTGGAGCATATCTGATGCACAAACACAGACAGATGGATGATAGGACAAATGAACTGAGTATATCATTTGATAAGTTGCATTATTTCTTGTTTTGTCTTGTTGTTATTTATATGCAGTGGATCTGATGAGAACAAAACCTGCAGTCTGTATGCAAAAAAAAGAGTCCAATTCTATCAACATTTTTAAAGCAAGCCTTTTTTTTTCTTGGGTGCCTACAATTGTTGATGGGGGGAATTATTTTATTATTTTAATTCCTTTTTTAATGTATTTTTGTTATTTGCTTTCATTTTTACCCATGGCCAACATATGGCCATCAGGTATTGTGAAGACCTGGCATCCATCCATCTGTCCATCTGTCCAGTTCTATTACTGCCACAGTCTTCAAATTCACAGGTAGGATTCTTGGGAAGCACACTTTGGACAAGTTTGAAGATGGCTAACCTTGTGTACACGGCAACTCCACAGTTGGAGGGACACAGACAAATTTCACCGCCAGCTTGAAAGTGATCGTCTGCTGACTGTTTTTGTGCTAATAGTGCGAATGGCCACACATTTTGTAAGTGCCAAACAAGTGGTGTTAGATGTTTGTGTGTCACCTGGAATTTGGCCATCACCTGGCTCGAGAGGGATCAAATTGGCTCTCACAGGGCACGCTCTGTCTTTCAGCTGCTGGTGTGTGCAAATAGTTGTAGCAACAGGTGTACGAGGCTTTGGAGGCAGCTTAGATTTTACACATATTGCCTACAATTCCTACTTCATGCGCAATTCATGCGCAATTCGACCACATTCATACTATGTGTGAAGGGGCCCTAAAATGCAATGTTTATTAATGGTGTGTGGTTCTATTTTATTTTCTTCACAGCAGAAGCACGATGTGGTGCAGCATGTTCCAGCTGTTTTTGTTTTTTTTTCCCTCCACAACAGGGGCAATTACAGTGCTTTTTTCACCATCTACATCATGCAATTTCTTTTTTTAATACGGTTATCTCTTTGTTGATTTTAGGGATTTTATGCTCATTTTATATGACAGCGATGGTAGTGTAGTGGTAAAGTTTCTGTCTGTTAGTCAGAGCTTTTGTAAATTGCAGGTTCGAATCCCGCGGGTGGCACGAAGCGCCTTGGGGCAACTGTTTGTTGTGATTTGGCGCTATGTAAATAAAATTGATTTGATTTGATGTATGTATTATTTTTATTTTTTTCCACAGCAGATGCGCGATGTGGTTCAGCACTCTCCAGCTGCTCACACTGTGTTTCCGCTGCCACGGTTTTGTGCACGCGCACAAGCGTGTACAAAACCATCACAGCGGGATCGTTCACACCTGCCTGACTGTGTCCCTCCCAATGTTGGCTTGATGTTTTTGTGGAAGGGGCCCTAAGTTTAGTGGTGGCTGGTGGTATGATTTTCAAAAGGGCTCACCTTCACTTCTTTCTGATGGGGGATCTGCTGCAGGACTGCATCACTTTTTACTAGGTGTGCCTAATAAACTGGAAACTGAGTGCATATTTATAGTCAAATACAATAACCTTGCCAACAACCCCTCCCCCCACCCCCGCACACAGTGTCACTTGATGACAACAATCAATGTATTTAATGATCACAACATAGAACCTCCATAAACTGTACAGGCGGCCCTTCGCAGTGTGTTATTATTACTCTGTTACTCTGTAAAGGAGTATGTCTAAAGTATTTGAACCATTGAAATGCTTTCAAACTAACCATTTGATGAAAATGTTGAAGTTTAATGATGTTGTTCAGCTGCATGCCACCAAAGGCTTCTTCTTTAGAATTCAGCCTGCAAGACTAGCTTTGATTCAAAGCTTCAATTCAATCTGAAGTTTCAATTCAAAGCTTTGATTCTTCATCTGCAATCTGTACTTCAAATTATGTGATGTTGCATAACGTTACCTTGATATCTAACGTTATCAACTGATAACTAGCCGTTGTAGTTTTGTTAGTCCCCAATCAGCTTGTTGAAACAAAAATGAAAAGGCTTTTTATTCAAAGCTTTGAAGCTTTAAGATTTCAAAGAGTACGTCCGGAATCACACTTCAGTGTTTGTGTTGAATTATGTGATGTACTGTGATGATCCAAAAAGCACACAGACAAAAGTAGGTGGAAGTTGGACTGGGAATGCAAAGGCCATGACAGTCATCAGCGTACTAATAATTTTTTTCGGGTATTACAGCCATAGTGATGGTGGTCTGGTAATTCTACCACCGTTGCAATTTATAGTCCTGAAAATACATTACTTATTTATCTATTTATTCCCTACATTGAACAGGGCAACAGTATGATAACTGAATTCAGTGAGTGAGTGATACGGTCTACAAATTTTCTATAACACCAACAAAAGTACTCTGAAATGTAGTGTTTTGATAGATATAGGTGAGGACCAGCGAACTTCCTATTTTGTGCCATGTTAGCATCTTTCATTATGTAAAATGATAAATGACCATAACAGACTCAAGTTGCCTGTGTCCTGGTGGCTCAGAAGACCACTGCCACTTGTTTTAAGGCATTGATTGAAATTCTTTTGGAAGCAAGCAATGTACACTCCTAAACAAAAGTGTGGACACACTTTTGTCTGGGAGTGTACATTGATTAATCTGATTAATAATAATAATAATAACAATAAAACACTGGACAGTCTATAAAGGTTAATGTAGCGCATGTGAAATCTTTATGAAAAAATGTACATAGAGCAAAAAAAGTTGGTTGTTGCAATATTAACTTTTATACATTAAACATTTTCTCACCAAACTGTCCTTCATACATTATTATTATTATTATTATTATTATTATTATTATTATTATTATTATTATTAATCTAATTAATAATAATGATAAAAAGAACACTGGCCAGTCTATAAAGGTTCATGTTGCGCATGTGAAATCGTTATGAAAAAATATAAATAGAGCAAAAAAAGTTAGTTGTTGTCATATTAACTTTTATAGATTAAACATTTTCTCACCAAGCTGTCCTTCATACATTATTATTATTATTATTATTATTATTATCATTATTATTATTATTATTATTATTAATCAGATTAATAATAATAATAAAAAAAACACTGGCCAGTCTATAAAGGTTCATGTAGCGCATGTGTAATCTTTATGAAAAAAAATGTACATAGAGCAAAAAAAGTTAGTTGTTGTAATATTAACTTTTATACATTAAACATTTTCTCACCAAACTCTTTCATACATTATTATTATTATTATTATTATTATTATTATTATTAAACACCAAAATATTGAATTTCTAACACAAAGAGCGACAAACAGTAATACCATTTTTTTTTTCATTTCATTTTTTCTTTACCCAGGACTTCCACTTTAATTTGCATTAAACACGACAATTCCAGATGGATTCGCCATGACAAATGTTCTTGGATTGCTTTCTGCGGCGCAATATGAAAATTTACAGTTTGCATTAATATTAATGCATCATTATCAGCTGTCTGATTTCATAAATAAGTACAGCAGTGTCAGGCCTGATATAGATCACTTGGATAGGACACACTTTGCAAAACCACACTTTCCCAATTTAATTGGGAAAATTGCAAATCAGGTAGTCAGCCGTATAACTCATTGTCACATTTAATCAATAAACTTTGTACATCAACTCATTTAATTTATAAATGATCTTATATAGATCAGGCAACCAATTAAACAATTAGCATACATTTAGCAATTCATTAATTTAACCATTAATCACACTATTGCAGTTGAAATTTTAAGTGAGCAAATTTGGAAGCAGGCGTGCAGGCTGGCGTTGGAGCTGTACATCATGCCTGCCGAGTGCAGATTGTGACACAGTGAGATTTACTGTGCTAAAAATCAATGCAATTAGGAAAGAGGTTGGACGTTGGCCTGGGGTCCAGCATGGTCTTTAGGACACTTCACACACACACACATTACAGGATCTTCCTCTGCAGTAAACCACTCGGGACAAACTAAGGTCATCATTAGCAACAATGTTAATGGGTGACAGAAAGCGTCCAGCAAAAAAGTGCATTTTAAGCATCAATGTCAAATTATCTGTCGAACCGTTTCTCACTTTGTCTTATCAATGTCAGTACTTATAGCACTTATGAAAATTAAGGCCACATCATTTGTAGCTCACTGATTCTTTGAAAATGCTTGACACACTGAATGTAACCATTATTCAATGTATGGGAACACTCACTCACACTCAATCTTCAACTGCTAGCTTCACTTAAGGGTCATGGGGAGTGGATCCAATCCCAGCCATCAGAGGGCATGAGGCGGGGCACACCCTGGGCAGGAGGCCAGTCTATCGCAGATGTTTGGGAACACTCTCAGCAAAAAAAAAAAAACAAGGCAAATAAATGCTAAACTTTTTTTGAGCATTTAAAACAGTATTCCTTTAACTTTAACTAGTAATGACTTCATGACTTTCTTTGCTAATAAAATTTTAACTATTAGAGAAAAAATTACTCATAACCATCCCAAAGACATATCGTTATCTTTGGCTGCTTTCAGTGATGCCGGTATTTGGTTAGACTCTTTCTCTCCGATTGTTCTGTCTGAGTTATTTTCATTAGTTACTTCCTCCAAACCATCAACATGTCTGTTAGACCCCATTCCTACCAGGCTGCTCAAGGAAGCCCTACCATTAATTAATGCTTCTTCTTATGGCCTCAGACAGTGGACTCATCTCTGTGCTTGTTCTGTTAGACCTCAGTGCTGCTTTTGATACTGTTGACCATAAAATTTTATTACAGAGATTAGAGCATGCCATAGGTATTAAAGGCACTGCGCTGCGGTGGTTTGAATCATATTTATCTAATAGATTACAATTTGTTCATGTAAATGGGGAATCTTCTTCACAGACTAAGGTTAATTATGGAGTTCCACAAGGTTCTGTGCTAGGACCAATTTTATTCACTTTATACATGCTTCCCTTAGGCAGTATTATTAGACAGCATTGCTTAAATTTTCATTGTTACGCAGATGATACCCAGCTTTATCTATCCATGAAGCCAGAGGACACACACCAATTAGTTAAACTGCAGGATTGTCTTACAGATATAAAGACATGGATGACCTCTAATTTCCTGCTTTTAAACTCAGATAAAACTGAAGTTATTGTACTTGGCCCCACAAATCTTAGAAACATGGTGTCTAACCAGATCCTTACTCTGGATGGCATTACCCTGACCTCTAGTAATACTGTGAGAAATCTTGGAGTCATTTTTGATCAGGATATGTCATTCAGTGTGCATATTAAACAAATATGTAGGACTGCTTTTTTGCATTTGCGCAATATCTCTAAAATTAGAAAGGTCTTGTCTCAGAGTGATGCTGAAAAACTAATTCATGCATTTATTTCCTCTAGGCTGGACTATTGTAATTCATTATTATCAGGTTGTCCTAAAAGTTCCCTGAAAAGCCTTCAGCTAATTCAAAATGCTGCAACTAGAGTACTGACAGGGACTAGAATGAGAGAGCATATCTCACCCATATTGGCCTCTCTTCATTGGCTTCCTGTTAATTCTAGAATAGAATTTAAAATTCTTCTTCTTACTTATAAGGTTTTGAATAATCCGGTCCCATCTTATCTTAGGGACCTCATAGTACCATATCACCCCAATAGAGCGCTTCGTTCTCAGACTGCAGGCTTACTTGTAGTTCCTAGGGTTTGTAAGAGTAGAATGGGAGGCAGAGCCTTCAGCTTTCAGGCTCCTCTCCTGTGGAACCAGCTCCCAATTTAGATCAGGGAGACAGACACCCTCTCTACTTTTAAGATTAGGCTTAAAACTTTCCTTTTTGCTAAAGCTTATAGTTAGGGTTGGATCAGGTGACCCTGAACCATCCCTTAGTTATGCTGCTATAGACTTAGACTGCTGGGGGGTTCCCATGATGCACTGAGTGTTTCTTTCTCTTTTTGCTCTGTATGCACCACTCTGCATTTAATCATTAGTGATTGATCTCTGCTCCCCTCCACAGCATGTCTTTATCCTGGTTCTCTCCCTCAGCCCCAACCTGTCCCAGCAGAAGACTGCCCCTCCCTGAGCCTGGTTCTGCTGGAGGTTTGTTCCTGTTAAAAGGGAGTTTTTCCTTCCCACTGTCGCCAAGTGCTTGCTCACAGGGGGTCGTTTTGACCGTTGCGGTTTTTCCGTAATTATTGTATGGCGTTGCCTTACAATATAAAGCACCTTGGGGCAACTGTTTGTTGTGATTTGGCACTATATAAATAAAATTCATTTCATTTCATTTAAATGAATCAACTGCTTTAAAAAAAATTCATGGTTTCAAACAGCTTGTGATAGTCAATGAATCAACCTCATTTTTCATTTTTTTCTTTCATTAGTTGTTTGCAAACACTTGATGGCCAGGTTCCTTCAAAATCATTCACCTTTTTTATTTTGGAACATGAAACATTAAATTAAGCAATTTCTTCAGAAAGTTATTCACTCTTTTAAAATTGCACTGGCATTGTAAAGCACTTTAAAATGTATTTATCCTGGAAATAATATGCAAATAAAGTTATTATTATTATTGAAATGGTTGAAACAGTTAGTGAAACAATAACATCAGAAAATTATTTTTGAAAAAATCACTACAGATCCATACATTTTTCAGGCGATCATCTGAAAACTTTATAAGAAGTTAACTGAAATGAGAAAAAGAACTTGCTCAGTATCCACCTCTGGATTCTAATTGTTAACACAGTTTAATGAGATTTTACCTTCATAAAAAAGTCACATAGGTTCATGTAGCTCAAGTGAAATCTTAATGAAAAACTGTAAATAGATCAAGCCAAAACATAAAATTAAGCAATTAATTTAATTAAGCAATTTCTTCAGAAAATTATTCACTCTTTTAAAATTGCACTTTCATTGTAAAGCACTTTAAAATGTTTTTTTTTCCTGAAAGTAATATGCAAATAAAGATATTATTATTATTATTATTATTATTATTATTATTATTATTATTATTATTATTATTATTATTATTATTATTACTGAAACAGTTGAAACATTACCATCACCATCGCCAAAATTATTTTGAAAAAAGTCACCACAGATTCGTAATTTTTTTCAGGAGATCATCTGAAAACTTTATAAGAACTTAACTGAAATGAGAAAAAGAACTTGCCCAGTATCCACCTCTGGATTCTAATTGTCACCACAACTCAGTGAGATTTTCCCTTAATAATAAAACAAGCCATACAGGTTCATGTAGCTCAAGTGAAATGTTAATGAAAAACTGTACATAGAACAAACCAAAACATAAAATTAAGCAATTAATTTAATTAATCAGTTTCTTCAGAAAATTATTCACTCTTTTAAAATTGCACTTTCATTGTAACGCACTTTAAAATGTTTTTTTTTTTCCTGACAGTGATATGCAAATAAAGTTATTATTATTAGTAGTAGTAGTAATTTTTTTAAAAACTGCTAACATCTAGCTAACAATGTTAGCAAACGCAACTCACTGAAACATTAAATGCAGCAATTGCTTCAGAAACAGTTACTGTTTCAAACTGACTGCAGCAGTGAATGTAAAATTGCTTGAAACATAAAGGAAGCAATTGCTCAAAACGATTCAGTGTTTTGAAGCACTGAAAACAGAAAATAAGCCATCTTCTTTAAATGAATATTTTTTTCCATCAACTTTAAATAATAACTGAAGCAAAAGCTTTAGAAAATATTAATACTTTTTGTAACTTTATTCTTTATTCATGAACAAAAAGGAACAAAAGGAAGATAAATCTTGATACTTGCACATCATGCAAAATTCTTAGTGATACTGTTTCAAAGGAATTTCTAACCTGGCACAGACACAAATGTGCCCTGGAGAGATCTGACATTTTATGTTATGTCTGATGTGTCTACAAAGACTTTGACAGTAAAACTGTAAGTCATAATAAATAAATAAATAAAATCCAGTCACATCCTGCATTTGTAGGTTTGTAAGTGAAGAACAACATGAGAACGTTATTGCAGCGACCGTGCTTCCTCTCAGGTAAAGGTGAGTCCAGGTTGAAATGTTGCCGGATGCTGCAGGCCTGACGAGCTGTCGAGGCCTTGCAGGCTGCTGATTGTCTCATCTGTCTCCTATAACTCGGCAGGAAGTGACAGCCTCCCTCTCTCCGTTACGCACTGACCACTGGGCTTGGCATCCTCTCCACTCACCTGCCTTATCTTCACACCTGCCGTATCTTCATCTTCGCCTCAATCTCACCTCTAAATCTCTGCAACAAGAATGAGGATCAACACTTTGCTCTGGTGTATTCACTGCTTTGGTGCTGACTTGGCTTCATTGAGTTTGATGATCCTTCAAGTCTGACAAAGTGACATCAATGAACATCTAAACGTAAGTGCTCGATCACTTACTTTGACACAGATGGTTTGACTGGATGCTCAGGATTTAGTGAAATAAATATTTTGTTGCATGAACTGTGTTAACGCAATGTCGAAGATCAGCAAATTTAAGACCTCATCAGGCAAAACCTATACCCCCATCACACATACGCTGATTGAGGACGAATTGCGTCAGGATGACACTTCCGGCCACAATCGGGAAATACTGACTTGCGGTTCGAAGACCAACGGAAGGCAGTCTGTGACCATCTACATATTTTGTCCCATTCACTCGCCTGTCCCGAGTGTGTTGCACATGTTCAAAACACTCTTGGCGCCACTGAGATGGAACGCACATCTGACGACGGTCTATATGCAGTTTTTGCATCATCTGATCGCAGTTTACATATTCTGACGGCATCAAAACAGTGTCTGAAATGATCTGATTGCAGTTGATTGGGCTCTGAGATCGATCGGTCACAGCAAAGACTGCCGGCATGTTGTGGGATGTCCACCTCCACTGGACCCCAGCCAGAGAGGGCAAAGGAAATGTTGATATGTAATGACATTTATGTGGCACACATTCATCATATACAGTGAATGTGAACAGCGCACAATCAAACTGAAAGTACTGGGTACCGCTGCAGCGTGGTCTCATGCGCAGTAATGCATCATAGCGCACGTCAGGCATGGAGCTGAACAGATCTCACCACTATAATATGCATATTATTACCTGATCACAGTGGTGGGCACAGCTAACCAAAAAGTTAGCTTCGATAACCGTTAATCCGCTAACTGAAAAGTTAACTTTTATAAAGCTAAATGATAAAATCTTACAACATTTAGCGGAAGTTACAGCTAAACCGATAACTTTTAGTATTGATGCCAGTACACTGACAGATACTGATACTTCTGAGTAAATTCAAAGACAAACAACAAGCCACTGCTTCTGTCTAAGATCAGCCTTCTCTCAACAAAAGAGACCTGGTGACCAGAGAGAAAGGAAGGGGAGAGAAAAAGATAATTTAAATTCACAGCCATACAGTTTTGCAGACATGTCACAGGAGACATTCACAGCAAGGCAGTTTTGAACAACAATTTTAAACAAACTAATTCCGGACAGGTTATCAAAATTAATGTCATCTCTGTCATTTTTACAAAGTGAAAATATCAGCTATATGTTTTAGTTTTAAAGTAATGTACCTATTCTGAAGGTTTGAGCATTTACAGCCACACATGCCAAAAGGCATTATGGGAAAATGAGCTTCCTGTCATCGGTGGTTGGTTGCTTATTTATATGTAAAAAACCAACACACATGTTACTGTAACGTGTGTTGGTTTTTACAAATCTGTATTTGTAAATATGTCTTTTTTTTATTTGCAAAAAAAAAAAAAAGGCAATTTGAAAACTGAACATTCTGTTTGTTAAGTGTGATTCAGCATGTATAGCAAATGTGTGGCAATTGGTATTCACACTGCCATGAACACTGCCATCTACTGGATGGCAGTGTTGTGGATGTTGTAGAGGACAATGTGCTTACATATTTGAGCAAATCTGGAGTGCAATGTCTTGCTAAAAGACACTTCGGCACTCAACTGCAATCTGGAATTAAATAATAATCACACAAATGTATTTCACAACAAGATCAATCAGAGATTTCTGATGTTCACCAATTTGAGTCCGGATCACCTCCAAAATTCAGTGGAGTCTTCCATGCCCTAATATCTATCTGTGGTGCATATTTGGTGAGAATCCATGAAGTAGTTTTGGTATAATCCTTTAAAGCATATAAAATGAAATCCTGAGCCAGAATCTGGATCCGGATTTGGATCACCTCCAAAATTCAGTGGAGTTTTCCATGTCCTAATGTCTAGTATCTGTGGTGCAAGTTTGATGAGAATCTGTGAAGTAGTTTTGATGAAATCCTTCAAAGCCTATATAAAGAGAAATCTTGATCCAGAAGAATGCTGGAGCTCTGAGAGTGGCCATTGGGTTCTTGGTCACCTCCCTGACTAAGCCCTCCCTCCCTATCGCTTAGTTTAGACAGGTGACCAGCTCTAGGAAGAGTCCTGGTTGATATGAACTTCTATCATTTGCAGATGATGGAGGCTGCTGTGTTCATTGGGACTTTACAAAGCAGCAGAAATGTTTCTGTACCCTTCCCCAGATTTGTGCCTTGAGACAGTCCTATCTTGGAAGGCTAAAGACAATTCCTTTGACTTCATCCTTGGTTTGTGCTGTGACATGCACTGTCATCTGTGGGACCTTATATGTAGACATGTGTGTCCCTTTCCAAATCATGAAAATTCAGTAAGGTATGTCTTCTAGAATATATTCCATTTCTAAGGTAGAACTCTATTAGTGTATACTAAGATATATCTAAATGTCTAAAAGAGGAAGAGTAGAATAGAGTAAAGTAGAGCCACTTTGGTGCCTGGTCTTGAGAACCGAGGATGGTAGGTTGAAAAGCTTTTTTGTCCCATGGGAACTCTCCCTACCCACCCAAGCAGCTCAAGAAAATGGACATATCATAATGTCATCAATCATGTCCATTCTCCTGAATGTACCCCAGGTGGACTCCAGTTAAGCTGTAGAAACATCTCAAGGATGATCAGTGGAAACAGGTTGTACCTGAGCTCAATTTTGAGCTTCATGGCAAAGCCTGTGAATATTTATGTGCATGTGATTTCTTTTGTTTCTTTTTTAAAATAAATTAAATTTCCCACATTGTCGTTATGGGGTTTTGTGTGTAGAATTTTGAGGAAAAAATTGATTTCACCAATTTTGGAATAAAGCTCTAACATAACAAAATGTGGAAAAGTGAATCACATTGAATACATGTGGATCCACTGTATGTTGTATGTATCAGTATATGCTCAGTGCGAGTGTATGCTCGTGTCAGTGCACCCTGACACGAGCATCACTTTGACATACGCAATAACACGAACGTCGTTGTGACGATCCCACCCGCTGTGTTCACAGCTGGACACTGTTCTTTGTTCCACCGCCTGCCACATGCTCTGCGCTGGATGCTGCGTATATAAAATAATTATTTCATGGCAGATTAATCATCTTCTCTGCAAATTGGCCGCTGAAAATGGCTCTAATCACTTCCTGAATCACAGAGGAGTGCTGCAGCCTGGATTGTGCACCTAACTAGCCGGAGAAAGCATTTAGAGCCATCTAAAAAGGTAATTATTTTTCATGTTTACATTGTCATGGCTTGGTAAAACAGTTATGTGTTCTTTCCTTCTTGTGTGCAGCTGTTAAAGTATGTTTATAACAGATTTGACATCTTGTTATAATCATTCAGATGAGCTGCGCTCTGATGCGATCCGCTGACATCACCACTCGCTCTGTTCACTTCTTTACTTGACTTGACGAGCTCCGCGTCATGTTGGTGAATAGATCGTGCCATGTAGCATGACATTTATGTGTGAAGGATTTTTTGAACATTTCAAAATTCTCTTTCCACAATTGCACATGCCGGCGCCCCTCTCATGTTCACTCTGCACCCATTAAAGACGGGTTTAACTCTCCCTCACGACACAGGTCATGCAAGTGCGTGAATCAAAGTCATGCTCGCGTGAGGGGGCCTTTATGGTGAATTGTGTCCAAAAGGTGGAGCATGATCGCTAGACATCTCCCACTAAATTCCCAATATGGAAAATAATTGTTACCTTCTGGCTTTTTGTTTTCTTTCATTCTTATACATTTCTATTAGTGTTCTGTATTTCTATTATTATTATATTATTATTATTATTATTATTATTCCTTTTTTGATTAGCACAGTGTGAGTTGCCGATATGCAGCAGTGACGAGCGCAGGCTCGTCAGGGATAACAGATGAGTGCAGACGAACAGTGTCAGGTAAAGTGCTGTGGAAGACATTTAATGTGTTTTATATCAGTGTGTCTGAATTGTCCAGGAACACTTGAATCACTCAATGGCATCCAAATACGGCGTAATGAGACTCGCCTCCTCTCATCTGAAGACACACGTCTCTCTGCTGTCACTCAGGCTAACGGAGGAAAAAAAAATCCTTTTGAGCTTTTAGGAGCACACATGATGAGAGGAAAACAATGTACGGCAGGAAGTGTTGGGACAGATTATTTCATGAGAAGAGGTCACAAGCTGGAGCTCGTTCAAACATCTGGAGTTCAGGAACAGAAATTATTAAATGAGGCAATGATCTGAATTGAGAAACCAAACTGTTTTCATGGAACTGTTCATTTTAAAGGTATTAAGTTTCAGTTTATTGCGTAACTTCATATTCCTGAGACTGACTCTAGTTTTGGACAGTAGATTGGATTGGACTACAACCCACTGCCATAGTCCTGCTTGTGGTTTTGTTGTGTTGTCCTCTGTGGTGACACAGCCGACCTGACAGCAGAAAAGCTGCTAGAATACTTTTTTGGTCTTTTTTTCTCCTTGAGGTGTTATTTATTGATAATTTTGGAAATCTGAGGTTCCTCTTGGAGTGTTACACCAATTGGCATCAATACCTGCATTCACACTAAATGCAAAGAACTAGAGAAAGGCACTCATTCAAATGCATACCTCAGCCAAGACGCTATGCTAATGCTATTTATTTTCAGCATATTTTTATGCTGGTTGTGAATTTGCCTAAACTGGAAAATTATAGGTCTGACTGGAAGGAAATTACTCAGTCTTGCAATCTCCAGCCAAGAGGTCCTGTGTGAGAGTCCTGTAGCTGGCTTGGTGTCTTCCACAGTCATTCAGTGTGCACTAAATTTGATAGTTTTCAAGATCGGTGTCTTGAGGAGCATGGCATTGTTGAAAAATTAACTTGTCTTTAAATTGACCTGCATGTCTGTGGGGCTCAGCTTATGAGGTTGGGAGCCATCTGGGAAGAGTTTATGCAGTCAGTTTTGCAGAGTAAAACTTATTCTGCCAGAACTACATTTGGTCCCACTTCAAATGGTTGTATAAACTCTATCACAGAGTGAAATCAACTCTATCATAGTATAAAGGAGTCTTATTAGAGCTGAACAGCTTGATTTAGCATTAAGACAGAGTTTATTTTACTTTGGGATAGAGTTTATGCAACTATATTTGGAGTGGGAGTGGAGTCCTAGTAGAGATACTGAGCAGTAGTCAGTGGTGAGAGGCGACGCTGATAACTTTGCACTAGAGGTGGGCGATACTGGGAATTTTGGTATTGATCCGATACCAAGTAAATACAGGCCCAGTATCACCGATATCGATACCGATACCGATACTTTTTCATATTTACCTACATAGAGCTAAAGGATCCAAAAGACAGAGGATAGAATTTCACCAAACATTGTACGTGACAACAAAATACTTTATTATCACAATCAACATTTTTGTTTAAAAAATATCACTCAACACAACTTAAAACAAAATCTCCTGAGATAGAGGGCTGACAAACCACAATACAAGGGTGCACTGCTCCGTGTTGTGTGACACAGCGCAGCACTGCTCTTACTTACAGAGAGTAGACTTTGATGAATCTGCCTGCACAGCAGTCAGTGCGTGCGGGAGAGGAAAAAAGCTTGAGTATCTTTTTATACAAGGATCGTTCAATATCAATACCATTGTTGGTATCGATATTATTAATATTAGGATCGATCCACCCACCACTACTTTGCAGGAAGAGGAAGGGCCATGTTTTTAGACTTCTGGTAGTTGTGGTCTTACCAGCAGAAGACCCTGGTATTTACTGCTCTTACACCAGTGGTGTAATGGGCAGAGCTAAAACTCTGGGCACCTCGGCTAATTTCCCCAAGTGACTCGCTTTCATCTGCATTTGATGCTGAGTTCTCCCAAGCAGGCATATCTTGGTGCCTGCTTGGCACATCTTGGAGCTTAGTGGCATCCCAGCCATCTCAGTCCTACCTGTATTGGCTCAGGTTGGCATGGGACCAACCAAAACAAGCACAAGTGTAATCAACCCATTCCCATCTTGTGCTGTTCTCTCCGGACCAGCATCCTAAGGCACATGCGGCGGTATCAAGGCGCTGTTTGGGCGGCTCAGTGCCAAACTCCACCAAGTGCAACAGCTGCTTTACTAAGGTGATGACTCTATGTTCCTGGTCCTAGGATTCTCTCAAGAATCCTTGAGTACCAAGAGAATGTTTTTATTCTATTTTATTGTCAGGTGTGTAGATACAGTACTTACTCAGATGAGGCATACCATTTGTGTTATGTAGGAACACTGCAGTCAGGTTCTTCCCCAGGCATGAGCCAGTGTAGAGATGCCTCATTGCTGCAATTGCACAAGGTCAAGGTAATGCCCATATATCACCTGATTGTAGCTGATAGAAGGCTACTTTTGAGAGTTATGGAAACACCATTGGTCTGAGCAGGTGGGTGTCAAAAATGACCCAAAATAGTTCAAAGGTTGGTTTGTGCAGCACCTGCTACACCTAACCTGATCTTGACCTGATTGGCTCAAGCACAGTGGGACACTCAGGCACAAACATGATATAGTAATCCATTAACCTTTCAGTTAATGAATACCCACCTCTATCAGCAGAGCTACTGTCGAAAAATAAAAAAATAAAAAGCGTTACAATTGCTAAAACCTGAATGAATTAACCCTCTGGGGTCCGTGGGCATTTTTTGGACAATTCACTCGCCTGGTATAAATGTTTTATTATTGCTGTTAACAGCTGTCCCTGCATCCGAAAATCAAGTTGTATGTCTCTTTTTTCAGGACAACCTGTGCTTTCATAATATATATGCTTTTGTTGTGTTTTATAAGTGTAATAAAGGTTTACTATCAAAAATAAGAAAGGAAAAAGTAAAGCGAAAAATAATTTTCCACACACATTTATTCAAAACATACAGCAAACTATAATAAACAACTGTTTTGACACTATAAAGGTAATTTGAGGTCTTGTGTGAAAGACTGTACAATAAAAAGGTTCAAACAATAAACACAAATGCACATTTTGAACAATATATACAAAATGGTCTATGCTTTTTTTTTTGTCTTCATGGTAAAAGCAACAGAGTTATCCAGTAACATTCACATGCAAACTAGTGGAGCAATCCTGATAGTTACACACTCTTTGTTTGAGCAGCTGAGATTGTCATCAGAGGCTCTCCATCTGCTCCGTCTGCTTTCACTGATGGCTGTGCATAATGGCAGAGGGCTCATTTGGAGCCCAATAGTATGTACTCATTGGAGCACCCAGGGGGCTATTCAAACGGGCCAACTTGTAACATATCACTCCTGAAAATGATGTTTGGCTTTTCACGTGAGGTAAATCTGCCCTACGATTGGATTTTGGAAAGCCATGTGATGGTGAACCAATTCCGATTGGACACTCACATTGTGCACATCATCACACAGCTTCTATGAGGAGTACAAAGATGGCCGATGGCTGGCTCGAAAGTCTGCAGAGTTAACTTTTCAGCAAAAAAAAAGTAAGTTTCTATCTCATATCATTAAAAAGTTATTTATAATTTAGTAAAGGTTTGTAAGTTAACTTACAAGCTCAAGTTCAAACAACTTAATTCATTCAAGTTTTACCAACTGTAGCACTTTTTTCAGTCTACCGTAGAAGAAAACAACCACAGGACCACCGTCTCAGAATTCTTTAATGCCAGCACAAGAAAATATCCTCACGTCATCTGTAATGAGAAAATCAACGCATTCTCACTTCAAACTCATCACATTTTGGTGCAAAACCATAATTGTGACTGAATATCAATATGTGACAAGTTGGGTAGTCTTTGTCATTATTTAGTGATGCACGGTGAATTACTAACCCTAACCATATCCCTAAATGAAACATAGATAATGTTCCCTGCTGTGTCAATGGATGACACACGTGTCATGCAGATGAGGCTCCTGAAACCATCACGTATTGACTCAAAGAGGTACCAACCAAGTGTAAATATGAAATGAATTTGAAGTGAGAATGTAGTGACTGCAGGGAGTTTGGTGCTTTGTGGGATGTGATGGCTGCAAGGACCTTGTTGATGGGTGGGTCTTTGCCATTCCTGATTGCCAAACTCAAAAAGAATTGATCTTGAGTTTCATAATCATCCCCACCTGTATCCGGCTACAATGAAAGGGTCGGGATGAAGCCATTAGCTGTCTCTCCACTGGCACCACCAAGAGTTTGTATACATCTGTGTCTTATTTTCTTTTCTGGCACAATCAGTCCAGCAAGCTAAGCAGGCATGACCGCATTTGGCAAGTTCCAAGGACTTTGGCAAAGTTAGACAGGAGGAAGCGGTGAGACTTAGAGAGCGGGATGAGCTGGCATGGGCTGTGTGTTTGCTTTGTCCCCTGCCTATTATTGGAGTCGGGTGTGTTGCTTGGAGAGACCGCTGTGTTGGTCAAAACAATCTCCCGCAGCCGAGATGTGGAGAAAGTTGCATTGGAGTGAGTACTGGGTGCAAAATGTGATCTAATGTCGTCCCCATTTCACGTTAGTCTGTGAATCCGAGCTTTTTAACTTGGAAAACTGCAACAGGAAACAGAATCTTTTATACTTTGCAGGTTATTTGTGCTCACGATTACTGGAATACTGGAGCTTATCTTCCATTTGAGTCGAGGTGCTTAATAGAAAAAAGCTCACTGTGATTTCAATATTGTCAGGTTCGATTAGCCAAGTGGAGCTTTTGTGTGCCGCTGCGAGTGTGCACTTTGTCAAAGCTGTTTACGAGCAATGACCAGATATGAAGCACAGACTATTGCAGTCATGTAAACAGCCACATCTGTTTGAACCCACCTGCTCCCCGGTGTTTACTGGCTTAATAAATAATGAAATAAGTCCAGCGTGTTACGGCTGTATAAAAATATTACAGCAACATGAGCGCATGAACCTTAATAATGGATTAACATAATGAATCAAACCATCAAGAATTCCTAAATTCAAAGTAAAATGAAGAAGGAAAAAAATAATACATCTACAGCCACTCCATCAAACTCGTGTTATCCACCAACGCTGCTGTTCATTCATTCATTCGTTTGGCCGCTCGTTCATTCATGTCCTTGTTTCTTTATTTATATATTGTCTCGAGTGTTTGTTTTCATTTTAGCCCCTTGAACCTTGCCACCCTGTGTGTGACACGCGATGTGTGTGTGAAGACAGAGAGGCAGGCTGGTTCAGAATGATCACTATCATTAACATTCACGGGGGGTTCACTTATCATCCCTGACTGGAGGGACATGGCAGCCATTATGAGACGTCCGCAGGTGGAGCACCGTGATACATATTGCATCTTGCCACAATGGATTTATGTATTCAGTAACAAAAGAAAAGTCTCATGAAAAAATACTGAAGGCAATCCGTTATGCCTCGCTCCACTTCAAGTGAGGCCACCATGTCCTGGAAGAGGGAGGAGCAAGGGGGAATTACAGGGCTGCCACTCAGACTGTGTGGAGGGGTCACCCGAATCGCCCTATGCACCACAACATTGAAGAACAGCACATTTGATTGTCCAACTCTTCTTTTTAACTGCACCCTTTAAAAAGTGTCTGGATCCATGCATGATGCATAACGCTGATTGGTTGAGATCTCCGACATTCCATCGCAACCTTGTCTCATAAGCACGGGGATGTTGGAAGAGGAAATTATTTTGTGCATTGGAAAAAAACTTAAGAATGCATCACAAAGTACCTTACAGTGGTGGGCACAGTTCTGCTAAACACTAATTAGCAAAGCTAACATTTTCCTTTGCAGATTAGCTTTTCAGCTAACTTTGGAAACCATCAGCAGACCAATTAGCTTCCGCTAAATTTAGACTTGTAGATGTAGTGACGAACTGTGTTAATTGACAATGGTTGTCTGAAGTGTTCCTGAGCCCACGCGGTAAGATCATTTACACAAAGATGTCGATTTTTAATCCAGTGCCACCCGAGGGATCGAAGGTCACGGATATTCAGTGTTGGTTTTTGGCCTTGTTGCTTACGTGTAGAAAATTCTCCTGATTCTCTGAATCTTCTGATTATATTATGGACTGTAGATGATGGAATACCTAAATTCCTTGCAATTGAACGTTGAGAAACATTGTTCTTAAACTGCTGGACAATTTTTTCACGCAGTTGTTCAAAAAGTGGTGATCCTCACCCGATCTTTGCTTGTGAATAGCTGAGCCTTTTGGGGATGCTCCTTTTATACCCAATCATGACAGTCACCTGTTTCCAATCAGGTGTTCTTTGAGCATTGATGAATTTTCCCAGTCTTTTGTTGCCCCACCCCAACTTTTTTGAAATGTGTTGCAGGAATCCATTTCAAAATGAGCAAATATGTGCACAAAAACAATAAAGTCTATCAGTTTGAACATTAAATATCTTGACTTCGTAGTGTATTCCATTGAATATAGGTTGAAGAGGATTTTCATATCATTGTATTCTGTTTTTATTTACATTTTACACAACGTCCCAACTTCACTGGAATTGGGGTTGTAAAACGGATTAAATTGATTTAATACAGATTTTATTTGATTGCATACTCAGTTGAAATGTCTAAACAGTAATCTGGTGAAAATGCAGAAATAAAATGATATAAAATGACGTGTTGCCTGTGGGGCTCTAGATTGGATAGTGTTTATAAAATAGGTAGCTGACATTTTTCAAGGGTGGTAGTAAATTAAGCAAAGCTTGTATAATGAGTGGGAACACGTGTGAGTCCACAATGTTTTTAGAACATTTTTAATGTTAATTTACTGTCCTAATATATTTATCAATTGTTTAGGTTCTTGTTATCATATACATATTATTATTATTATTATTATTATTATTATTACTTTTATTTTGTCACTTGATTTTTAAATGAACCACAATGGAAATAACTGTTTTTACTTTCTTGTGTCATCCATGTATTTCTAACGTATTTACAACTGCATTAGTATTTATATTGAACTTACCACATAAAATCACTCACCACACCCACGCTTTCAATATATAGATGACTTACCATGAGTGGTGGGCACAGCTAACCAAAACGTTAGCTTTGATAAGCATTAATCCGCTAACTGAAATACTGTAAATATATCTTCTTTTTTTTTTATTTGGAAAAAAAGGCAATTTGAAAACTGAAAATTCTGTTTAAGTGATTTAGCACTTATATCAAATGTTTGGCAATTGGTATTCACACTGCAGTGAACACTGCCATCCAGTAGATGGCAGTGTTCATTTCCAAATACAAATTTATTTGTAAAACCAACACATACATTACAGTAACTTGTGTGTTGGTTTTTATATACTGACCAACCACTAATCACAAGCTAATTTTCCCATAATGCCCTTCAGCATGTGTGTCTGATATGATAAGACCTTCAAAATTAGTGCATTACTTTAAAACTAAAACATATAGCTGATATTTTCACTTTATAAATGACAGAGGTGACATTAATTTCAATAATGTAGGAATTAGTTTGTTTAAAATTTTAACCATGAGTATTTTTTTTATTTTATTTATGTAGCACCAAATCACCACAGAGTTGCCTCAAGGCGCTTCACGCAAGTAAGCTCCCTCTGAGGAAGAAACCACAAGCAGACCAGACTCAAAGGGGTGACCCTCTGCTTGGGCCATGCTACAGACATAAATTATAGAACAATTCACAACAAATATACAGGAAATGCTGTTTGTGCACAGGACAGGAAGGTCTCCAGCAAAACTACCACACCCATCTCTGGATGGAGGTGCACCTTAGACAGAGAGAAAAAAACAGAATCAGGCATCAGAAAGACAAGAAATACAGTATAATTTGTCAGCATTAAACAACAAGAAAAACAGGAAACACTAAGGTGATCGCTGGTCACTAGCCCTAAGCTTCACTAAAAGACCCAGAATTTAGGTAAAGTTGAGGCCGTGGCACGCTCCGTTTCCTAATAAAATGAATTAAATGAGTAAAAAGTGTAGAACTATACTATGCCAGTATGCTAGCCATATGAAAGGGAAAATAAGTGCGTCTTAAGTCTGGAGTTGAAAGTCTCCACAGAATCTGACTGTTTTATTGATGTGGGGAGATCATTCCACAGAACAGGGGTACAATAAGAGAAAGCTCTATGACCCACAGACCCAAGGGACACAAAGTAGCCCTGCACCCTGAGAATGCAAAGCCCGGATCGGTACGTAAGGTTTAATTAGGTCAGCTAGGTAGGGAGGTGCCAGTCCGTGAATGATTTTATAGACTAGTAGCAGAACCTTAAAATCTGATTTTACTGGGACAGGAAGCCAGTGAAGGGATGCCAAAATGGGTGTAATGTGGTTTAACTTTCTGCTTCGTGTCAAAAGTCTGGTTTGAACCAATTGGAGAGCCCTAATGCTGGACTGCGGTAATCCATGACATCACTTTTTCCAGAATTTTAGAGCAAAATGATAGATTTGATATCGGCCAATTGTTTTTCAATACACTAGGTTCAAGATGAGGTTTCTTAAGTAATGGTTTAATAACTGCAGATTTGAAACATTTAGGAACAGATCCAGAAGATAAAGAAAGATTAAACATTTCCAGCACAGTCGGACCAAGAGTGGGCCACAGGTCCTTAAACAGTTTTGTTGGTATAGGATCAGATAAACAGGTTGTGCTTTTTGTTGACATTACAAGTTTCGTCAGCATGCCTAAAGAGATACTCTCAAATTCTGTAAATCTAGGTAATACCTCAGTAATGGCGCCCACCTCAATAGCAGGGTGTAGTGGCTGGGTTAAGGCATGCTGGGATATGTTTAACCTAATGTCTTCTATTTTCTTCTCAAAGTAATCCAGGAAATCTTGTGCTGTAAAAGGAGAGCGAACTACAGGTGGTTGTACATGAATAAGTGTTGCCACCGTGTCAAACAAGAAGTTTGAGTTATGCTTGTTTTTGTTGATCAAATCTGAGTAATAGGTCTGCTTGGTAGTCAGTAGTGCATGCTTATAGTCCAAGATAGCATCACGCCATGTAAGGAGGAATACTTCTAATTTTTAACTACGCCATTTCCGTTCTCGACCTCTGGCCTTATGCTTGAGGTCACGCAGGTAATCATTGAACCAAGGTGTCTATGTTTTGGGGGAGTGTGGTTTTAACACAGGTGGCGCAATCATGTTGAGTGTAGTTTTGAGCATTGAGTGTAAACTATCCACAAGACTGTCTACTGACTGGGTATTTGCCAAATGTGAAGCTAAGACATCAGGCAGTCTAGTTTTGAGTTCAGTCTTAGTTGAGGAGTTGACACATCCCTGTAGTGATATATAAGGTTGTTGTTCCATTAAACACGGCAGCGAAACTGTAAACTTAATAACTGAGTGATCAGAGACCACTGATGTAAGAGGCATGATGTCAATATTCGTGACAGCAATACCACATGCGAGAACCAAAACCAGGGTATTTCCACTAATGTACATCGAGTCCTGAATGCATTGCCGACATCCTAATGCATCCACAATTTCCTTAAATGATTTGCAGAGGGGATCAGAAGGCTTATTTATATGAATGTTAGGTCACCAGTGATCAGAATGTTATCTGCATGAGTTGACAAGTTAGAGATGAATGCACCAAATTCATCAAATTCACCAAATTCAAATTCATTCATTCAAGAATTCATAATATGGGCCAGGAGGCCTACTGTATATACAGTGACAAAGTAATGCCGCTGATTTGTATTTTTCTGACCTTGGCAATGCGTAATATCCTAAGCAGAGCGGAGAATCAGATGCTCAAACGAGTTATATTTGTGACCTCCATCAGGTAATAAGCTAAACCTAGATTTATAAATAAGAGCAACACCCCCACCTTGCTTCACATCATGAGGGACGTGACTAAATGTATATGCTGGTGGGCAGGCCTCAATTAAGGGGAGGACAGCTGTAGGTTTAAGCCAGGTTTCACATAACCCAATCATATCTAAGTGATGATCAATAATTAGATCATTAATCAACAATGATTTTGAGGATAGTGATCTTATGTTAATGAGACCCAGACCTCAGTGGGGTTGACATTTGAACTGTTTAGGTTTAGGGGTGGTTCCAGAGTAGCATACTATATATAAGATGCCCAGACGTAGGTTTAGGTTTGAGACATTCCACATGTGTTGTAGGTTGCAGACATGAAATCTTTGATATTGCTGGAACAACCATTGGGCTATCCTCAATTTCAACATCATCCAATGTAGTAATGGGTATAAAGTTTGCAAAGCATATCCCTCTATGATTTTTATGGACACATCTATGGAAGCAGGCCACAGTCAAAACTGTCTTCGCTGTGCATGACTCCTGTGATACGTCTGCAAGTCTGTATGACTGTGAAAATAAATGATCTTGTTTTTTTCTTCCCTCTTCCTTTCTCTCTGGTAGCCAGCTCTCCTTTGCTGGTAGAGGATTGAGCTCTACCTCTCATAGCTGTCTGTCTGCTACAAAACATGTAACAGGCAGGCACTAAAATGCATTCAGATTTCAGGCTTTACAAATGAACTGTTGAGCTTTATTCACTATGCCAGCAAAAATACACTCAACAAAAATATAAACGCAACACTTTTGGTTTTGCTCCCATTTTGTATGAGATGAACTCAAAGATCTAAAACTTTTTCCACATACACAATATCACCATTTCCCTCAAATATTGTTCACAAACCAGTCTAAATCTGTGATAGTGAGCACTTCTCCTTTGCTGAGATAATCCATCCCACCTCACAGGTGTGCCATATCAAGATGCTGATTAGACACCATGATCAGTGCAAAGGTGTGCCTTAGACTGCCCACAATAAAAGGCCACTCTGAAAGGTGCAGTTTTATCACACAGCACAATGCCAAAGGTGTCCCAAGATTTGAGGGAGCGTGCAATTGGCATGCTGACAGCAGGAATGTCAACCAGAGCTGTTGCTTGTGTATTGAATGTTCATTTCTCTACCATAAGCCGTCTCCAAAGGCGTTTCAGAGAATTTGGCAGTACATCCAACCAGCCTCACAACCGCAGACCACGTGTAACCACACCAGCCCAGGACCTCCACATCCAGCATGTTCACCTCCAAGATCGTCTGAGACCAGCCACTCGGACAGCTGCTGAAACAATCGGTTTGCATAACCAAAGAATTTCTGCACAAACTGTCAGAAACCATCTCAGAGAAGCTCATCTGCATGCTCGTCGTCGTCCTCATCGGGGTCTCGACCTGACTCCAGTTCGTCGTCGTAACCGACTTGAGTGGGCAAATGCTCACATTCGCTGGTGTTTGGCACGTTGGAGAGGTGTTCTCTTCACAGATGAATCCCGGTTCACACTGTTCAGGGCAGATGGCAGACAGCGTGTGTGGCGTCGTGTGGGTGAGCGGTTTTCTGATGTCAATTGTTGTGGATCGAGTGGCCCATGGTGGCGGTGGGGTTATGGTATGGGCAGGCATCTGTTATGGACAAAGAACACAGGTGCATTTTATTGATGGCATTTTGAATGCACAGAGATACCGTGACGAGATCCTGAGGCCCATTATTGTGCCATCCAAGAACATCACCTCATGTTGCAGCAGGATAATGCATGGCCCCATGTTGCAAGGATCTGTACACAATTCTTGGAAGCTGAAAATGTCCCAGTTCTTGCATGGCCGGCATACTCACCGGACATGTCACCCATTGAGCATGTTTGGGATGCTCTGGACCGGCGTATACGACAGCGTGTACCAGTTCCTGCCAATATCCTGCAACTTCCCACAGCCATTGAAGAGGAGTGGACCAACATTCCACAGGCCACAATTGACAACCTGATCAACTCAATGCGAAGGAGATGTGTTGCACTGCATGAGGCAAATGGTGGTCACACCAGATACTGACTGGTATCCCCCCCAATAAAACAAAACTGCACCTTTCAGAGTGGCCTTTTATTGTGGGCAGTCTAAGGCACACCTGTGCACTAATCATGGTGTCTAATCAGCATCTTGATATGGCACACCTGTGAGGTGGGATGGATTATCTCAGCAAAGGAGAAGTGCTCACTATCACAGATTTAGACTGGCTTGTGAACAATATTTGAGGGAAATGGTGATATTGTGTATGTGGAAAACGTTTTAGATCTTTGAGTTCTTCTCATACAAAATGGGAACAAAACCAAAAGTGTTGCGTTTATATTTTTGTTGAGTGTATGTTAGCGGTCTAAAAGTTATTGGAACTAAATTTAGTGGAAGTTAACTGGTCCGCTGATGGTTTTCAAAGTTACCTGAAAAGCTAATCAGCTAGCAAAAAAGTTAGCATTGCTAATTAGCAGTTAGTGGATTAGCAGAACTGTGCCCATCACTGCTTACCACCTCCTGCTGGAATGGTGAGTCTAGAATGTAGTTTGCAACATCCCTTGTTCAGAGTTGTTAGCTAATATCAACAGTTTCTCCAATAATAGTCCTATCAACTTTCTGATGTTTGCAGCATTCATCCTTAACCCAAAATACATAAGCATGTCAAATGGCACGTCAGCTCTCCACAGTTTCTCTGTGATCCAAGTTATACATGCATGCATACATGCACAGCGCTTTGTCTTTCCTTCATTCTGCTGCAAGCAGGTGCTTCTAATCTTAGACAGGCAGAAACAGAGACAGTGACAGAAGACATTAAACACACTACAGTTTTCACTTGTGGTACCGGCAACATGAAACATAACTCACTCATGGTAACAGCAACTTGAGACTTAACTAAACTGACTAAACCAATTCAACTATAAAATTGGGGTCCCAGTAATGCTTGACAGCACTGAAAAAAGTTCTGTTGGAGCACCCTGTGCTGGACAAACTACTGCTACTTTAACAGCTAAAGTGTTTTTCTGCATTATTTATTTTGTAAAAAAAAAGTTTCATATCTGCATAAATAACACTAGTACCGATAGGCTCATATTGGCTGATGTTATCGGCCAACTGATATATCAGTTAGGATCTACTCAGCACCTTGCCTGAAGTTTTATGCCAAAATTGAAAGAAAAAGCGCTATTTACACAGGCTATATTGCATCTTAGAATTTCAAACACTGTGATATTTTTTCCCAGGCTATCTTTGGCTGCAAGAGTGTGACAGTGGGCTCCCTTGAACTGTCACACAGTGGAACTTGAGGCAATTTTTAGACCTACAGTACGACACAAGATACCACCATGTTTCTCTAACAAAAAAATTGCCCAAGTGTATACCAGGCTGCAGGTTGCAGTAATTCTGAAGTCCTTCAAAGAAAGACAAAATAAATAAAATGAACAATAAAATATCTATAAAAGCAGAAATTAAATTAATGAAAAGAATGAAGAATGAAAATTTAAAAACCAAACCAAATGAGTTCTAAAGTATTAAAAAAAAAAACACAAAACAAGAAATGAGAACTACTGCTTCAAGACAAGTTTCCTTCTGCTTGATTAAAGACACAATTTCTCATTTCAAATTTCCACGAGTAGAAAAGCTCCCAGACCAGTAATAACCTAATTGGAGAGAAGCCTCTAACTAGTGTTGCTCCTCTGTGTCCCTGTGTATAAATAGAGTCTATAATGGACCGAGGTGTGATGCCATCATTCATCTCTGCTCAGAAACACTCCAGGTTCAGGTCTTTGCTCATTTTCCTAATGATGCTCTTGTTTTAGGTATGTTTTCACTTTAAGGTTTGTAAGATTCCACCTTAATGGATACTATTCATCACCAGTCCCTGTACCCAGGTCCAGTTTACCCAACAAACCTATCTGACATAACAAATTGCTGAAAAGAAAGTCTTCTCGAGCAGGGGATTTCTTGTATTTTTCATACCAAAAGGTAAAGAAGTATAAGTGTAGGCTTTGAGGTATTTGATTCAGTTATGTGGTTGCAACATGGCTGAAAAACAAATATATTGTTTTGCTAATTTACTTAATGTGGCTACGTAAAGTGCTTTTTAATTTTGAATGTTAATTGACTAAAGCATTCTGTGCCAAATTCCATTGGCACCCAGTAATGGGATGTCTCCTAAAAAATATTGAGTCTTAGGGGAAGCGTCTCCCGAATGATCGCCCGCGGTTATGCCATGCCTTTATGTGGTAGATTACTCCCTGGCTGTGAACCAGAAAAAACCTGCTTTTTAACCACTGCTTCTCCCATTTGCCTCAGGATGCTTGTGGGCTGGCAGGTTGCTCAACACATTACCATCCTGCAGCAGCACTTAAAACACATTTTAGCCCTGAAGCACAGCTGGCATCTTGGCTAGCGATGCTGCATTGGGCACGGAAGAACCAAACGTGGATGTTAGAGCAAAATTAAAATGGAACCCAGTTGGAAAAATGACAGAGTCTATGTTGTGACCGATTCACATTTCCTTTATATCTCACATATCAATCAAGGCTTCCCCCCCCCCCCCCCCCCCCACTGTGAAATTTAATTTGACAGACATCTCAGTTTTGTATTTTCTAACTATAATGTGAGAAAGTGCTCACACGCACGGTCGCCTCTGTGTGCACTATGTGTGCTGGGGCTCAAGCCAAATTCCGAGTCTATGTGCAGAGTTATGTATTGCTAAACATCACCAAGATCCAACAGCCCAGTCTGATGCCTTTGATTTCCAATCTCATGCTTCACGCCTGCTGCCCCTCTATCATGGATTCTTATTTACAGGCAGGACCTTCGCTGAATCCCCTGAGGAGCAGATGATGTGCAGGTCCCGGTCGGGCCTATATCCCATGAATACTCACTATCCCTACTATAAATACATAAGACATTCAGTAACTGATCCATCTCCTCGTCTCAATATGTGCAGGGTGAACACTGTCAGCCTATTTTTAACTTTAGAATTGCCTTTATCTTCCCTTTCAGCAGATGTATATTGTCTATTTGAAAGACCGCCATCATCTTTGTTCTTTAAACATTGCAGATTATTAATCTCTGTGATATAAAATGAGCTAATGGCATTGATTGATTCTCTATCTATATTCTGTGGTTTTACGTACTTAACAGAGCATACCACTCTGTTCTACATTTTTTAAATGGATTATAAATTAAGTCCTATCTTTAAACATGCCAAAAGTGAAATGTGCAGGAGGTGATGACAGTAAATGTGAGCTTTCCACCGCTCCTCCTCTCATCAAGATGATGCTTTCTAAACCTTCACTGTGAGTGAATTGCGCTTTGCAGGTCCAGGAACATGATTTTATTCATTTGTTTTAAATAACTCCACAGCACATCCACACAAGTTCATACACACACACACACACACAAAGTGTCACAGTGACATTTTTTATGCAAAATCAACAAAAATGTGATTGAACCCAGTCATAACAAGTAATAGAATAGATGGAATGCCATTATATAAAAATAAGATATAAAAATAATGAACTGTTCTGTTCTAATTACAGAACTAAACATGTAATTTAATTTGGAGGACATTTATTAATTATGTTATAAATCAGTTTTTTTGGGCTGCCAACATTACTTCACCCAACAATTTTCTTGTCGAGCAAAGTATTTGAAATGAAGTGTGTCTGCAGGAAGACTACACTGACCTCTATTCAGTCACATCTTCCCTGAAGTCTGTTCAGCTGCTTCATATCTTGATCAGTTTTGGTCAGTGTAGCCTGTGACTACATAAAAAAAAAGATAAATGTGCCTGCTGTTTAAGAGAAAAAAGCATAAAACCATTATTAGGTCATTACTCGCTAAGGGTCCATTCAGACTATCATGTGAAGTGGCTGACGCTGGTTGATGTAACAGATTCTCAAAAATGTCTGTGAAATGACAGAGCAGGTTCACTCCATGAGGTGCAAATTTCCAATTTTCAGTGCAGGTCAACATAGATTAGCAACATTTGGCAACGGTTACTGACTTACTATTAGACGTAGTTCAGCTTTTGCCATCAGAAGGTGAGTGCATTGGTCTTGAGCACTCCAGAACAGTAGCGTAGCTTGGTAGAGCAGATTGTTGACTCAACATTTGGGATATCAGGTGAAGTAGCCTATATAAACTCAATATAAATCTGTGATTGCGTCACTTGCTACAGGTGGATCGTCAAGACAGGTTCTACAAATTCGTTCACACGTCTTCATATTTCTTCATGCCCAAGGAATCCAGAGATGGTGGTGCATCCAGTCAAGCCCCTGATGTTGGCCAGTGGAGGTTGGCAGAGGGCAACAGAGCATTAATAGCCCATGCACCCCCCTCCCCCAACCCCCAGGACAGTATCAGACCTGTTTTATTTTGTTCCTTGGACCTTCCTAGACATGAAAAGTGGACTCCACCATCACCATCACTGACTACCCGTGTGACATCATTTTCAAAATGGCTGCCTGCAAAATTAGTGAAATCACATTTTTGCCCATATCTCAGCTTCTAAGATAGATAGAGAAACAATTTCAGCATCCACACCCATGTTTGTTGTTGTTGAGGAATCAATGGAGATATTTATAAATGCCTATGTCTGTTGGTTGACTCATAATCGAACATGGCTGACTATGGCAATGCTCTCTTCCACACTATGAAAGATCTCCCAGGCAACTTCCAACTGATTTCCCAAAGGAATATTTGACAGCATGCCAATGACAACGAGCCTCATATTTAGTACAGATATGTATCACAAAGGCTCCATCAAGGATATGGAAAGAGTGCAACATTGGTCCAGCGAGAAATTGATCATCAGTGGCCCATTAATGAACAAACCAGCAGCCTGAAAGAATTTCCTTTGGTTCTCAAATGCCTTCACACCTACGCTTGTGGGCAGGAATGTGATATTTGTGGTGTTGCAAGGCCGCTGTTATTCACTGCATAGTGATGATATGGAAACAGTCACAAAGAAAGAGATACCAGAACTGTTTTCAGATCAGGAAGAAACAGACAACAGAATTGTTCTGTACTGTGCCTTTGCCCAGGCTCAGGCTCAGGGTTATGGCATAGTATGTATCCAGAGCCCAGATAGCAATGTGTTCTTCAGCCTGCTACATCATCCATCCAGCTTTGAAATCACCATTCTATCTGACACTGGTGCAAGAGAAGACTCCTGAACATCTCTGACTCAGCCATGGTCAAAGCATGTGAACTATACTTATATCTCTTCATGCAATCGCATACTGTGACACCACCAGTGCATACAAAGGACTTGGGAAAGTTCGGCCCATCAAACAGGTCCAGAAGACAGAACCCTTTGTAGATGCCTTGGGCAAACTTGGAGACTCATGAGATGTTCCTGCAATGTTGTTTGAAGAACTTGAACAGTTCACATGTGCTATGCATGGTAGGGCACAATTCAAGTCTGTGGATCCAGCTCGAATGGCGATCTTGAAGGATACGTCAGGTGGCCCAGATGGTTATATCAACCTGAAGTGCAATATAGATGGATGATGACTGCTGGAAAACTCCAACCAATGTGGTTTGAAGGACCTCTGATTACTCCTGAGTTAGCTGTGGAAGATAACAATTTGCTGAGTGAGGATGATGCCTCCTCATCTGATTGTGACACTGAACAGGAAGATGATGCAAACATGGCATCATGTAGTGAGAGTGATGATGATTCAGCTCTTAGACGAACAGTTATGAGCCAACTTTTTTCTTGTCTATTTATATTTGTCAAGAGTGTAACAAACGTGTGGCAATAGTTAAGGATGTATTTCTCTATTATGGTCTTGAAGATCTGTAGATGTTGTAGCAATAATGAGCAGCTGAACTCACTAAGCTCTTTGCTGCTAATGTCTTGTTATTTTATGGTTGTTGATGGTTTATTATAGGAATTTGTTCAATGAGCTTTACAATATTTTCTGTTTGTCAACACCAGACAATGGGTTTACCTGGTTTGTCGTTCATTTCAGCTGATATTAGCATTGTCAGCAGGGTGATAAATTCTTTTCTTCTATTTTAAAATATTTTTATTGTTTTGTTGATTCACATGCACATGCATGTGGCAGTCCATTTATTTCTTGTCATATAATACAGGTCAGTATTATTTTGCTTTAAGAGAATCATTCTCATCTAGTGTTGAATGTTACTCATATTATTTTTGGTTAAATACATGTTTCAAGTATATGCCTAAATCGAAAAATAATATATCCTGCATACACTATTTTGGTGCTGTAGCATCTCCACATTACGATGGCAGCAACAGCACTATATTAACCACCCGCATACTTCTACATGTAGGCTAACATCTTGTATCCCAGAAGTTAAGACACATGCCAAAACTCATTTCCAGTAGCTTCAGTGTCACCCATGTTCTATTATAAGTCATTCAACAGACATAGGCATTTGTAAATATCACCACTGGATTCCTCAACGTCAAAAACATGGGTGTGGACACCAAAATTGTGTCTCTACCTAACTTAGAAGCTGAGATATGGGCAAAAATGTGATTTCACTATCACGGGCAGCCATTTTGAAAATGAAGTCACACGGGTAGTCCAACACAATTCATTGATGGTGGCATCCAATTTTCATATCTAGGGAGGTCCAAGGACCAAAAAAAAGGGTCTCATACTGGTCTCAGATATTGGTTATATGTTTTATTAAAGCCTCCTGATTGGATAAAATAAGCATAGTTAAAGTATAATAATAATAATAATAATAATAATACAAGAATTGCAAATTCTGTGGCACTGTCAGCAAAATAATTTTTAACACCTCACCTCAGCCCAAGGACCCTGACAGATTCTGCTCTGGCTCTGCATAGTACTAACAGTACTTGTGTGAAGGCTGTCTATTATGTCCAGCAATGTACTGGGGATATCATGACTTTTCAGGATGTCTAAGAGAGCAGGCTGGTCAACCGAATCAAACACTTTTTTGAAAATCAACAGAGGCTGAAAAGAAGCACTGTTGCTCTTCACTCATGTATTCAGTGAGCACTCACCGAGTTAGGATCGTTGACTTCTTGGGTGGAAAGCCAGATTAGTCTGGTAGCTGAGTGGTGAGCAATTGTGACTAAATCCTGTAAGGCATAATTGTACCAAGCACCTTTCCTGGCACAGAGAGCAGTGTAATGCTCTTGTAGTTGTTGCAGTCCAGGTGATTATTCTTTCCTTTGCAGAGTGAGATGACAAGTCCTTTCTTGCAGTACCTAGGGATGATAGCTGTCTCCCAGATATAAACAAAAATGAGAAACATGAGAACAGCATCTCCTACTACCTGGAGTACTTTAGCTCCAATACCACAGACCCCTGGACCTTTGCCCAGTTTGATGTTTCACTGACTTTCCAGTCAC
This sequence comes from Thalassophryne amazonica, assembly GCF_902500255.1. Taxonomy (NCBI): domain Eukaryota; kingdom Metazoa; phylum Chordata; class Actinopteri; order Batrachoidiformes; family Batrachoididae; genus Thalassophryne; species Thalassophryne amazonica. The sequence goes on from NC_047107.1 coordinate 22,533,883, forward strand.
AGTTAAATTTGGTTGTTTGTAATTGTCTGGAGAATTAGTCACTAGAACACTCCTCACCCTGGAGAGGTCTAACTGTCTGGATGACTTCTTATTTCTTCCAACTGAATTCTGGCATTCAACAGGAATGTGCTCTGATTTCTACACTATTGAATGTTTGCAGTGACTAGGTGTTGGGTACAGTTTACTCACCTTGACTTAGCTTGAATGCTGTGATTTCTGCAGAACCAATGGATGCACTTAACAATAATGAGTGAGGAGACAGAGTGTCTGGGCTTGCAGTTGTCCTGGATCAACATGAAGATGCATGCCTTCAGTAACTTCCTAGACTCAGCAATCAGAAGTGATCATAGCATTGACATTCATGCCTTTTGGTTCTTGACATTTGTGAGTGAGAAATGCCTGGGAAATGTGTATGGAGTTATGGAGTCCCTGGGCAGAGGTGCTTGGTGACACCAATACCTTTTCAGGAAAACAGAGGTCTTCAGGGTCCTGGTGCTTCTTGTCTTACTATTTGGTTGGAATACTTTTACAACCAGGTGGCTTTAAGTAAATCATGGAATACATACAAGAATGTTTCTGATATTGGTTGAATATCCATAGGAGTTGATATTAATAAATCATTACAAAAAGGAGGGTGGCCTGGTGGCTTAGTGGTTAGCATTGTTGCATCATTGCCAGAAGGTGGTGGGATCGCTTCCCACCTGGTCCTTTCTGTGTGCAGTTTGCATGTTCTCCCCTTGTTTGTGTGGCTTCCCTTCGGGTGCTCCAGCTAACTCCCAGTTACAAAGACATGCAGGTTTTGTGACTTGGCAACTCTGAATTGGCCACACATGAGATTGTGTTTGTCTGTCTATATTTGGCCCTGCGAAAGACTGGCATCCTATCCAGGGTGAACCCACCTCTCGCCCTATGATTGCTGGGATAGACTCCCCCCAATGAATGAAGTAAGCGGTTATAGAAAATTACTGAATGAATTAAGAAAAGGAAAGAGTTTGGCACATTATTGTTTTATATAATTTAGGTTACAAATGGCTTTTCTTTTACATAAAAAAATAATCATATAAAGAAGCTAGAATATAAACGCTTGCATCCATATGCATCCATTATACTGAACATCGAGTGAGGCTGAAGGCGAGGAGCTTCTTGGCATGTGAGAGGCAAATAAAGCAAAAATGTTTAAAATGGTGGAGAGTCAAGAGGGCCCTGGTTGTGAGGTGTGGAGGTGCAAAGCTCACCAGAAGCTGAAGCGTTTTAGCCATGCTAATGCTCCCCGGAACAATTTTACTAACACAAAAAGTCTGAAGGACCTAAATAACATGATGAGATTGTGAGGATCTTACAGGAATGTGAGAGGCAAATAAAGAAAAATGCTTAAAATGGTGGGGGGTCAAGAGGGCCCTGGTTGTGAGGTTTGGTGGGGGGAGCCCTCCCCAGACGCTGAAGGGATTTAGCCATGCTAATGCTCCCCAGAACCATTTTACTGAAAAAAAGTCTGGTGAGATGGTGAGGAGCTTCATTCATTAATGTCGGTAACAAACATTTTATTTACTGTTGTTGTAAATTACTGTACATTGATCATTCAATAAATCTATCGATCTTGATAATACAGAAGTTTCTATTCTTGATATTCTGCTTAACAATGAATTTCATGAATATCTTTAATAAACCCAGAGGTATGTACCACTAAACACTGTGAAATAACCATATGCAATAATCTGTCCACAAATCATGTGTAATAACAACGTCTTTACAAATATATATATATATCGAGATCGATAGATTTATTGAATGATTAATGTACAGTAATTTATAACAACAGTAAATAAAATGTTTGTTACCAACATTAATGAGCGAAGCTCCTCACCATCTCACCAGACTTTTTTTCAGTAAAATGGTTCTGGGGAGCATTAGCATGGCTAAATCCCTTCAGCTTCTGGGGAGCTTCCCCCCACCCCCCCAAACCTCACAATCAGGGCCCTCTTGACCCCCTACCATTTTAAGCATTTTTCTTTATCATGTTTTTATATATATATATTCTATTTTTACCTCATTTTCTTATTTTATTGTATTGTTACAAGTATTATTGTTATTGCTTATCTTTGCACATGCTGTTTGATGCACATTTTTCTCTACTCGGACTCACCTTGTGTGTTTCTTAAGAGCTGATGTAACGTGAATTTCTCCACTGTGAGATCAATAAAGTCTTATCTTATCTTATCTTAAAGCCTACAATAGTTTATCATTAACAAATTGCGTCAGTCTATTTAAGGTACCTTCATCTCAAGACCTACATACACCCCTGCAATTTGGAACTGTGGTGTATCACATATAATCAAAACTATATATTTACATCAACCGACGTTGATGTTCGGTCCAAGACTTTGCGTTAGTTACATTAATCCACAAAATCATATAGAAATTTTTCTCAAACAAGATGACTGTTTAAGTTTAGTAAGGGTTTTGTTGAATGTGCAACAATATATTTTCTTTCTACAGCTTTATGAAATAAAGAGATAATATATTTGACTTTTTGCATCTTCCACTTTTTGTGCCAGTTCTACACAGAAAAAGTGAATATACTGTTGAGGAAGAACTACATAGTGAGTGACTTCTTCGATGGCCGGACTCAGATGGATGTAGTGCATTTGGTGAAGTAGCCTGATGCGGTGGGCTAAAGGTGAATATCCCACAATGCTGCAGCCCGCCACCTCCCATTGTTTTGATAGGGGAGCAAGAGATGTACAGCAGCTTCAAATGGAGGTGGCATCTGGTGCCCAATTTGTCATGCGTGAATTACCCAGGAGCTGATAAAGGCTGAAGTTTTAATAAAAGTTGGGAGCAGCAGATAGCAGGGTGAAGGACACTGATGAAGTGTCTTGGGGCCTATTTCCAGCTCGAGATAAGAACCTACAGAGAGAGGTGGGTCGAAGGTCTAGAGCGCTGTGATAATACGTTGATGCCCGGGGAAAAAGTAAAAAGTGCAGTTGAAATGCAACACAGCGCACATAATGGAAAAAAAAATAATAAATAAGCAAATAAATAATGATGATGATCTAAACGAGGAGACGCCGGGATGGAGGCTGGAGTCCTGAAGCGTCTCTGCCTGTAATTTGGCCACCCGCCAGCAGCCATTGCTCACCCTCAGCTGCGACGGCAAGCTCCAGATGTGCCAACGGCACGTTTTGGATTTTGCCAGCTGACTGCACCGTTTGATAGCCCGCTCTCTGGATGCCCATCACCGGCCGCAGAGATAGAATTAAATGATGATGATCTTCCCACAAGTTGGGTGAGGAAACAACGCATATAAATCTTGATTTCATCTCAGCGTGAGAAGTCTTTATCCATCATCACTCTTAATGAACAAGTCATTAGCCGCGATGAATGGCGCTCTGGGCTCCCGCTCACCACTGCTGCTTTTGTTTGCAGCTTTCAGGGGCAACTTCCTGTGCCCTTTGCGAGGGTCAGACTCATTTCTCCAGATGTGGTGTGACCTCTGGCAACCCGGGGTGGCGGCATACCCGTGCACTAAACAGGGCCTGGAAAAATGAGGATAGACTGAGGATTTTCCACGTCGTTCCACAGCACATCTCTGCATGCCCTATCATCCAGAGAAGCACATTAGCAAACCCGGTGGCCGCCTGTTATGGTAATTTTATGTGCACAATCCCCCAAACTTGCTATGTAAACAGAAAGAGGCTTTTTGTTTGGCTGTATTACTAAACAACTGAGGAGATGTAAACCCATGCTGAGCTCCGCAGCTATAATGTCGCACAAATTCACAGCAAGAACATAGCCACTTTATTTATTTTTTTCTCTCCCTGCAAACCCGACTGCGCTTTTATCCAAGTGATAATTTTTCCTCCAACATTTTCGCGTTTGAAATGAATGAGCTGTTTGATGAAGGTGACTCCTTCAAGACAAACATCTCTTCTGAGTTTTCCTTCTTATTTACAATCATGGTGCCGCTAAAAGCATTGTTAAAGAATTTAACAGCGTGCACCATATTCCCCCCAGGCTACCCAAATCTAAAACGCCAACATAAAAGTTGGATGAAACAATTGTGATCTTCTCCTCCTTCCTCCTCTGAAGTACAGCAGTGCTTGAAATATGAAAAAAAAAAAGGCGGGGGATGCATCAATCCGAGTGCACGGCAGTAAATGTGAAGAGATAAAGGTTGACATGAGATAATTGAAACTATCTGGCACTAATACACCAGAGTCTGTGTTTGTATTTGAACATAAAGGAGAAGAATGGCATGTGACTTTCCTTGTTAGTGACAGCTGCCATGTTCCCCAGTCTGCTGGGACACACGGGATTCATCCGACTTGTACAGGATGTGTGAAGATCCCCTGAGACACGGCTTTACATGTTTGATGATTTCTCCTGAAGAGAGGTTCCGGTTAAATCTTTTCACAAGTTCTGTAGCTTGAATTCTCTGAACGTTTAAACAGAGTAACCAAACACAGGTTGATAGTGAATTGCTAACTGTTCTCCCATTGGGAGTTCTTTTAAAGACAATGTTTTAATTTTTTGTGCCAGTAGCTGGGTTTTGCACATAAGTTCAAATGTCGATTGAAAAAAAATTGCCTTGAAATGATGATATTTCTATTGAGTTAGTGAATGTCACTGCTGGGATTTGGGATCTCATGAAAAATGTAGCGTAGTGAAAGTTGTACAAGGAGGACTAACATTTCAGCTGCTTCTAATCAGAAGCAGCTAGTTCACAAGTTCGTCTAGTCGTCAGCCTCAATCAATACGAAACATCAAAGCCATTTAAAGATGTCAATCTTGACTCACCTCTCTGGTGATTTCAGTCGCTGACTGGGACTCTGCCTCCTCCACCCTGTCTCTTGCTGGCCCAGAGTTTGCCCTTCTCCCCCCTGCCACATTCAGTTGAACTCTATCTTTCAGATCACAGATCACGACTGTCTCATCCACATTTTGACGTACTCTGATAATGCCAGGAGAAGGACCAGCCCCAAAGACTGTCTTTCATTTGTAAGACACCTCTGTGGAATAAATGTTTAACAGTCTCTAATCTCCTGAGTCTTCATGGTTGAAATGTAATTCCATTAGCAATGGCGACAGAAGGATAACCCTACACTCAGATTAGCTATAAATGAGGGTGACAAGCTGTCTGCGTTTGTCACTTGGTGGACATTCCTGGGGAGTGGCCAGTTCATGGTTACTTGTTATTGTGCACTGTGTGTGTTGAAGATTATAAAGGTTTTGGGAACCTGACACAATGAGCATTTATTCCATGCTTGACTGCTTAACAGAACCAAAATTCAAATGATTTGTTTCAGTAAAACATGTGCTATGGTGATGTCCTTGAATTGTTAGCATGCTAACATTGCCGTAAGATGTCATGGAGATCACCCCAGAGGTATAATCTGGTTACAATAACAGAATTAAGAATTACAAGTGGTTATTTCTATGGAAGTAAATATGTGCCATCAGAGTTTGAATTTTCAAGGTTGAATTTTTTTTTTTTTTTTTTTTTTTTTTTTTAGCATCAAAATTAGAGTATGAAGTTGAATTTCTAAGGTTGAATTTGTTTAGCATCAAAATATTCAGCTTCAAAAATTCAACCTAAAAAAAATCAACCCCCCAAAAAATTCAACCCCCCAAAGATCAACCTCAAAAAATCCAACCTAAAAAAAATGCTTTTCTATTTTTTAAGATTGAATTTGAATTTTTTTTTTTAAGTTGATTTTTTTCGGGGGGTTGATTTTTTTATAGGTTGAAGTTTTTGAGGCTGAATATTTTGATGTTAAACAAACTCAACCTTATAAATTTATCTTCAAACTCTGATTTTGATGCTAAAAACATTCAACCTTAAAAATTTAAATTCAAACTCTGATGGCAGATTTACTTACATATATTTCTCACTAATGTTAACTAAATAAAAGAGACAAATTGGCAAAGATATTAGATTTATACATAAATAAAGCTGTCGTTGAGTGTATTCCACCTTTTTGGATTATTTTGGCTCAAATGAAGAAACCAACTTACATCACACTCATGACATTCTTCCTTCACTCCAATTTGCAGTTGCTGTGTCACGTCACTCAGTTTATCCAAAAAATAAACTTGTTTATTTTGGCCCCACCAGCTACTGACTTTGTGACGCTTGTTTCTTGTTGCTGTAAAATACCCACTTTGACTGAAAATGAATTGCAGCTTGTCACTTTATCTCTGTCACTTGTGACTAATGTGACCAATTTATTAGTCCTACTAAATATGACCATTTCAGTTTTTTGATCCAATATTGCTATAACGTCATCTCTTACAGTATGGTTAACAAGCTCTCTGTCACTTGTTTCATCTACACGTACTGTGTTGTCTATTTTAGACTATCATGTGATGCTTTCTGTGAATTATGTGTCCTGCAGTAGCAGAATACGGAAGCGTATTGCATTCACTGGATAAAAAATAAATAGACCACTGATCTCGTAATTTCGAGATAAGATCTTGTAATTACGAGATCTTTTCTCATAATTACGAGAAAAGATCTCGTAATTATGAGATCTTTTCTTGTAATTACGACATCGGGATCTCATAATTACGAGAAAAGATCTCATAATTACGGGATCAGGATCTCATAATTACGAGATCAGGTGCCTCCTGATCTCATAATTACAAGAAAAGATCTCGTAATTACGAGATCAGGTGTCTCCAGCTTCCCCATATGAGTGCTTCCTCAATGATCAGCGGGCATGATGGCGCTGTCGCAATTAATCTGCTGTTGCCACCTTCTCAGTCTGAGACACTGGGAAATAGATATTTCTTAAAAATGAGGCTGATATTAATATTAGTATGTCAACACTGCAGGCATCTCAAGTCGTTGGGATTGTTCCGGCGGAAAGCCCAGTCTGATGTGCTGGACGTGGCTCTGTTTCTTATGTACGGAAGCTCTGAGCTGCCAAGCCCTAATATATATTTGGCTCAGTATCATGCAATTACGTGAAAAGTTTCATGTTATAACGTGATATTTATCACGTTATAACGTGATACTTATCACGTTATTTCGTCATATGAAATTATCATGTTATTTCATGATGCAGTATTTTAACGTTATAACGAGAAATTATCACATTATAACAAGAAATTATGCTCCACGTTGCCGTAATTATGAGAGCTATTGTTTTTATTCATTTATTTTCTCTGTGTGTGTGTGTGTGTGTGTGTGTGTGTGTGTAATCGCTTCCGTAATCAATTTGTAACCTACGAACACTGCATTGTGATCCACACCACGGCGCGCACAAAGTGTGGATTTCCCACCAAACTGTTGCTGGATGAATGAAACTCCTCCAGCGAGACGAGGCACAGCTCGGGCACACAGACTGGCATGTGCCCGGGTGGGAGTGAGCCCCGCTGTGTCCCTCAGTGGTCTGTGTGAGTGAAAGCTGGAAATCGCCCTGTGCTCCCTGGACATTCATCCGGGAGCACTTCAGGGGGAAAATCCACACTTTGTGTTTGATTATAGTGTGTTATCATCGGCTGAGCTCAGCTCACATCTGTGCTGAGGGACTGGAAGTACGGAACAGGGACGTAGGCATATTAGGGCCAGGGTGGTCCTAGGCCCGCCCACGTTTTTGATTGGCCCAGGGCCTGGCCTGCCCTGAGAAAGCTTACATGATTTTTCTCACCATTATTTTATTATTGATATTTTTTATTCACTCATTAAAAATATGCTTAACATTGACATTCAAACCAAAACGTATAAAAATGTATTGAAAAAAATAATAAAAACTAGCGGGACCGTGTAAATTACACGGTATTTAAGTTATTTTGAAGTCTTGATAATATTTAAATTTTAAAATTATGAAATGTTTTGGTAGAATGAAAAATAGGACAATCATATTCATTTTATATTGCATTTGTTACAACGGAACTAACGTTAGCAATGATGTTGCAGCGAACACTGAGATGTGCGCGCTGCGCGCCGCTGCTTAATTTTGTTGTCAGACAGTGTACACAATTAGCTAAGTTAGTTAGCCATCATGGCTCAGAGTAAACTGAGTAAATTTGGCTTTAAAAGGGTTAGACTAGAAAATGAGTCACAACTTGCTTCTAGCAGCATCACCATCGCTCCTACTACTGCTACTCCATCAAGGTCGACTCCCACTCCAGAGACTAGCAGCACACCGCCCCCCGCCAGCGCCTCCCCAGCCGGGCTGCCGACATCGGAGGTTCCTGTTCCTCCCCCCGGTCGCCAGCATGAAGGCCCACCCACTGATTTGTCGCAACTAGATGAACCACCTGCCCAGCCAAAACCGAAGAAGTTTCCCTACACTTTGAGTCATGGGAATGCACGGTGCTTCTCATTGAAGTGGTATGATGAACTTCCCTGGGTGGAATACAGTGTGTGCAGGGATGCACTTTTTTGTAAAATGTGTATACAAGATAAATGGCATAGGTAACATAATTATTATGCAATTCAAACAATATACTTTATGTATTTTAAAAAATAGTGTCATTATTATTGATTTAGAGTAATTATATTTTAATACTAAATACATAAAGTGTATCAAATGCAGCACTGAGATCCAACAGCACCAAGACTGTAGTGGGATCCGAGTCCATTGCTCGCAAAAGGTCTTTCACAACTTTAGTAAGTGCTGTCTCTATGGAGTGATATTTTCTAAAAGCAGACTGCAATGGCTCAGAAAGATTATTCTCAGTAAGATAGTCCACAAAGAAAGATCAGAGGAAGTGCCATTGCACAGCACACAGTAAGAACAACTGGACAGGTATGACGTCAACCATGCAAGGGCAGTTCCAGTAATCCCAAAATGATTCTCCAGTCTGATTTATTCCAGATTTATTACAGTAATGAATATGCATCATGTAAGTTTTATTTGGTAGCTTTGTATTAAAATTATAAAAAAAAAATAAAAAAGTAAATGGGAATTTGTCATTTAATAAAAAAAATTATATAAATCTTAAAAGTTTGGGTTAAATATTTCTGTGAGTGTATAGCAGAGCAGAACAGAATTAGAATAGAGTAGAAGAGAACAGCAGGACATAAACAGAGCAGAATAGAACAGAGCAATGTAGAATACAACAGCAGAGCACAACTAAAGAGCAAAACTATTGAGAAGAAAAAAAAGAGAACAACAGAATAAGAAGAGAGCAGAATAAAAAGAGCTGTTTCAAACAAGAGAACAAGACAGCAGCACAAGTTTTAATACTTTTCTACATGTGTTTTATTTATGTTTATTTACTTATGTTTTATATTTATGTTCTCAGTTTTAATGAAATTCAAATTTATTATGTTTGACAGTTAATGTTTTGTATCATTACCTTGCAATTCTCTACCATGGGGAATATAGGACACCTGTTTTATATAAATTTTATATATGTAGACTATGTTGTCATTAGACCTACATTTTGAGATGTTTCCATTTTCATCAAATTCTAATTTTATATTTGACAATAAATGTGTTATATCTTTACCTCTGCCTTTGCAGTTATTTTGACATTAGCTGGACCAGGGGGAGTATTGAACACTAGTTGTCTTTTTTAATGGAGGAAATGTGTTTGCAAAACAACAATGCTTAATTTTGTATTAAATAATATTACAAGCACCGCTACACTATAGAAATATAATGATGTACTGTAGTAGTCAGTCCACTGTGTCAGTGTGCACTTGAGGACAGCAGGGTGCGCTGTTTCACTTAAATAGGTCATAGAATAATTACCTTAAGGTTGTTTCTGCTAGGCATTATTGGATATTATATTGATGTTTCCTCTGGCAAAAGTTGGCCCGCCCACTTTTCTTCAGGCCCGCCCTATTCTAAATTTCTGGCTACGTCCCTGGTACTGAAGTATATACATAAAACTATTTAGACACCTGATCTTTTCTCATAATTATGAGATCAGGATCTCGTAATTATGATATCAGGATCTCGTAATTACGAGAAAAGATCTCGTAATTATGAGATATTTTCTCATAATTATGAGATCCTGATGTTGTAATTACGAGAAAGGATCTCATAATTACGAGAAAAGATCTCATAATTACGAGATCTTTTCTCGTAATTACGAGATCAAGATCTCGTAACTACGAGATCAGTGGTCAAAAATTTTTTTATCCAGTGAATGCAATATGCTTCCGTAGCAGAAAACCCTGTTTCTATTTAATTGTTTTTTAAAAAAAAAGGATTTTTCAAATTGCTTAAAAAAACCACCTCATCTGAATGAGGCAAAATTTTAGTTTTTATTTTGTTCCAAAATACATTTGGTTGCATTATGCATTATTTCAATTCGCTACTTCAGTTTGCCCAGTTTGATGGGAGGTAATAAGGACAGGGAGGGCCATGCAGCAAAGGTCACCCAGGCCAGAGTTCAAACCTATGAACACTGGAAACCACACCTTAGCCCCCTCCGCCACCAGCACACCAGACAATGTTGTAATTTTGCCTCAGTTTTTAACGACAGTGTTCCCAGTGAGGAATGGTGCTACTACCCCGCGGTGTCCCGGTGATCAGTCTAATGCTTCAGCTGATGAAATAGAAATTTTTTACTGATGTTGTTGATACGCACCATATTTATCTGTGTTTCCTGTTTCAGCACACTCTCTGTATAGGCGCAGAAGTGAAATACCCATTACTGCATGTGTCAGTGTCATAAACAATAGCGTCGACTCCTCTGAAGGAGGCAGGGGCGGTAATGGAGGCAGTGCATCAATGTTCAGCACAAGGTCTGCAATTCACACCAGGAGAACACTCACCTGAGCATGAGGAGTGCTGGTAGTAGCAGGGATTAGCCGCAGCAAATGTGCAGAGCAGGAACAGATTGAAAATTATCTTCAGGGGTCATTTCATTTAAATCAGGACAATAGAATCCAATCCACCAATGCAGGTAGGTTAAAGAGGTCATATTAATACAGGTCACCAGGTGTTGCAAATACAAATATCAAATGTTTTTTTCAATGGCCAAGTAGGATTCCTGTGCAACGACAGGCCTGTCACACTTTCACAATTTAGCTAGCTTATGCGATTTATGAAAAATTTTCAAATATGCTGGCTACATCAAATACATTATGCAGCTGTCACACCATGGCAACTTAACCAGTGTATGCCGACGTGTATCCCTGTTTCCATGGAGCAGTCGGGGATGGTACGCCACTGTATGGCAAGCTATTTTTGCATTTCCACAACTAGATTTAGGAACAGGTACCAAAATAACCGACTCGTATCGTAACATTTTTTCAGCAGCCTCTGGCTGGGGAATCAAAATTATGGACCGGTGACAAAAGGGAGGCGCTAACCTGCTGCTGTGCATTGATTTTCTCAACAGCTAAAGTGAAAGTTGTAGTCCTCATGCGAACTGTTCAGATGGTTCCAAATATTAAAACCATTCACACATGGAGTAAATATAAAGTCTTAATCTTACCTGGTACGTCTATTCAGTTTGATTCATCATCACAGCCTGATTAAAACCTATCTACATAAAGCATCCTTATTTTGGAAAATGATGTCTGAAAATACTTTATGGCCCTGTCACACTTTGATGATTTAGCCTGCATATGCCAACGTATTGAAAATATGCTGAATATGCTGGTGTATGTCTAAGAAGATATGGGTACGATTTGTGTAAATTAAGAGCACATTGAAGCACAGTGGTATACGTTGTACAGCAAGGTTGTCCAAAAAATTTAGAGCATGCAAAATATTTTGCATGGCCATGTATGGCTCACATGTCCAGCACATGCGTGGTATAAGTAGTAGGTAAGTTATGCAATTGTTGACACATGTTACTTGTAATTTACGTTTTGTCATGGGATTTATTTTCATCGTGTGCAGAATGCTGAAGTGTCAACTGATGCCTGTGGTGAACACTGGCATGAATGAGGTTCTGTGACTCTTTCAACTTTTAAAATAAGTTAATTTTCTTCCCGTGGCACAAAGCGCTGACGTTCCCAGGTATTTCTATATTTGTTGTCCACATTTACAATCACTCTTAAGAGCCAATTTTTATAAGAGTCAGGCAGGCTGTGATAGTGACCAACTCAGATTTTGCTCAAAATTTTGTAACTGGAAGCACCCTCCACCAAACGAACATACACCAAAAAGTTTGGCCAAATTCCCTATGGTGACCTTGCCAGGGGTCATCAGAGTTCACACCCAGTATGGCCTAAAACTGGAATTTGGTGAACAGGGAAGTTTTAGACAGCTCTTACATGAAATGGATTCAATCCCCCAAAGTACTATTGTGATCTAAGTATTATAGGAGGACAGTTCTTCAAAATAATCACTAATTTGGGTTGGGGGATTGAACACCTTGACTACAGGGGCGCTTCAAGTTTGCGAATTTCCAGAAATACTCATATTTGTGAAGGCTATTAGTACGCGTTTAATCCCCTAGCAAAAATGTTATTGTATTAGAAAGGGCAATACTTACCCTCTTTAAAAGAAAAAAAAATCAGTGGGGGATTGTACGTTGGCCACCAGGCAGCACCAAAGTGGTCAGATTTATGTTATTCATACAACTTTGGTGCCCTCTGGTGTCCAACGTGTTTAATGACTGCAATCTATGTATGCTCCGGTTGGCACAGTTAACCAAACACTGGACCGAAATCATTAAATTATGCAAACAAATTGTGTGTTATGCACACACCATTTCTGATGTGACGTGTTGACGCACACTGAGACTGTGTGGATGGGGTCTAACAGCCATGGAAAGTTAATAATACAGATAAATCCTCTGGCACATGCGGTGGACTGACAATGGACCTGTAATATTTTTTATAAAGAAATAAAAAATAAAAATATCACGCTCATTATGGGTGTAAGTGGCGCACCATGCAGAGACTTTGACTCGCCGTGGGGCAGGGTGCCACACAGCTGCGCATGGTGTTACAGCTACGACGGTCATCAGAATTCACATGCATTATATAACCTCTGAGAGGGCATCTGTAACAGATGCTAAGCATCACGTGCCATGTTTGACTGTGACATAAAACAAATTTAAAAGACAAATAAATAAAAGATAACAGGTAGAATCTACACACCCGCTGAGGAAAAGGAGACTGTGGTGAATGAAACGGGGGCTATCTGTGCTCTGGACTCCAAATGCGCACATGCTGATGCACACACACATACACATAGATCGGCTCCCGGTGGAATGGAGCGCACGATTGGTGTTATGACACACGTAACAGGAAAACTTCAGTACTGACAAAGCGGCCGGCATGGCTGTTTCATTTTATTTATTTTTCTTGAAATTTTTGCGGAGAAACACTGTGTAAAAGCCACACCACATTTTGGATCAAGAGTGCAAAGAGTGCCACATTTGGTTGCTTTGCAGTGGTTGGTGGTGGTGATGCTTGCAAAGTTATTTTTTTCTTTCTTTTTTTTCCTTAAATCTGGCACAAATGTGTAGCTATAGATGAATGTTCTCCACCCTTCCATGTTCCATCAGATATCTGTGCCAAATGTCACCAGAAAGTTGAACACCCACCTGAAATTATTATTTTTTAATTAAAGTTTATTCAACGCGCACCTAAAATAAATTCCCTTACCCCCAGCACATTGTAAAAAGCAAAAAACTGAGTTTTCACAATGTTTTTTCAAAAGACTTCCGGATCTGACTTGTGATGACATCATTCATTTGACCTGTGCTCTTATTGTGAAAGACACTTGTTTAAGAAACAGGTGTTTTGTGACAATGTGGCTAGTTTGTAGAAGCCCCCGTGAAGGAGCTAATTTAAGCTGTTTTCTGTTTTTGTAGGACAAAAGTCATTTTTCCATCTGCCAAATGAGTTCCTTGTCAGCTGATATCTGCAAAGTTTACAAATGAGTGATCGGTTCAACGTGATAATACTCCAAGAAGCAAATTCCTGTTCCAGTTGACTCGGTCTAGTTGAAAATAACACTGGTTATACATTAACATGTCAAATTTGAAAAGTTCAACACTTTTTAGCTGCACAAACAGGAGAAATCTGGAATGGAACTTGGAAAATGTCTGGTGAAAAATAAATGAAAATGGCTTGCATGCATGGTGTCAATATTATATTATATATACGAGGTCTGTTAGAAAAGCATCCGACCTTTTTATTTTTTCAAAAACTATATGGATTTGAATCATATGCGCTTGCATCAGACAAGCTTGAACCTTCGGTTGCATCATTCGCCTGTGGGCAGGCTTTGAGTGAGAACTGGTCCACCCCCCTCGTCGGATTTTTATTGTTTAGGAATGGCGGAGCAACTGCCGCTTTGTTCCATGAAAGTTTTTTCAGAAACTCTGCCAGACAGCCAGATGGAAACCATTTGGAAGATTCAGATGGCTTTCGGTGAAGATTCTATCGGTAAAACATGGATTAAGGACCATTAAAACTGGATTAAAAATGGCCCACGATGGCGGAGGGCACACCGCGCCCCGAGCGGCCATCGACAGGCTGGAACGAGCAGATCACTTCCAAATTTAAGGCTCTGTTGATGCAGGACGTCGTGTGACTAGCAGAGAAGTTTCAGAAGAGGTCGGGATCAGCACTTTATTGGCACATTCCACTGTTAAAGGAGATTTTGTAATGAAAGACGTGCGGACGGATTCGCGCGTTGGGACGCGGCCGCTCATGGCACTGGACAAACAACACCTCCATGTTGGAAGTTTCACAGGACAAGTTGGAACATGCCCAGCTGTTAAACAATTTCTCGGATACTCACTCGACTGAAAAGCCACCGAAAGCCGTCTGAATCTTACGAATGGTTTCCAACACGGAAACCAATACAATAATTTGCTTTGAATTTAGGGATCGTGCAAACTAAAAAAAGACGATAGCTTTCATTGTCAGAATCCTTGGAAAAATACAAAGAAATTTCATAATGTTGAGAACTTGATAAATGCAAAATAATTGTGCCTTTTATGTTCATTCATGCACTGGCATACAAACATTAACAACATATCAGTCAAATGTTGCAGTTGAAAAGTTGCTTGGCACGAATTGCAGAAGTTAGAAATTAAAGCTTGCAGAGTGTTTTGATTTTACACATCCATCCAGCCATCCATTTTCTTCCACTTATCCTACGTCAGGTCGTGGGGGCAGCAGCTCAAGCAAAGACACCCAGACCTCCCAATCTACACACACCTCCCCCGGCTCCTCCAGGGGAACCCCGAGGCGTTCCCAAGCCAGCTGAGAGACATGGTCGCTCCAGCATGATCTGGGTCTTCCCCGGGGCCTCCTCCCGATGGGACATGCCCGGAACACCTCTCCAGCGAGGCGTCCAGGGGGCATCCGAAAAAGATGCCTGAGCCACCTCAGCTGGCTCCTTTCGACGTGGAGGAGCAGCGGCTCGACTCCAAGCTCCTCCCGAGTGACAGAGCTCCTCGCCCAATCGCTAAGGGAGCTTGTACTCACGATCTTGTTCTTTCGGTCATGAGCCAAATCTCATGACTATAAGTGAGGGTCGGAACGTAGATCGATCGGTAAATCGAGAGCTTTGCCCCCTTGCTCAGCTCTCTCTTCACCACAACGGTCCGATACAGCGACCACATCACTGCAGATGCTGCACCGATCCGTCTATCAATCTCACGCTCCATCCGTCCCTCACTCGTGAACAAGACACCGAGATACTTAAACTCCTCCACCTGAGGCAAGGACACCCCACCGACCTGAAGAGGGCAAGGCACCTTTTTCCATTTGAGAACCATGGCCTCGGATTTGGAGGTGCTGATCTTCATCCCGGATGCTTCGTACTTGGCTGCAAACTGCCCCAGTGCACGTTGAAGGTCCTGGTTTAATGAAGCCAACAGGACCACATCATCCGCAAACAGCAGAGATGAGATTCTGTGGTTCCCAAACCGGACCCCCTCTACACCCTGGCTGAGCCAAGAAATTCTGTCCATAAAGGTAATGAACAGAACCGGTGACAAAGGGCAGCCCTGGCGGAGGCCACCGTGCACTGGAAACAGGCTTGACGTACTACTGGCAATGCGAACCAAGCTCCTGCTGCGGTCGTACAGGGACCAGATAGCCGTTAGCAAAGGACCATGGACCCCATACTCCCAGAGCACCTCCCACAGGGTTTCTCCAGGGACACGATCAAACGCCTTCTCCAGATACACAAAGCACATGTGGACTAGTTGGGCGAACTCCCATGAACCCTCAATCACCCGATGGAGGGTGTAGAGCTGGTCCAGTGTGCCGCGACCAGGACGAAAACCACACTGCTCCTCCTGAATATGAGGTTCGACTATTGGTCAGATTCTCTTCTCCAGCACCCTGGAATAGACCTTACCGGGGAGGCTGAGGAGTGTGATCCCCCTGTAGTTGGAACACCCCCCTTCGATCCCCCTTCTTAAACAGAGGGACCACCACCCCGGTCTGCCAATCCAGGGGTACTCTCCCCGACTGCCATGCGATGTTGCATGTCAACCAGGACAGTCCCACAACATCCAGAGACTTAAAGTACTCAGGACGGATTTCATCCACCACAGAAGCCTTGCCACCAAGGAGCTTTCTGACCACCTCGGTAACTTCGGCCTGGGTGATGGACAAGTCTGCCTCTGAGTCCCCCGTCTCTGCTTCCTCTTCGGAAGAAGTGACAATGGGATTGAGGAGATCCTCGAAGTATTCCTTCCACCGCCCCACAATGTCCCCAGTCAGGGTCAACAGCTGCCCACCCGCACTATAGACAGTGTTGGCGGAGAGGTGCTTCCGCCTCCTGAGGCGTCGGATGGTTTGCCAGAAATTCTTCCAGGCTGACCGATAATCCTCCTTCATGGCCTCTCTAAACTCCTCCCAGACCCGAGTTTTTGCCTCTGCGACTGCAGACTTTTTGTTTTTGGCTGGTGGTTCATTCAATGGAGCAGCATCTTGAGCTTTGGCTCTCTTCAGTGCTACACGCTTTTCAGCCTGAGTGAGGAGGATCACAGTTAATTACAAATGTATTCAATGTATGTATTCAATGTATACAAATGTATTAAGTAAAAATGTATTCAGTTAAAAACATACTAACTGTATTGGTGTTCTCTGCTCTGTACAGTGACCACAAGCATCCATGTAAATGGTAAATGGACTGCATTTATATAGCGCTTTTCCATCTGCATCAGACGCTCAAAGTGCTTTACAATTATGCCTCACATTCACCCCGATGTCAGGGTGCTGCCATACAAGGCGCTCACTACACACCGGGAGCAATAGGGGATTAAAGACCTTGCCCAAGGGCACTTAGTGATTTTCCAGTCAGGCGGGGATTTGAACCCAGGATCTTCTGGTCTCAAGCCCAACACCTTAACCACTAGACCATCACCTCCCCATGTACATGTAAAGGAAGAAGTAAACAATTAAACAGGGCCGAACAAGTATTCCATCAACAATGTGGGAAATTTGCCCAAAAATACGGCGCTCGGTCCATACTGTCAACACCTCGGTCTGATATTTCCCTGTATAGACTGAGCAAGTGAGGTTAATAATTCCTTTCACTTTCACTATATACGAGGTCTGTTAGAAAAGTATTGGACTTTTAAATTTTTTTCAAAAACCATATGGATTTGAATCACGTGTGATTGCATCAGCCAAGCTTGAACCTTCGTGCGCATGCGTGAGTTTTTTCACACCTGACGGTTGCGTCATTCACCTGTGAGCAGGCTTTGAGTGAGCACTGGTCCACCCCTCTCATCGTTAAGGAAATGGTGGAATGATTTGGAGCTTTGCTGCATCAATTTTTTCTTGAAACTGTGAGAGACCTCCAGGTGGACACCATTCGGAAAATTAATATGGCTTTCAGGGACGATTTTATGGGGATTACACAGATTAAGGAGTGCTCCAGCCGGTTTAAAGACCGCCCACAGCATCTGAGAGCGCGGCGCACTCCGAGCGCCAATCGACAGGCTCAAACCCCACTGAAACAACCAGATCATTTCCATTGTGAAGGCTTTGTTGATCCGGGACATTGTCTGACTTTCACAAAAAGGCAGAAGGCATGGACATCAGTACTTTTTCGGCACATTCCACTGTTACAGGAGTTTTTTTCATGGAAAAAGAAGCGGATGAATGCGCTACAGTGCCGCTCATGGCGCGGGACAAAACCACCTCCGTGTTGGTCTCTCAGGACGGCTTTCAGACGGCTTCCGGTTGCTTTTCAGTCTTGTGAATATCCGAGAAATTGAGCATGAGCTGGACATGCCCCAACATGTCCTGTGAGGCTTCATCACGGCGTTGCTTTGCGCCATGCGGCTCCGCCGCGACGCGGAATTCCTCCGCACGTCTGTCTCAATGTGCCGAAAAAGTGCTGATGTCCACGTCTTCCGCAATTCCTGTGCTAGTCAGACAACATACCGGATCAAGACAGCGTCCAGTTTAGAAATGAATGGCACATTCCACTGTTACAGGAGTTTTTGTCATGGAAAGAGGAGCCGCATGGCGCAAAGCAACGCCGTGATGAAGCCTCACAGGACATGTTGGGGCATGTGAAGCTCATGCTCAATTTCTCGGATATTCACACGACTGAAAAGCAACCGGAAGCCGTCTGAAAGCCGTCCTGAGAGACCAACACAGAGGTGGTTTTGTCCCGCACCATGAGCGGCACGGTGGCGCATTCATCTGCTTCTTTTTCCATGGAAAAAACTCCTGTAACAGTGGAATGTGCTGAAAAAGTGCTGATGTCCACGCCTTCTGCCTTTTTGTGAAAGTCAGACGACGTCCCGGATCAACAAAGCCTTCACGTTGGAAATTATCTGGTTGTTTCAGCGGGGTGTCAGCCTGTCAATCGGCGCTCGGAGTGCACCGCGCTCTCAGACGCTGTGGGCGGTCTTTAAACCGGCTGGAGCACTCCTTAATCTGTGTAATCCCCATAAAATCGTCCCTGAAAGCCATATTAATTTTCTGAATGGTGTCCACCTGGAGGTCTCTCACAGTTTCAGGAAAAAATTGATGCAGCAAAGCTCAAAATCTTTCCGCCATTTCCTTAACGACGAGAGGGGTGGACCAGTGCTCACTCAAAGCCTGCTCACAGGCGAATGACGCAACCGTCAGGTGTGAAAAAACTCACGCATGCGCACGAAGGTTCAAGCTTGGCTGATGCAATCACATGTGATTCAAATCCATATGGTTTTTGAAAAAAATTAAAAGGTCCGATACTTTTCTAACAGACCTTGTATATGTGTATGTATATATATATATATATATATATATATATATATATATATATATATACGCAAACTTAAAGGATCGCGCAAATATGCTGCTGATAAGCTTTCAATCTGTGTTTTTTTTTCTGACACTGTTTAGTTATTTATGGAGTACTTTCATACTTTCATGACCGATTTGGTTTTTCTAATCGTTTTTTTAGATTCTTGGTTTGTAACAATGATTTTCATGGTAACCGGTCCGATATGGGAAAATACCTGACAATCAGAGCACGTGTAGCGTCACAGCCATATAATAATAAAAGCTATTCTCCTAATGTACCTTGGCAATCAAATTCGTCAGTGAATCGACGATAACACGTCAGATGAAACCCCAAGTCGTAGTGTTAAATGGTAAAAGGACTGCATTTATAAAGCGCTTTTCCATCTGCATCAGACGCTCAAAGCGCTTTACAAATAATGCCTCACATTCACCCGATGTCAGGGTGCTGCCATACAAGGCGCTCACTACACACTGGGAGCAACTCGGAGATTAAGGACCTTGCCCAAGGGCCCTTAGTGATTTTTCAGTCAGGCTGGGATTTAAACCAAGGATCCTCTGGTCTGAAGCCCAACACTTTAACTAGGCCATCACCTCCCCTAGTGTTGTGTGACTTCCCTCCATTTCGATAGGAATCGACAGCCTTAATCCTCCTCACTGTGTCATTGGGGTGGATTTCTCATTATTTACGGTAGAAAAAGCAATTAATTTCGCTTCTCTAGCCAGCGAGCCAGCACTCGCAGCCATGCAATGCCATGTTGTTTACACACTGATAGGATGTGAAAGCTGAGCAGTCATTCATTCAGACAGATCATATGGGGTTCTGCTTCTCATTGACAAAATTATAAACGTTATTTCTTTCTCTGGTTTATATTGCACTGGTGTGTATATTGTTTGAGTTGAACTCTGTGAAATGTACTTTTGTATATTTTTAACAAAATTACAGAGTAAAGATCATTTAGACCAACTTTTTTTTAACGATTTTTCATCTGTGCACCTAAAAGTTTTGTGCATTTTCAAAACTTTGAGCCTGAGATGAGGCAGAGACTGCAGAGGCTGCCCGTACCTTTGTTTGCTGGTTTATGCATTGCTTGTGTTTTTTTTTGTTTTTTTTTCCTGTGGCTGTCTGATGGATCATTCTGGCTTTCTAATTAACCAAAACTACAGCACCAGTGGTGTGCTGGTGTGTCTTAAGTTGGAAGTTGAAAGGGTGATGATGAATATCATCAGTGCATATGCCCCATATGTGAGTGTCTCACTTTCTCTTTCTCCCTCTCTCTCCCTACCTCTCTCAATCTCTCTGTTTCTGTTGGGAAAGTGTAGTGACACGGACCCACAACAGGGGGTGTAAATGAACGGACAATAGAAGGAGTTAAATTAGAACACTTTACTGCTGTGAATGTCACAACCAAACACAGCAGATTACAGAATGTAGACAAGTCAATTAATAAAGGTGTCGTGTGGGCAGGCTCGACGATAGGAGACGGCCGTCTGGAGACGAACCGGAACCACACGATTTCCACTGCCACCGAACCCGAGGGATACTGGAGCCGCCAAGTCCTGAAGTCCCCAGGTGGCCACCGTCATGGCGTGTCGGATCTGGTACTGCTGGCAGAAAGCAAAGACAGTCAAGGGTGGGTGTGTGAACACCCCGTAACAATCCTGGTGGGAATTCCACCTCCAACTCTCACTCTATAACTTGCAGAGTACTGTAGTGATTCCTCAGGGGAAAAGAGTGCCTTCCAGCGCTCTCTCAGCTTCCACCGACAGAGGTACCGGTACTCCTGCAAACACTCACAATATACAAATAATATTGTAACACAACGGCTGAGGATATTACCTCTTGAAGAAGATGATATCTCGGCAATGTGGTGGAGGTGTCTTCCTGCTTTTATTCCAGATGTGAGTAGATGATTAGTGACAGCTGTCATGGATGATGAGTGACAGCTGTCACCACGGCTTGTTCCTGGAGGCGGCAGCGCCCTCTCGTGCCTGAAGCCCGCACTTCAGGCAGGGCGCCCTCTGGTGGTGGGCCAGCAGTACCTCCTCTTCTGGCGGCCCACACAACAGTTTCTCTTTCTCCTCCTCTTTCCCTCTCTGTGTTTCACTTTCTCTCCTCCTCCCCCTCTCTGTCTCTGCGAGGACAAGCAGGCCACACAAACATTGAAGAAACATGCCGTCGTGCTGTCAGATTACCAAACTTATGAAATCCAGAATTTCATTAAAGTGGGAAAATCCTTCTGCTCACTGCAGATTCTCTGTGGAAATGTGATGCTGTCTGCCCTTTACCACCCCAACTCCACAGGAGACTGGCAAATTTACCAACGGATAAAATATGTACAAACTTTGTCAGTCAGAGTGTGACAGAATGTGATCACAGGCAGACCTTCTGGACCTTGTGGACATGAAAATGTACAAAACATAGTAAACCTGTTGACAGTCAGCAACAGTCTGGATGTTCCACTGTTTTCAGTAAGAGGCTGACAGGAAAATTATGGATTTTTTTTTCTTTTATCTTAACAAGCAGGAATCACAGACAGCAATAAATGAATTATTAGAGTCACTTGAATTTAAACAGGTAAGAAGATTTTGAAGCTTCCATGAGTTTTCTGCTTTAATATAAACTCTGTGCAAAATGTTTCAATGCAATAATTTATTGTCCATATGGTTAACATTGGAAACTGCCCGTGCATATCACGTCACGTCATGTCACTTTTTTTTTTTTTTTGCTCCACCAGACATCAACCGACAAGGAACACTTTGAATAAATAACAAAAAGATGGGAAAAAAACAGACAAAAAGATGTGTTATTCTTTATTTCTGAGGAAGTCAGGCATTTTATTGAAGTATGTGTTCCGACAAATGTAATATTTGACCAACTCTATGCAAATGCCCACCCTCACATCAAGCAGAATTTGGAGCAAAGCCCCCAGGTCGCTCAGATGCACAAATACAGTAAAACATTATGTATGAGTTTTTGCTTCCATATGCTGATCAACTTTTTCCACATCTGCTCCACTATTTATTGAGATTGTCTGAGTATGTCACTGTTTTGGCTCAAGACTAAGCTTCAGCTTTCAATGACTTCCTGGACTCTGCCCTCAGAATCTGAAAATCTGCATGCAGCAAAAATGTGGAGCTTGTAGAGACATTGGATACAGGAGAAGCTGGCCCTAGGTCTGGACTGGGCCCTGGGCTAACCCTAACCTTACCCTTAATTCTACGTTGACCCCTGAACCTAACCCAGGCTGGGTTCTTAACCTGGTCCGAGTTCTCCTGGGGACCAAGTAACCTTGTTATTGAGACATTCACTTATTTTTACAATGGTATCTGGGTCCTCGGCCTTTGGAATTGAGAGACGTCTGGGAACAGCTTATAAATTCATGAGGTCACTGGACAGAGGTGACTGTCTAACTTTCCAGGAGAGCAAATCTTCAAGTCATTAGGGGCCTGGCACTTTCTGTCTTACTGTATGGTTGTGAGATCTGGATGCCAGCCAGTGACCTAAGACAATGAATAGATGGCTTTGATACTAGGTCTCTTTGGTGTGATACTTGGGTACCACTGGAACGGCTTTTCCTTAAATAAGTGGAGAGGTGATGTTCTTAAGGTTCAAGAGGTAGGCATCAGATCAGAAGACACTTGGCTAAATTCACTTGGCCAAGGTCCATAATTCCCAAGTTGGTGCATATTAGCATGACGACGTGTGTCTGAAGCATCATTGTAAAGAACTTTGGGGGAAAAGTGCTATTATATGTAGTCTGTTTACTTATTGAGACTCAGATGAGGAATATTACTTACATGATCCTATATGCATGTGCCACACTGGACCCCAGTGGATGGAAAAGATCAAAGACACACGTTTCACCTGGCTGTGCTAAATCAATAGCTATTTTCAAGAAATAAGAATGGACCAGTTGTCTACCTCTGTGGTTACCATCCAGGATCCAAGGCCATTGTGTGCATGGCATGCTGCCAGACATAAGATTTGAGCTCCAGTTTTTACAATTCCCCAGTTTTCAAAATATCATTGCGGCGTTACCACTTGCAGAAATGAACTAGAAATGTAAAAACGACTTTTGAGTTCAAATAGATACTGTTCTTTTATGTCTTTGAAACCACTGTGGTTAAAAAAGAATCTGTATCAGTATTTACAATAGTGACCAGTGAGGACAAAGTATCCTTGTGACTGATTCTGTCAGAAGCAACACATCAGCAAGTGCTTGACAACTTTACAGTGCGACAGGATGATGGCTCCTTTTGTCGTTGCTTTTACTTCTTTTTTACTATTGTGGATACATCAACAACCTTTCTACTGAGTACTCAGTGTCCTTTGGTTTTGTTTGGTCACAAGGCATGGTCTTTTCTCAGAGGACCTCCCTCAGCCACTTTGCTGCCCCTGGGACCATGCTCCCAGGTGAAGTTGCCAAATCTTTCAGTGAGAGGTAATAACTCATGGGACACCGTGGTCTTACCACTGCAAAAACTGAACCCATTCCCGTTGACCTAAGTTTAAAAAAACAACCTCTCCTACTTGCTGCAGCCAGTATTTGTTTATTTGGACAGATCTACAGACACTTGGGACCTGACAAATGTGCATTCGCTTCTTTCACTCATGTGCTTTATGACTTCAATTTGCACCCCAATTTACCATCACAGTGACATGTTTAAACAAACCACGAATAACTTTTGCTGAAAAGTCACACGGGTACAAAAATGGTCATGTTGCAGTCGAAGGCAGATATAATTAGTGCAGTTTGTAGTTTCTCATTTCACATTTTGGAGCATCCAACATGTGCTAAAGCCTCGACAAGTGATCAGGAGGTACACAATAAAGTAACATTGCATTTACAAGTTTATGAATGTTTTGGAAAGTGCCGTTCAAATTTTAGTTCTTTGGCATTGATGTTTTTGCAACTAAATATGAGCAGAAATTACAGTGAAAGGCAGCAGATGGCTTAGGCACACCCTGTGAGTGCTACACACCACAATATAAATGTACAAGTAAATATACATGTCTATAATTAGGGGTGTCACGGATCATAATTTTAAGCCACGGACTGGATCATATTTTGGATCAGCAACAAAAATAAAAATAGCACAATGCTAAAATACCTTCGGCCATATGAGCATTGTCTTCTTTATAATTTGCAGTTGTTTAATTAATTATTAAGAGCTTATTGTCTTACGTACAATTTGTACATGTACAAATCACATCATCAGTTGTTCATGTTGTGCAAATCAAGGAATATTTGTATATTCTCTTTGTGCATTTGCAGTTATTAATGGGACAAATTTAGCTCCATAGGCTTTGAGTTAGCAAAAATTAGCGTGCAAGCAAGCAAACATCCACAAAATGTCTTGTAAATGACTCTAGAGGTGCTATCAGGTTACAAAAACAGCATTTTCAGTTTTAGAAGTGTTTATTTCGTGCTAGCTTTTACATAATATACCAGAAACAAAGCTATTAGCAAGTAGCTACACCAGGAAGTGATGTCACCATGCTAACCTCTGCAAAATGACTCTAGAGGTGTTATCAGGTTACAAAAACGTTTTCAGTTTTACAAGTGTTTATTTCTCGCTAGCTTTTACATAATATATGAGAAACATGTATATAAACACACAAAATGAAGCAGTTTTGAAGAGATCATTGACTGATGTCACAATGTAGCTCTACTCTGGATGTTACCCGTGTCACTCAAACAAGAAATGGATCAGATTGAAACAGAATGTGACTTTTTAAAATAGGTCAAGATTAATCATATTTGAACTTGTCCAAGGTCTGTGTCCCAAGAATGTTCCCTGTGAGTTTCAAGAGTCTGGTAGTAATAGGACTGGACTTATGCTGAGCACAGACAGATGTAGAGATGGACAGAAGAAAAGCCTTTGCAATACCCGATGGCCATATTTGATGGCCTCGGGTAAAAATGAAAATAAAAAAGTCAAGTCCTAGACTGCTTTTTATTCTAAAAAAAATAACAATGAGTCATGAAACTTCAGAACTTTGCCTGTGGTCCTGAATGAAAAGGTATTGGTTTTGTAATTTTAACAAAGGATATTTTATTAATTCACTGATACTGTTCATATTACAATTGAATAAAACAATTACATTTTTTATTGAAAAATATTTAAATAAAATACTTAATGGTTGCATTGCAATATCAATTAATTATAAAATATCCTGTCAAAATAAAATAAAAAAAAGTTAAGCTGCAAAACTAATCTGAGTTTATAACATCAACTTTTTTTAACAAGAGATGAGGAGGTAACAATAATAATAATTATATTTATAATTCTTTCTGGATAAATGCATTCATCCTACCCACTGATCAGAATTCATTCCCCTCAGTGGTCCTGGCAAGCACACGCTCGGAAACAGTCGGGAATACTTGTTATTTTTCAAAGCTGTGTACTCGACTGTGCACGCACTTTGAGTGAAATGCTTAATTCAGTGAAAATAAACATATCCATGGTTGACGACAGTCACTTAGTCATCAACATACGCTGTATATATACTGGTCAAAACCTGCATGACATCACCCATAGGTTTTCTGTAGTGACGATATGAAGCTCATATGTGGGCATCACATAGTGAGCAACAGTGCCAACGCTGACATTGGCCACATCACTACGAACCCATAAATGCATAAAGGGGTGTAGTGTGGGTGGCTTAGTATGTGATGAAAGAAGCCTGTACACACCTGTGGTGGACACCCCTGCCACATGCCCATATCTTCAAGTACGACCCACTGAAGCTAACAGGCTAACCACGGTTCAGGCTATTATTAAATTATATTTTTTGGGACTATGTGGCAGTTCTCATAACCGTTTAGTTTGGTGTGGCCATTACAAGTTATGAGCTGCTTATTTTCTGGTTAATAGTGCATTAACAGGATCTAATGGATGAAGCTACCAATAGCTGCTAAAAGTGCGAACCCTGTTAGCATACATTAAATAAGACTCTGTGCGAATATTGTAGCAGGTACGTCTTAGATGATCCATTGGGACATTTGACCACACAATAAACCATAGTGGGACCATCGCAACTTAATGCTTCCTCCTCAAACCTTTTAAAGTGAAAGGGGATTCTTTTTTGATTGGATCCAAAAGTACGCCAAGGCTATAAGAGTAAACTCTGCAATCAATCCGAGGTTGACGGTTGACATGCGTTCCAAACAATGTGGGGCGGTCCGTACAGATGACGGATCAACTGTGATCTGTTACGCCTCTATGTTTTATGGTGTTTTTGACTATGTACGACTTCATTATATGACCTCTGCATGATTTCATTGTGACACCATTCATGCCAATCAACAACAAAAATTTTGCTGATCAAAATATGCTTTAGATCATCCATGTAGGCTTCTCAGTTGTTGAGATGTATAAAAACAAGGTGTTTAAGGACAGTGTTTTCCTTGACCTTGATCTTTTACCAGACTGCTACAAAATCTAATCATCTCGAGAGTTACCTTGCAGACAGACACATGCACATGCCAGACAAAACAATACCCTGCTTTGGCCCTTCACCGTTGCACAGCGTAACTCAATTCAGTATAATCTCATTTTTGGAGATACAGTCAGATGAAACACAAGCTAATTTTTGCAGAATATCTGTGTTGAATTCAGCATATAATCCCTTTGCATCACTTTTGTCTATTGTTAAACCAGGTACAGCTTCATACATGGTAATGGGGCACAAAGACAGACTTCTTGACACAAAAACAGATGAAATTTAGGCTCAAAGTGTCCTCTCTGCCTTCTGGAAAACTGCACAGTATATTATCCAGAGTAAAATATACTCTGCCAGGACTACATTTGGTTTCAGTTCAAATAGAGTTACTCTATCACAGTGCAAAATCACTTCTATCACAGTGTGAAATCAACTCTGTCGTGCTGTGAATGACTCTTATTTGGAGTTGAAAAACTTGATTTGACAAGACATTAGAGTTGATTTCACTCAATAATAGAGTGTATTTAACTGTTTTTGGACTGGGACCAAACGTGTTCAATTGTTACCAAATGTTAAGTGCATATTTTACTTTGCAAAATTTGCTGTGTGCAGCTGATTTTCAAACAAAACCCTTCTTGGTTCCATTTCACGGTGGAGCTGTAACTGGTGAGGCAAGAGGCAAAAGTTGATCCATGCTTAGTTTCTTCAGCCACATGCACAGAAGTTTGTAACTCCTTGAGAGTTGTCATTGGGATCTTGGAAGCTGCCCTCACCAGTCTGCTTCATTTACTACCATTCTGTTTTTGGAGAAAGTGGATCGAAACATAATTACCATGTAGTACCATACTAATATTGTCTATTGATTTAAATAAACTCTACACTACATCGGAGTATCCATGCCCTGACTTGCCAAAAAAAAAAAAAAAAAAAACAATTGTTATATTTATACCTGTTTCTTTACTGTGGCTATACTTGCAGTGTATTTTGTTGAACTGGATTTACACTTTGAGGTCTGTGTTTTCAACAGTATTTCTAAATGTATTTGCTTTTGGTGGTAACTATTCCTTCATAAAATTCATACAGTAGTGTTCAGAATAATAGCAGTGCTATGTGACTAAAAAGATTAATCCAGGTTTTGAGTATATTTCTTATTGTTACATGGGAAACAAGGTACCAGTAGATTCAATAGATTCTCACAAATCCAACAAGACCAAGCATTCATGATATGCACACTCTTAAGTCTATGAAATTGGGCTATTAGTAAAAAAAAAAAAAAGCAGAAAAGGGGTTTTTGCTTGTTGACTAGTGTGCTTGAGGTCATTGTCTTGTTGAAACACTCATTTCAAGGGCATGTCCTCTTCAGCATAAGGCAACATGACCTCTTCCAAGTATTTTGACATATCCAAACTGATCCATGATACCTGGTATGTGATATATAGGCCCAACACCATAGTAGGAGAAACATGCCCATATAATGATGCTTGCACCACCATGCTTCACTGTCTTCACTGTGAACTGTGGCTTGAATTCAGAGTTTGGGGGTTGTCTCACAAACGGTCTGTGGCCCTTGGACCCAAAAAGAACAATTTTCCTCTCATCAGTCCACAAAATATTCCTCCATTTCTCTTTAGGCCAGTTGATGTGTTCTTTGGCAAATTGTAACCTCTTCTGCACGTCTTTTATTTAACAGAGGGACATTGTGGGGGATTCTTGCAAATAAATTAGCTTCACACAGGTGTCTTCAAACTGTCACAGCACTTACAGGTAACTCCAGACTGTCTTTGATCATCCTGGAGCTGATCAATGGGTGAGCCTTTGCCATTCTGGTTATTCTTCTATTCATTTTGATGGTTGTTTTCCATTTTCTTCCACGCGTCTCTCGTTTGTTTGTCCATTTTAAAGCATTGGAGATCATTGTAGATGAACAGCCTATAATTTTTTGTACCTGCGTATAAGTTTTCCCCTCTCCAATCAACGTTTCAATCAAACTACCCTGTTCTTCTGAACAATGTCTTGAACGTCCCATTTTCCTCAGGCTTTCAAAAAGAATAGCATGTTCAACAGGTGCTGGCTTCATCCTTAAATAGGGGACACCTGATTTTGTTCCACAAAATTGACGAACTCACTGACTGAATGCCACACTACTATTATTGTGAACACCCCCTTTTCTACTTTTTTACTAATAGCCCAATTTCATAGCCTTAAGAGTGTGCATATCATGAATGCTTGGTCTTGTTGGATTTGTGAGAATCTACTGAATCTACTGGTACCTTGTTTCCCATGTAACAATAAGAAATATATTCAAAACCTGGATTAATCTTTTTAGTCACATAGCACTGCTATTATTCTGAACGCTACTGTATGTGTGTGTGTACGGTGGGGCGTGTGATATGGAGAAGTGTATTTTAATGCAGCTACCGCTTCAATATTCAAAGCATCATCCTTTTTCTGACCATTAGACGCCTGCACTGGTACAGGCTACATATCTGGAAATACCTTTGTCCTTCTGACAAAATGCCAAAACAGAAAATAAACCAACTGATACACTGAGTTACCAGTTTATTAGGTACACCTGGACAATCTAATCCTGTCCGACCACCTTGCAATAAGCCTGATGTTTGTGAAGCTCATAAAGTTCAGTTTTTGCAGACACTATATGAGAGAGTTTTTGATTCACTTTCTGGAGAAAATATTGGAAACGCCTCAAAATCCAATATTGCACCATATAATTACAGCTTCAAAGATTTCTGTAAAAGTTGTTCTGTAAAGTTCATGTTGAATCATTGGATCATTACTGAGAAGCAGTTAGGTAAGTATGAATACATTGATTCATTGACTGTTTGATTTCAAATTTATTTCAAAACGTGAAAAAAAACAGTCTAAAACTAAACTGTTACAAACAAGTTGACATGAAGAAAAAAAATTCTAACATGAAAAAAAAAACAATATTTGCAGACAGTGACAAACATTACAAACATAATGCAATAAAAATCACCAGACGCTTGTCTTAGGTTGCTTACTCAAGTGAGTGAGTGAGAAGTATTTATATATATATATATATATATATATATATATATATACGAGGTCTGTCCAAAAAGTATCAGACCTTTTTATTTTTTTCAAAAACCATATGGATTTGAATCGTGTGCTTGCATGAGCCAACCTTGAACCTTCATGCGCATGCGTGATTTTTTTCACGCCCGTCGGTTGCATCATTCGCCTGTGAGCAGGCTTTGTGTGAGCACTGGTCCTCCCCTCTCGTTGGATTTTCATTGCGAGGTGGAACGATTTGGAGCTTTGCTGCATCAAATTTTTCCAGAAACTGTGAGAGACAGCCAGGTGGAAACCATTCGGAAGATTCAGACGGCTTTCGGTGACGATCCTATGGGCATCACACAGATTAAGGAGTGTTACAACCGGTTTAAAGACGGCGTACAATGGCGGAGGGTGCGCCACGCTCCGAGCGGCCATCGACAGGCTGAAACAACCAGATCATTTCCAAAGTGAACGCTGTGTTGATCTGGGACGTCGTCTGACTACCAGAGAAATTGCAGAAGAGGTGGACATCAGCACTTTTTCGGCACATTCCACTGTTACAGGAGATTTTGTAATGAAAGACATGTGGAAGTTGGAAGTCTCACAGGACATGCTGTGACATGTCCAGCTCTTACACAATTCCTCGGATACTCACTCGACTGAAAAGCCATCGAAAGCTGTTTGAATCTTCCAAATGGTTTCCACCTGGCTGTCTCTCACAGTTTCTGGAAAAATTTGATTCAGCGGTGCTCCAATCGTTCAGACATTTTCCTCGAAATGAAAATCCAACGAGGGGGGAGGACCAGTGCTCACTCAAAGCCTACTCACAGGCGAATGACGCAACCGACAGGCGTGAAAAAACTCACGCATGCACATGAAGGTTCAAGGTTGGCTCATGCAAGCACACTTGATTCGAATCCATAAGATTTTTGAAAAAAATAAAAAGGTCTGATACTTTTTGGACAGACCTCCTATACCATGGTCAGTGAGAATTCCATGTATAACTGGCGTGCATTATTTTCCTGTATACGCACACGTAGTTCTGCGAGTTAAGTCACTGTTATAATCACTCCGCTCTGGTCACCATAGCAACACGCAAATCAGTTGGCGCAGATCAGCTGTGTTTTGACAGGTGAATGACAGAAATGCAATAAAACATAGATTTCCAAGTGAATTTTAATATTTTTGGCCAAAATAAACATTTGAGGAATGGAAAGAGGAGCAGAGCAAACGAGAACAGCAAAAGCAACGGCGTAAAGATTTGACATCAGACAAACTGGACAAGACTGAAGATGGGAAAGAAGAAGAGAACGGTTCTATCTTTGTGGACTTCACATCAAAACAGCGAGTGTAGTTTCTGGACTTGTTACCAGGGTTGCCGGCAGTTTAATCTGCTTATACCATGGTATAATATATATATATATATATATATATTTTTTTTTTTTTTTTTTTTTTTTTTTTTTTTTTTTTTCTTTCTGAAGTGTTCCTGAGCCCACACGGTAAGATCCTTTACACAGTTATGTCGGTTTTGAATGCAGTGCCATCTGAGGGATCGAAGGTTACGGCGATTCAGTGTTGGTTTTCAGCCTTGCCACTTACATGTAGAAAGTTCTCCAGATTCTCTGAATCTTCTGATTATATAATGGACTGTAGATGATGGAATCACTAAATTCCTTGCAATTGAACATTGAGAAACATTGTTCTTAATCTGTTGGACTATTTTTTCATTCAGTTGTTCACAAAGTGGTGATCCTCACCCCGTCTTTGCTTGTGAATGGCTAAGACTTTTTGGGATGCTCCTTTTATACCCAATCACCAGTGTCCTCAGTTCCCAAACGCTTATTGAGTGTTGTTAGAAGGAAAGGTGATGTAACACAATGGTAAACATACCACTGTCCCAGCTTTTTTGAAACGTGTTGCAGGCATCCATTTCAAAATGAGTAAATATTTGCACAAAAACAATAAAGTTTATCAGTTTGAACATTAAATATCTTGTCTTTGTGGTGTATTCAATTGAATATAGGTTGAAGATGATTTGCAAATCATTGTATTCTGTTTTTCTTTATATTTTACACAACATCCCAACTTCATTGTAATTGGGGTTGTATATCTATATATATATAAACACTTACACACGGCCACACATACGTTGGCTCTGAGCAGTTTTCCCTCTACCTCACAGTGCTGTTATTTTCTTGGTTTAAGGTGACTGTAATGTAGGTGCTGATGGCTGTTGTTACAGAGAAAGGCATGGGGATAGGGTGATGACTGTGGCCTTGTCAGTAATTCAGCAGATCTGATGACACTTCAGCAGAGGAGCTAGGGTTTGGGGTGGAATTTGAAAATTGAGTTGACATCACCAACTATGAAAGCATTATAGTCTGTGCTATTGGCCTTTAAATGGCTTCTGATTCTGTTGCTGAACTATGGGCTTGTGAAAGATTGCTGTATGAAAGAACAATATTGCCTCTGTTACTTAAAAGTTCTGGCTTCAGTTTTTTTTTCGTTTCTTTTTTCTAAATTGAGTGACAGCACAATAGGATGTCTCAGTAGGTGTGGAAATTGTCTAAATGTTGCATTTCAGCTTGCGTTCAATGATAAATGTTCATATTTTGTAATTCTTATGAAAATAAGTCAGTGTTCTGCGTTTTTATTCTTTTAAGACCATCCGACTGAAATTGCAAAGAGATTGTACGCCAGCAGTGATGCAGTGTCTTTAAGGAGTGTGAATGTGTTGGATTTAAACAAAAGCAGCTGTGGCGTAACATTAACGTTGCGCTATCCTGTCAAGACTTCAATTTCAAAGAGTTATTTTTCACCCTCAGCTCTGTATGATGTAAAAAGGTTTGGAGGAAATGTCTGCAAATCCTCCTTGAGCGG